>NC_092013.1:24012166-24359446 GCF_042242105.1 Pempheris klunzingeri
AAAATCGAACAGGTCATTAATACTTTGCATTCATCAATTGTTCTCTACAAAACTAATGCGACTCCCATCAGCCTTAGCTGGACTTTAGTGCTAACTGGCAAAGGTTAGCATGCTATCACACAAATAAGATGGTCATGATGGGCCTAAACATTATACCTACTTTTTGTATGGCAAAGATTAGTGTGGTTTTCTGTTTGGTGTGTTTCTTGCATTGATGTGTCCAAACCAACTCATGTCCCAGTAAGAGACCATCGACTGAAGGATCCTTTGATTGTTCTGTAGGGGCTTTGACTATGTTTAATTCTACAGATGATGGTTGTTCGAAGAAAGAAAGAAACGTCCCACTAGACCTGCATCTTATTCCCACAGTAACAAGAGCGTACAGATGTAAATGAAACCGCACACACACACACACCTCCACGCGTGCACGCACACACACGTGTTGATACGAGTTTCTGCAGCACACAGTACCTGTTGTGTCTGTGTGTCTGTGCTGTGACGAGTGTGTCTGAATTACTTTGTGCCTGACAAAGACCGGGCCGAGCGTGCAACATGCATTTGATCTCAGTGGCCAACAAGCAATAAATTTTATATCAGGCTGGAAATGGAAATCCTGGTGGGCTGCTTCTAAAGGAGCTGATCAGAATACCAACGCCTTCGAAGTAGGCAGAGAGAGACGGGGAGAGGAGGGCAGCAGAGAGAGGGAGAGGCAGGGAGAGAAAGAGAGAGAGAGACTGAGAGAGAGAGAGAGAGAGAGAAAACAGGATGGCAAATCAATGACTGACGGGAAAAAAGGATAAAAGTGAGTAGATAGATAGATAGATAGGACCAGGGGAAATGTCCTCACAATGGAGGAATATCCTCACAACCAAAATTCATTCCGATAACTGTGCAAAGACACACACACACACACACACACACAAACACACACACACACACACACACACACGGAGAGAGAGATGCCAGCTGATATCGCCTGTGTCTTTGTATTTCACTGGATATATTTATGTAGCACAGGACACACACACACTAACAACTTAACACACTTCCATAGTCTTTTACAAACACACACACACACACACACGGAGAAAAGAGCAAGTCTTCATTTTTTCATTAACATTTTAAGTTTTTATTAATATTACTTTTTAATATCTATCTCATTGTTCTTCTTTCTTACAACAAATGACTCGCGTTGCTGTTCACATTTTCTTTTCTTAATTCAATTTTGTTGATCCAATCATTGATATTGTCTTTGTGCTTTGGCAACGTATGTTAAATGTCATGCCAATAAAGCCCGAGGGAGGGGGGGGGGGGGGGGGGGGGGGGGGGGCAAGGCAGAGTTATGTGAAGGGGAGGGTGATGGACAGCTGCAGTGACTAAGGCAATGTGAGGAATAATACTCCTCAGATGTGTAGTGTGCTGCTCTGGGCTGAATCGCACTCTGCCATGTGTCTCATCTCCCTCCCTGTCTTCTCCCTCTTCCCCCTCCTCCTCCTCCTCCTCCTCAAATTTTCCTTTGGGTATAGCCTAGTGAAAGAGGCAGTGTACATTAGAGATGGACGTTGCAGCAGCATGTTGCCTTGGGCTGAATACTGCTTTTCCTGCATTGCCTCAACATCCATGTCTCCACTTCCTCCAGTTTCACCTCTTCCTCCATTATTCCACCCAAGGGATTTTCCCACAAATCTACTGTTGCAGGATTATCTGTCCTGCTGTGGCTGGGTGTTGCCTTCAGGGCTTGTTGCCTCCTCAGGCTTACCTGGTCTTTATTGGACACCATTTCTCCTTTAATAGCAGATGCTGCCATACCACATGGTACTGGCATGCCTGAGGTTGTTGAGCTGTAAGTGTATTTCTCTGCCTGTCACTCCACACTGCATCTTATTCTCACCTGCACCATGCAACAAATGGGTGATATTGATATTATTGATTAATGTGATGATTTTTTTTTTTCAATTACTGAATTAACCATTTAATCTTTAGAATATCAAAGAATTAGGAAATATGCCCATCCCAATGTCATCATTTTCACATCTTGTTTTCACTAACCAGCAGTCCAAAACTTATAAAAAATATTCACTTTACATAAGAAAGAGACATACAACTCATACAACTTAACCCTTTGAGGGTCTTCAGCACTTTCTAGTGTGTTATGATTTTTATTTTTAGCATATTTTATCAGTTTTTCATGCATATTGCTTATAATTTTGCAAGATGGTGAATTTTTCAGAGTTCTCAATTTTTTTCATGTATTTTTTGTGTATTTTAGACCATAAAATGATGCGCATCATGACAAAAACATGGCAATTTAAGGGTTAATTTTTTTAAAAACTAATTAAAATTTGATATGTATGATTAGGGCTGATGCTGGTCTAAAAAACTATTTAAAAAAAATTTTAAAAAAAGAAAGATTTTTAACATTTTTATGGCTTGTTTTTATGCATACACATTTATGTGTGTAAGGATCTTTAACGTGATTATTTCTGAGGACCTTCAAGGGGTTAAGACAAACAAGCAACAAACATTGAGAGGTGGGAACTAAAGGGACTGTTTGATATGTTTTCTTAAAAATTACGTCAATGATAAATCGACAATCAAAAGATACGCACATTATTTTTCTGTTAAAAGATTAACCAATTAAACCACCGACTCTTAAAGGAATTGTTTGCGAAAATCCCAAACTCACCTCTCCCTTCACAACCACTGATAACATAATCTCTGAACATAACTACCTCCAAGCTACACAAAACTATAGTCACTTCTTTTCAAACCTTTCAAAATGACCCCATATCAGTGTTTTCTGACCCCGTATTGCTGCTGACGGGATGATATTGATTGTCACTGCCTTCCAAAAAGTGCCAGTCTTCCAAATTAAATGCCAAAATACAGACATGATCCGACAGATGTGATCTGATATCCGCAGGATGAAATGATTTGCCTGTGTTTTCCTAAACTGTTGCAAATCACTGTTGGGAAATGAATCTGTGCTATGATGTAGTGGCTAAGATTGGGGTATGTTTAAGCAACACAAATTAATTGGTTTAAATTAAAGCAAGACAAGCAAGCAGGACGCTTTGTACGCCCGACCATCCACCATCCACCTCAAGGTCAATGCAAAGCTACCTTCAATCACTTTTGCTGTTTTGCTGAGGATTTTCATTCAATTTTAAACTAATACATATTTTTCTATTAATAATTAAGTGATATATTCTAAGGCATGAACCAGCGATAAAACGAATGTCAAGTTGATTCAGGTAAGTTACAGGAGTGCTCGACCGATTCACCACTGTATTCCTGTAGCATCGTCTGACTAAATATCGGCGCAGCAGAATTAGAGAGATCATATTTTTTTTCTTGTCAAAACCTGGCAAAAGCTAGTAGTGGCTAATGTAGTCTGGAGCCTCTGGCCTGCAGCAGAGTTGAAGAGTAGGACACAGAGGTCTGGTAAACACACTTCTGTCTAACTCCACATCAACAGATTTTTGTTTCATTGTCAAACTAGTAGCCTTCCACCCCAGCCAACACGGATTCAAATGGCATCACTTGAGGACATTTATCAGACTTCACACGGCGCCCTCTAGAGACACTAAAGGCTTTATACTACTTTTTTTCCCCACATAAGCATTAGCGCTCCCCAACACCTGGAAACGCACACTGATGTGGAAAATTGGCACATTTCCCCTTCATCAACAACATTACATTCATGTGACTTCTCCGGGCTATCACCTCCTTTGTCAGTGATTAAAGGCTTCACACACACACACACACACACACACGTTTCAAGCTTCAGCTATCAACCTGCCAATCATCCATACCACGCCACCCCAAAGACCCCCCCACCACCACCCCTTTCCCCGCTCTCTCTCTCTCCCTCTCTGAGAGAGCTAGTGAGCATAATCGACAGTGGAGTCTGAAGGATTGGGGCACAGCAGGAGTCATTAGCGGTAGCTGGCAGGCTCACTTGGCAACTCTTTTCGGTTTTGTGTGTGTGTGTGTGTGTTTGTGTGTGTGTGTGTGTGTTTGTGCCTGTGGTTTTGTGGAGGGGGAGAAAATGGCTAACTGCCTCCTTGAAATTTCCACCTGTCTATAAGGTGCTGTGTAAGGCCGTTGCTGGTAGAAATCCGGATTCTACGGATGGTCGACTCACAAAACCTGACAGTCGGAGCAGGATCCCCGCTCAGCGCGCTGGTCGTTGATGGTCAGCATAAATTACCTGCGAATGTGAGAGGTTTACAGATTCAATCTTAACAGACTGATCCGAGCCGGCCAGGTGCAACCTCACATGTTTGTTATTTATGGCCCAAACGTCTGCTACGTAGACCGTGAAAACATCGTCGACACTGAGAGGAGACGGAGCGAGCGGCGTCTGGCTGTCCTCATTGGGTGCTGGGCTGGCGATGTATCAGGAGTCAGCGGGATAATCTCAGCTGCTGTCAATTTATTTTGTCTAATTATTGACTGTCAGCATATTTGTACGTCGCGAGACGTCTTTAAGATCAGTTATCTGCTCTGTCCTCCAAGAGAAAGACATTTTCAGCTGCATGCTTTGCATTCCTATGCATTCACATCTACAAGCTTTTCATGGTTCAACAGTGGGACCAGATGCGGACAAACAAAAACCATGCAGTCACCATTTCTGACATATAAAACGATACTCATAAAAGCAGAACACAGACTTCAGACCTGCAAACGCAATTTGTCTTGAGTGATCTTAGGGTGACCATAAGGTAATAGAAAATATAATATTAGAATATTGAGCCAATCAAAGGAATGATATGAAGGTAATAAAGCTTAAAGGACTAGATGGTAAAATCCCTTGAATACTTTCTGCACAGCTTCTTATATGATGTTCTCAGTGGGAGCGATTTCAAACAACACAACTAAGAGGACAAACCTCGCTCTAATTATAATTGCCGTGGATAAGCCATGGCAAGTTGTAATCAGGGAGGGGAGCGCATCATCAGTAGTGTACCTGTAGTTCATTGGGTGTTTCGGCCATTAACACTATACACCCTCGCCACAGGCGGCCAGCCACGGGGTGATCAGACCTGAGCTTGCGTCCCCTGTACCTACTCTACTCTTATGGCATTACTTTAACCCCTGTTGAAGAGGCCATTTTTGTACAATTACCATGTGTTGCTCTGATAGTAATAGACAGTGTAAAGGCCTATTATTCAGGTTGCCCTCCGTTATGTGAGCCCCAACCCACTGCCACTGTAATTAATCAAAAATTAATTCTGGAGGCATCATTCTATTTCCCTGCATTCATGGTTGTGATGTATTGTTCGGTTTAGAGGAGCATACTACAGACCATGAATGTAAATAAGCCACAGTTTATCTGATTTGCAATGTGAAGATGTTCTACAATAAGATCTGATGCATGTTGCACATGTTAAGAGGGCAACGAGATACACAGGTTAAAGTGCTTTCTGATGCAGAATTGAATGTCTGTCGAAGAGAAAACCTTTTTGGAACTGCAACTGTGTGTTTTTCCCATTGACTGCCCATTGTTCCAATGGCTCACTATTAATACCACATTAGTACGAAAAATGTCTGTTGTCCCGAAAAACAAAACACCCATTGCTCTGAAGGCCCATTGCTTTAAAAATACACACTCTCTCCCTGCAGTTGTCATCTTTTTGGCCTTCCACCGAACAATAACTCGGTTGGTGTGCGCCTCTGTCACCTGAGTCATTAGCTGTAGGCCACAAGAGGAAGGCTACATTGGGTGTATTATTGTGAGTCAGATGTTGTCACCTCAACAAAAAGATCAGTGACTGAATGACTCATGGGATATCAGTGTCAGAGATTTATGGTGAAACCTTTAAACTCTGATGACGAGATTATGTCTGAAAGCAGATAGAAACGGGCTGATACAGCTGTCTGCTTAAGGAATCTTCCTGGCTGCTGTGAGATGCTAAAGTCGGGAAAAATAAACAGGCGGCAAGTGAGGGAAACAGAAAAGGTCAAGTTTTGGGAAATTACCTGGTTCCTGCTCTTTTGTCGTTTGCTGTGGTAATGAACTGAGAGATCCAGTAGAGTCACTTTATAACCACAGTCTCTCACCAGATATATCATTTAACAAATATCTCATTTGTTTAAGGCAGAGCTGCAGTGGCTAGTCTGGTGAAAATCAGCTGTTGTATATGTATTTGTATGAATTGTAATTCCCTCCTTTCATACTTCATTCCTCTAAACAGTGACTGCCTTTAAATACATATCATATGAGAAATCATTTATTATCAGTGAGGTATTTTGTAAATCAAGACAAATGCAAATGAACTGTTTTGCGCCTAAAACCGATCTGTACATTCTTAGTAAGTATTCATCTTTGTGGAAAAGTCTGATTAAATAAAGGTGCTTTAGACTGACATTAAATAATGATTGAGGCTCTACTGGTACATGACAAGAAAAATGCCATTGCTTCAAATAGCTACAAAAGTGTGTCATGATTGTGTGTTATGACAGACGTGCCAGTCATATTGTTATTCTTCGCTGCTCTTTTCATTGACGGGTCTAACACCTGGTAGAACAGGCAAGTACTGATATGCCAACTGTTGATGTAGGTCACGTCTAGTTCTATTTATGGGTAACTGCGGGAGTGAAAATGAGGCGTCTTCACATGTGCCTAGTTCCAAAAGAGCTGTTCTGTTTTTGGTGCATAAACAGAGATTTAGTTGCATCTGGTCCCTTGAGTGACCCTTTGACAAAACGGTACACATCCACTTCTCCTGAGTACACATTGTCAGCCATTTCAGGGATTTGAACTGGTGGCCTTTCAGTCGCAGGCTCATTTCGGAACATGACTGATTTCGCCAACTCTCACATCAGTACAGCCTTTTCACATTTACCAGCTCTGAAAGACAAGAGAGGGATATTGATAATTTTACTGGAGTGTATACACACACACACACACACACACACACACACACACACACACACACCTCGACCAACAATAAATGCCAAGGCTCAGGAGGGCATCACTGATTGCCCCTGCTCTGTCCAGGAAAATCAATTCTCACTTTTTGCCATGGCTGTAAGTGGATCATAACTGTCAATCACCGCATGGCTGCATGCAGTTACTATGTGAACCACAAGTAATGTTCTTTCATGTTTTCCACTACGTGAACCGCAAGTAATATCTTCGAGTGACATTTTCCACTGTCGTTTTTTTCCACATTTTCACTGGGAAACCTCATCGATGAATGAAGTAGTGTGGAAGTTCTCTGCTACCTCTTTTATGGCAGTATATTTGATAGCATATAATTGTAGCAATCATGATTTAGATTGGATACAACCCCAAGACAGACAAGAATCACGCAAGTACATCATCTTTGTAAAATCTACTAAACTGCTTTAAGTGCTATACTTAGAAACAATAGCAAATAGAAAAGGAGCTTTTTTTTTTATATTTGCCAATATGCAGTCTGAACAGTTGACTTTTTTTAGTATTATAGCAGTACCTCAAAAAGTGAGCAAAACATAGCAACCTGAAAATCACTATCCTCCTGAAATATTACGGTTAAAAAAGATGCTTGGTTTTCTGGTTACTATGTGTTTGTCACTATCGATGATGCGGGGTCCAGTTGGCGTCCCGATCTATTTTAACAATCAATTATGTCTTCTAGAGCAGTGGTTCTCAACTGTTCTAGCTTCGGGGCCCACCATCACCCCTTAATGACAAGCTGCGACCCAAATCAAGGAAAATTTTCAACTTCTCAAATGTATTTAATGAAAAGATGGTGCAGTTTGAACCAGCGATAGTCCAGAATATCACAGTATGCCAACACAAAAAACGTGTTTTTTTCTCTATTTTAATTTTGTATTTTTAATGTTGTACATTGGGCTGTTGCAACACCTGAATTTCCCCCATGGGGATCAATAAAGGATTATTATTATTATTATTCAGAGCTCTTGGTTTGTCTCAACCCAACTCAACTCAACTCAACTCAACTCAACTACAAGTCTTAAATCCTGCAAAATGACTTTTTCCTATAAGATATGAATGTGAACTCGGCAGCTGAACCAGACCAACCGTTCCTTGGATGATGACCACAACTAGCAGGTGTGTATTTTGTATATGAAGTGAGCACCCACTCACGTGTGAACAGCAATCCAACAACTGTATGGGCCCTTCTGCCTCTCTTTTAGTGAGGTTTTGGACCTGACAGGATGCTTCAGACAGGACAAATACCCTCCACATTTATTTGAAGCATCTGAAACTTTATTCTGCCAAAGGACACTTTGGCTGGTTATCTTTTTAACAAAGTGGATGATTAGAGCTCTCCTACCATCACTGATGGTACTACTACTACTACTACTACACACTACTACTCCTGAGGTTCTCCTGATAGAGTCTTAACGCCAAACAAGAGTTATTCAGCTGAAAATAATGCTTACAGGTATGCTTCCATGTTTAACTTTCTTTACAGCCTTGCCCCAATTACTCTCTCTCTCTCTCTCTCTCTCTCTCGCTCTCTCTCTCTCTCTCTCTCTCTCTATCACTCTGTCAACATTATAACATAGTTTGTTTGGCAGTTTTAGGCACTGGTTCATGTGGGGTCATTATATTATCCTACTATAGCAGGATGGTGCCTGTTTTTTCATTTTCCTTCAGGCTACACGTTTGGTTCTTTCAAGATTAAAACCCTCTCCATTTTTCTCGCCCACAATGCTTTGTAAAGCATCCTCTGGCTTGAAGGCTCCAGAGGATCAACTGGAGGGGCCCACTAGGTACAGCAATAATTAGAACCTCAAGCTTTGTTTATAGAACACTTTCCCAAATTTCTGTGTCCCAGCAAAAGAAGAGAAAAACTCTAACTTTTGAAAGGCTGAAGGGAAGTATTGTAGTGCTAATTTTAAAAGCACATTTTCAGTAAGTGCTGTTATACAGGTGTTGTTCTTAGATATACAGCTGCACTCAGAATTATCCAACCCCCATTGGAAATCAGGTGTATTAGCAAAATTAAGAAACATTTTGCTGAGTCAATGAACGAATCCAACAAGAACAATTGAAATAACCCAACACAACTAATATTACAGGTGGTTTCTCCAAATTCATCACAAAATGACACTTGTAATGACTACTGCAGTCTCAACATTATTCTACCCTTTCCTGATAAGCCTCTGTAATACTTAGCACCCATTTGCTGCTTCTATGACCAGTGTTCCTGAGGAATCTTATCCCATTCCTGATGGGCAATAGCCTCCAGCTGTCTGATATTCTTGGGTTTGTGTGCTGTAACCACCTTCTTACAAATGCCTTGGTGGACTTTGAGGTATGGGATCATTATCCTGTGGGAGGGTCCAATGACGTCCAAGCTTCAGCTTCCTCACAAACAGCATGACATTTTCTCCCATGATCTCCTGATACTTGACTGAATCCACCTTGCCCTCAAAACGCTGCAGGTTTTTTAGAAAAAGCAAAGCAACCCCAGAGCATCATCGAGCCACCGCCATGCTTCACTGTGAAAGGGTGTTCTTTTCAGTGTATGCCTCATTCTTCCTCCTCCAGACATACTGCTGATTCATAGACCCAAAAAGTTCCACTTTTGTTTGATCGGTCCACAGAACAGAATCCCCAAACTTCTGTGGCTTATTTATATGGTTTCAAGCATAGCAGGGGTAAGGGGTGCACGTCATTGTGAACAAACCCCTAGCCAGTCTGGGTATTTGACATGTTCATTGTACAGTGTAACTGTCTGGTTTTCTGTGCATATGACAATAAACATCTTGAATCTTGATGTTCTATCTCAAGCACACCTGATGCAACTCATGAGGCCCTTGATTAGCTGCATCAGATGTGCTTGAGACAAAGCCTGATTTGCAAATGAGTGTTCTTATGAGGGATTCTATTTAGGAATTTGAATAATTTAGAGAATGCAGTAGTCATTAAAAGTGACATTTTGTGTTGACATTGGTGAAACCACTTGTAATATTAGTTGTGCTGAGGTATTTCAGTTGCTCTTGTGTGAGTTGTTCATTAAATACAGCTGAAAGTTAGCAAATTTTGCCAATACCCCAAATTTACAATGATGGTTGAATAATTTTGAGTGCAACAGATCAAATGCAACTGCTGTACTGAGTCAAACAAGAAGCAAGCAAGAATAAAAGAAAGCAAAAATCTAAAAAAGAATGTCAAGAGAAGGAAAAAATACTATATAATTCTACTTCTTTTGCTACATTTCAGAGGGTACATATGTAGCGCCCCCTAGCCTTACCAAACCGATGAGAACTATGATTAAGAACGCTAACATTCATCTAGGTTCGGAAATGGATACCTTGAAATACTGCATTGACTCCTGAAGAGAAAGTAGACGTGAAGTTGAACAGTGACCGCTTTTATTGCCCATAACAGTCATGTGGCAAAGCAATTAGATGTAAAACATAAAATACAGAAGCATTCAAGATAGAATTCTTTTAAAGTGCCAAAGAATCTAACCTAAAATGAATAAAACAAGGTCCAAATAAAAGTGTCCTTTCTTCATGAGATCCTCCTTTAATGAGTGAAGGTCCAAGTTTGCTTCCCTTTAGATGTACTTCTCCTTTAAGGGAAAGGAGATGGAATTGTTCTTTGACTTGGTGTGTGCACACTATTTCTAACACTACCCAGGTAGTTTTGATGTGTTAGGTCTTATCTGGTTCCTGAATGGATGGAATAAGTCAATGATCCTGATGTCCTCTGAGGGCAGACCCACGGCTGGCCACACCGTGGTTCCGGTCCGTCCACAGTCTGTTGTCTCTTGGGTTGGCTCGCCACTGAACCCAAAAGGGTTCAGATTCTGAATGATCCAATCCTAGTCTAAAATAGAAACCAATCTACACACATAGTGCAGAAAGCATAAATTACTATCTTCTCTTTCTGTTCTTCACTAGACCTCATTACTTATATCCATCATTCAAAATATCTTTTCAGGTATAACCAGTTACTCAGGTTATAAAGTACTCCAATCCTTGTGAAATGAATTGATATGCATCACAACAAAAGTCTTTTAGTGCTATGAATGAATTATTCATCATGAATTCCCATATCACTACAATGAAATAGTTTCTCTTTTAGCACTATTTATCTTTTTAAACAGCTTTTACATGTAACGTATTCTCCTTTAAACGTACATCTTTTAAGCTATTTATTCTTTTAAAACATCAGATGAACTACATCACTATTTATTGGATATATGTATTTTAACAACCAAACTGAAATAAATCAAACTGCATCTGTGTATACATCACCGTGAGTGAATACTCCCTTAACAAAATGATTTAAACACAGTAGAAATGGGTGCAAGGCACCTTTAATGCTGCACCACACTATCACCACTAAAAAAAGAGCTTAAGAAAAAGTTCTTAAGCTTGTTAGGACCTTTCAGGGTGACGTCTCAGCCAGAAAAAAGGAAGAGACCCTGAAAGCGCACTCTAACACAGAGACACACACAGAGTAGGTGCGTCACCCTCTGTTCTGGCGTGAGATTAGGCTTCTAATTGACATATACAGGTTTAGTGACCCTGTGTTCATGTGGGTTACACATATAACACTATGTACTTCTAAAATTCTATGCATTGATCTCTCCATTAGCTACACCTGCAACTAGCCTCGACTTTATGGAGTTTAATAGTCCGTTTCAGCTCGTTGTTTAGCTGTCCAGCCCACAGCTTCGGTGTTCTGGTTTACTCTCACCACTCTCACAATGTCACTTTCAGGAAAAAAGCTCTAAAAACCCCTTTGTACAGCAGCAAACAGACACGGACACTCCCTGGTAAATGTATGTAGTGGAGCATTTACCAGCTAAAGAGCCAAATATTTCTCTCAGGAGTTCGTTAGAGACCAAAAAAACAGAGCAAAAAGAGAGTGAATATTGGACTGACATTCATCAAGTGGACATAAAAACATGAGTCCAAAATGAATGATCATGTTGCAACTGTTTGCAATACCAACTTCAAAAGGTAATGATCATTCAATGATCTCTGTTGAGCTGTGGCATCCAACCCTGACCAATTTGATGTTTTTCATGCTGACAATAGCAAAATGAATCCACAGCACAATGATACAGTATGTCAGGAGGGTTCCGACTGTGTTTCTGACTACTTCCTACAAAAGGACAGTTGTTACAATGTATACTGGATGATAGACCCAATCTGGCTGGTCTACCACAGTCCAACAAACCCCACACCGCTAACAGCCCACTGGGGTTTTGCTATATGGGTTAACGGTGTCTATCCTGGCCACACAGCCCACCAGAGCTAAATTATTCATTCACCTTCTGACTGCTGCCTGCCTTTCATTGCTACAGTCAGTGTGGAGATTATTGGCAGTGAAAGGCTTGGTCACTGTGCGGGGTGGCAAACAGCCCACACAGCAACAACAGCGGCCAAAACCCAAAGGAGATCAAGTGGAAGTGGACAGACTGTGAAGAGATGTCAACAGTGAAAGACAAAAGAAGCAGCGAGACGCGTAGAGAGGCTGCCGATTCATTCATGTACCTGCAGGTATCGCGTAATAAAACTGCAGATTGTAGATGGTAATACAAAATGTGCATCTGCAACTCGTAATATCTGATGGCGTAAAGAGATAAAAAAGTGTTAGTGAACTTGCAAATCATACTAGCAGTCAGTCTGAGCCATCCAAATCTGTTGTTTTGGGGTCTTGATGATAATGATGTTTCTGGGCAGCAGCAACATTTTAACAAAATGTGGCTACACTGTAAACAGGCACTGCTAATAGATCATTCAGTATAGTAAAAGGTGCTAATTTGTCAAAATTTAAACCAATATGGGCAAACACAGTGGACATGTGGACGTAATCTCACCAGCGGAGTTAAAGGTCACTGCAACTGTTTGCAAAATCCTGCAGTGTAAAAGCAACATAGATGTATTTAGGCGTTATCTGCATTGGGACAACCGCTGTGTAAAGCTGCTGTTTGACCATGTATGGTTTTTATTTTCTGTAGCTGCACACATTAAGTCCATCCTTATATTATTGTTCATTATAACTCTGCTGCATGAGCAGCTTATGTTCAGTCAGGACATACAGTGCCTGAACAGAATGTTCAAGACACAGCGAGGGATAAACAGATGTTAAAGAACACTTAACACATGGACACTGGGTTTGCAGGGAATGCTTGTCCCTGTATTTACAAATATTTTAGTCCGTCTATCCAATAGCAGATGACAATTAACCTCTATTGTTATTTAATTAACCCTACTTTATTTTTAGTTTCTTTATACCTGCTTTTCTCTTTGACACCTTTTTAGATGTAATTCTAGTGTCAGTTCAGGCTGCACACAGCCCCAACAAGATCACACACTCGTAGTGTGTGTGTGTGGCCTGAGAGGCAAAACTGAGAGCGTCTATTTATACCGACCATTAGCACCATTAATATCTGTCTGTTTAAAAGTAATTTTTGTGCGTGGACGATTGCTTGTAGTAGCTTTATTTTGCTCTACTCTTGGCATTTTCACCATGTTTAGTAAGTGAGTATGTAAAAGATACAGTAACAATTTATTTTCCTGTGACATTTTAGTGCTTTTTTTGTCCATTGTTGAATACATTATTATGAATTAAAACAATTAAAAACGCAACATGGCACGACATTTTCCTCAAAACATGGAGATCATATATGGTTATTTCTCACCAATCACATAATTGCTGTACAACATACACTGTAGATGACATTTTCTACATAGTGAATTCGCTGTACCTCTGACTTTTATGTCTCTATGTGATGTCTAAGACAGCTTCGGTTGGGTGTTCCCATCACAGAAACGTCATCGTCAAATGAATTTATACATTAGTTACATTAATTCCTGTATAGCAGCAAATCACCCCACCCCTCCTGCTGCTTCTGATGCATGACTTATCAGCCTGCCAGATGGTAGAGAAGAATATTTCATCACTATTAATCTGAGCAATATAGCAAAACATTAATGAGGACTCCTACACATCACACCTGCAGGAGGTGCCATGCAGCGAGTACGTTTAATTAAGCTTTTATTTAAATGAGTCATTTCCATGTTCGGTTGGACAAAGAACTTGTAGAGCGAGAGGGTCAGAGTGATGGTGATGTGGAACATGATGGTAAATGGTCTGTATTTGTATATATATTTCAACTACTCAAAGCGCTTTACATGACATCCTCATTCGCCCATTCACACATCATTCATACATTCATACATTTGGACGAGACTATTCTTTCATACTAATTGACACACTGAAGCCATGCTTCAGGAGCAAGTTGGGGTTCAGTGTCTTGCCCAAGGACACTTCGACATGTTGACCCATAGGAGCTGGGGATCGAAACCCCGACCTTCTGAGTGAGGACGACCCACTCTACCACTGAGCCACAGCCGCCCCTGATGGTGTGTTTAATGGTTTAAGTTATCACCAGCCAGTTTTTACACTTTTTCTTTCCACAGGCCAGTGTTTTCTTGCAGCATAGACATTTTAGGGTCTGTCTGTGGAACTTTAAAGCAGCCATAATTAGTATCTTTATAAAGAAATGACCGCATGACAACTTGAAAGATGGTGCTGATGAGCCTACAAAGAATTATCAACTGAATCTGTAGCTCCCCTCAATTTTACACAGCTTTTTTATTGAGTTTTAGCCCAGAACTTTACTGGTTTTTGTTCTTACAACTCGTGGAGTGTCGTGGAGAAGAAGCTATAAAAACTCTCTTTACACTACCTGCTCAGCAACAGACGGGCACAGGTAAACTCTAGCTGGTGAATGTAGTGAAGCATTTAGCAGCTAAAGAGTCAGATATTTCCCCTCAGGGGTTGCTCCGCAAAGCTGCTGGATGTGAAAATAAGCTGCTGTTTGCTCACAAGCTCAACATATTAACTTAAAGAGTGCCACTACAAAAATAAATCTTTGAAGTTAGTTGTGTTTATTGTGAATATTTCAATGATAAAAGTTCTAAGCAGTACTTCAGTGGTCAGTGTCCTCTTGGGTGTGAAATGCAACTTCTGCCGAGCCCAAACCACCACTTAGGGCCAATCATTCTGGGCTTCGGCTCCCTGCATATTTTTGAGCCTAGTCCTGGCATGTTTTGGTCTTCAGACACCAGCATTTTAAAGTAGCAGAGAAGAGCTGTACTTGGGGAGATCTGTGGAGGCCTGTTTGCCTGTTTGAAAAACAAAAACAAAAACTAAAATTACGTCTCGTGATTGTATGCCAAACTGAAAGTTATAATTATATTGAAAGGTGTGTTTCCAGTGTTTCAGTGGGAAATATGCTGTCTTCACTTTTTTACAGAGAAGTACAGGGGACTGATAGACAGTTTTGTTAGATGGTGGACTCGTGGTGGACTACCTGAGGAACAGGAGGTCCCCTGTCCTAGTTGTCAGCCAGGGAAAGACAGGGAAGAGGGTGGACTCATACAAGTACTTGGAGTCCAAATCAATAAAAAAAAAAAAAAAAACTGGACTGGACTCTTAACACTGGGGCCCTTTTCGGGAGGGGGACAGAGCAGATTGTTCTTTCTGAGGAGACTCCGATCCTTCAGTGAGTACAACAGGCACCTACGGATCCTCTATCAGTCTATAGTAGCCGGTGTTCTGTTTTTTCACGGCGGTGTGCAGGGGCGGTGGCACCGAGGCTCGGAGTTCAGCGCTCTGAACAAGCTGGTAACAAAAGCCAGCCAGGAGATCAGATTAAAAGTGGACAATGTGGAAGCAGTGGCAGAGAGGAGAAAGAGGGACAAAATCAAAGCCGCCTTGAATAAAATCTCACTCCCTCACTACAAAATGTTGCGGCAAATGGGCAGCCTGTGCATGTCTCTGACAGAAAGCTAAATATCAAACATGACAAACCATCGTAGTTAAAGGGAGAGTGCACAGATGACGTTACATCTTATCGGGATGGTACAGATCTCTTCACATGCAATCCAGAACAAACAATAGTAAGGTACATCTATTAATATGAACCATAACAGGGGGAAACCAGTTTCTTTCACATATTCCTGACAGGATCACATTAAATTAAAGTTAGCTGGGGAGGTTGTTTGTTGTTCCTAACAAGCAATTCAAGTCATCTGCCTTAAAGCAGTTATCTCTACTCAGATGTAACACTGTAATGACATTAATCTTATTATCTAAAGAGCCAGTGCTATAAATTTGCTTCAAAGAGTAAAAAAAGATAATCCTTACAGCCAACAGTCCTCCTTTTAATTTGAAGCAACTGAGCTTAAGCCTTTGTTCAACCATAACTTAAATAGAGTTGATCCATATCCTTCAGTCAACACCTGCTTCATCAAGGTGTTCCATTACTTCTTCATACGAAGCTCTCGATGAGCTAATTACATGGCAAATTGACAAAATGGCTCTTGGTTTTCAGTGAAGCGTGTGTCACAGCAGGCCAACTGAGGTCCAGACCACATTCTAACTCAAACAGTGAGGCTGAACAGGCCTCCTTTGCTTGGTAAATTACCCACACAGCATTGCACGGAGCTAAATACCTCTTTCTCTCCACCCCTTGAAGGATAAATTTGCCTGCCGTGCATTTCTTAATCATCAAAACAAGAAGCTTTTCTCCATGAGTCACTGGTCAACAGAGACGGTGAGAAAGAGGCAGAGAAATGGGGAAAGCCACAGAAAATAATCTTTGTTTACAAAAACGGTATGTTCTTGCGCTTTTTGTTACATTACACAGAAGCTGTGCAGTTTGCTGAAAGAGATGGGTGACACAATCAAAACCATTTTTATTCAGAAGATCCATGAATTCACCCACCATCCACCACACACACACACACACACACACACACAGAATTACATACTCTCCACTTGGCTCTATGTCATGAATATATACTCATAAGCACCTGCTTGTGTGAATGAATGGAGTAAAACATCACCCAGAATCACAAGAAAGATGAACGGGATGAGAAATGACAGCAAACCCAGGCCACCACTCTACACTCTATGTTTGCACAGTTGGGAATTGTAGAGGGTTACTTCAGGGACAGTTTTTGTGTGGTAAAAAAAAAAGGAAATGAAAGCAGATTTAGTCAATAAATGATGATGTTCCATCAACCAATAAACTCATACTGGAGTGGAAACAAGCATTCATTCACAATTTCTTTTGACCATTTATGAAAATTTGGTAAAATTTTTCCACTCCATGTGGATGAAAACGTGACTACTGACTATCACACACTGGGGATCAAACCTGTCATCTGTCCATCAAGATTACAAAGCTGCATCCTCTTACCTTTTTCTATTTGTATGAAAACATTTGTCAAATGAATAAATGTGAATGTTTTCTGATGATCCTACTCCTGCGTTGCGCAGTGAAATGGCAACGTAACCACAATGTAATTTGATGCTGAACAAGTACACACATTTCAACACTTATACTGTTGCTGCTCTTCACACCAATCTGTTTCTATAGTCCACAGGACTCATATAGGTAGCATGTAGTATTGTAAAACTCGCCCTCCCAGTTTAGAGTGACCCAACAGTATAGTGCACAATGTACCATGGAGCCAAAGAGGCTTACAAAACAGCTTAAAGTTCATCTCTTGAATTAAAAAAAAATCTTAGTTAATTGTTCAACACTGTATCATTAAGATAACAGAGAAATTTGGTACTTCTTATAGTGTATATGTGTATATTACACATACTTGCACATATTACATTGTATTTATTACCTTTATTTAGTTATTTATTACCTGTAACTGCCTCTCATTATTAGTTATGTCCTTTCTTCATTCTAACTGCGTTCATATTGTTGTTAATGAGGTGGAACCCACACGTCATGTTTACGGACGGACTGCGATACGGAAATGGAAACGAAGCGCGAAAGGAATGAATGAAACGGCAGACTTCAGACCAAGATTCTAAAGTTTATCTTGCACAGCTAAAGAAAGACGAGGAGAAGAGCAGTCTAATACGAGCCCCTCTATGTTACAAGCAGCCTACGAGGTACGTTTACATTTATGTTCATATTATTATTAAACTAAAGACGTGTAAATGACATGCAAATAGCACTCGTATTGTTATGGTAATTAGTCTGCTAATGATTTTTGGACGTGCTGTGCGTTACTTTAGATGTATGAGTTAAGCAGTCTACTGTATGTTTGACATGTTATTGATGCCTCACATTGACAAGGAGTCTGTAAACATTAATTGCTGTTTCAGATGTGAAAGGTATGCTGCATGTTGCATAAGTTCTACCTGCTATTAGGCTAGCAATGGAAGCTTAATTCTTAATTTTGTGTATTCTTTATCTTTATTTTGTCTTTAACCCAGTTCTCACGGGTTGGCCTGGAAACAGAATAAACCCTGTTCTCGCGACTCATGTTGTTACTGGAGGGAGTTACATTACCTTTAATTACATGGTGTACATTTTTATTTTGCTTAGTTGTTTGTATTCATGGTGGTGGTCAATTTAATTTTCTATGCTATTGTAACACCAGAATTTCCCCCCGGGGATCAATAAAGTATTTCTATCCATCTATCTATCTATCAAATTAATAACTGTTGCATTCTTCATTCATTATCCACTTTAACATCTCTACATAGAGGCTGCTTCCTCTGTCACAGGACTGTAATAAACCAACCTGCTGGTCTACCTATGTACCTGCGCCCTGCAAGTGCACCCATTGCGCATGGCCTAAGCCTTCCACAAAGCTAAAGCTAGTCAGCTAGTTGCACAAGAATGGCAGAGAAAAATGTTGCGAGTTACCGGCACAAAGTACAAACCCAATGAGCCGAAGAACACGAGAGACTGTTGTTTGTATGGTGAGCCCAGTGAGCAGTTACTGTGAGCTAAAGGTGACGTTACAGTTCTGACAGCTGTTTTCCTTATGTTCTTATGACTGTGGCATTTCGCAGAGCCGTTTATTTGTTAGACTGTAAACCTAAGAGAGGCCGTCAGTCAGCGGTCACGTACAGAATGAACGGGGGGGGACTCGCGGACTCGTCCTCCAGCAGTAACGTCACTCAGGCAGTGTGTTCATTTGTTGTGGGGTAGAGGCTCTGGAGGAAATCCTGAAGGGAGAGGTGGGAAATTTTGATTGGATACTTTCCAAATCTAACTACTCCAGTGTTGCAGCACAGGACAGCCCTCAAACACCGTGAATCTTTATATCCATCCGACTAATGCATTTTAATAACACCTCTGATCGCTTGTCTTAAACAATCCAAAACTTCCCTGTAAACTATTATGTAATGTGTAAGAGAGAATCTCCACCTTCCCCTTGGTAGCTTCTTTCTAAACAAAGAGATTTAGTGTGTCGACGGACAGAGGATGGAACAAGCATCTTAAATATATAGTTGGGAGTGGGTACTTTCTCACAGGCTAAAACGGAAGATTCATCAACCTCAGAAGTTATAGCAGACTAGGAAGCAGACAACCCAATTATAAAACCCAATAACATCAGTTTCAACGTATTTGTTGCACCACAGGTCTCCCAATACTTCTGGGAAGTCAAAAAGTTCTCATACATAAACGGCAAAGTTGGTCTTTTGTTAGCAGATGGATAATAATATGATTCATGAGCGTTTTCTGATGTGTGACCTCAGTGATTAAAGTTCAGTTAAAGACCCTTTTCCTCTAAAAGACCTAATTCTCATCTTGCTGATTCCACAGTGTAGGATGATGTACGTCCAGGGATTGTTTTCACATTCAGCTGCTGAAGTTTCTCTTCGCTCACCTTAAATCTCAGATTATGACCGAGTCATACCTGCCCAATTTATGACATCACAGCTAGTTTGGACACCATCGAGTATGAAAGTGAGATGTAGGAGACATTTTGTGTCCAGATGTTAAACTTAAACAGATGTGAACAATATTTACAGACTCAGAGATTCTAGATTTTTTCGGTGAGAGAGGAATAGACAAAACAAAACAAAACATGGGGGCAAAAAAAAGTCCATCCATCCATCCATCCATCCATTTTCTATACCGCTTATCCGTCAGGGTCGCGGGGGGAGCTGGAGCCTATCCCAGCTGACTTCGGGCGAGAGGCGGGGTACAGCCTGGACTGGTCGCCAGCCAATCGCAGGGCCACATACAGAGACAGAGACAGACAGACAACCTTTCACTCTCACACTCACACCTACGGGCAATTTAGAGTTACCAATTAACCTAATGTGCATGTCTTTGGATTGTGGGAGGAAGCCGGAGTACCCGGAGAGAACCCACGCTAGCATGGGGAGAACATGCAAACTCCACACAGAAACACCCCGGGTTCAAACCGGGATTCAAACCCCGGACCTTCTTGCTGTGAGGCAACAGTGCTAACCACAGCACCACCATGCTGCCCAAAAAAAAGTCGATTGATGAAAATTTACAAAAGATAAATACTTTTTTTCAAAAAGGTTTTGCATTCTCTCGCAAATCTTTTTCATTTATATCAAGTTCAGTACCACGGAAACAACCACGACAATGGTGCGCACACACCTGTGGGAGAGGTTCATCGAATTTTATTTTGAGATTGGCCTCAAACATAAAAGCCAGTGCTTTTTAAACCAATGCTTGGCAGTAGACGTGGTTTCCACATAAGTGAGAGACATCTGAAGAGAATAATGAGCACAAGTGGACACATTATTGTCATAATGTGTACTATGACCTGGCCTTTCCTGGTTGAATTTATTAGCAGCCAACTGCAATACTCAATGCATTCACACCATGAATGACAGGCAACAGACAACAGGTAGAAACTTTTATGGATGTTTGGTGGTCCAGCAGCCCTCTATTGCAGCAGCACACCAGGATTTGCCTCAGTATAGCAGATGGCCAGTACACCATTGAATGGCATTCCAAGCATGTGAAAACATAGTGCGTGCATTACAGTAGGGTGTGTCTGAAAATAAGGGACAATTTAACTTCAACACAAGATAATTAACCAAAATTAAAGTGTTTTGTGAAAGAACGCAACAGTTTCTCTCTGGAGAGCATGAAAGTTTTCACCCATCTATGTTTTTTTTCACCCCCCATCTTTTTTCCGCACATCAATTTTTTTCCCCTCATCTCCCCTTCGGGCCTCCGTGCAGATGTCAAGAAGTTAATTGAACTGTTTTTGTGTAGAAAAAAAAAAAAATACAGCCGACACAAATCATTGCAGCCACAGTATTTTATTCCTTCCAACGTGTCTGGAAGGTGTTGGAACCACCAGAAAATGGTGAGGGCTACATGTTTCTTTGTCTTTTGAACAAGGGGCTCCTTCTCTGAAATCAGTTCCTCAGAGTGCTTTAGTTTCACACACGTGTGTGTTAAACGCACCCCTGACCCAGATTTACAGCCACCATTGGTCAATGTGTGACGAATGACCCGACAACCTCAAGCAGAGCTCCCCCACTGTTCTCATAATTGTTAATTCATTCTGATTGGCAAATTGCTCCATAAATGGTACAGTGCGGCAACATTTATCGGGCCTGGGTGTGTATCGAGTGTTGAGCACAACAAGGGGATCTTTGAGTTTAGATAAAAATAAACCCCCTCAGAGATGGGACATGAATATATATTATATAGTGCCACTCTAGTCATTTAGACCACTCAAAGCGCTTTTGCTTTACATCCTCATTCGCCCATTCACACATGATTCATACAGGAAGAGAAGCACGTTGGGGTATAGTGTCTTGGAGGAGCTGTGAATCAAACCGCTGATCTTCCGACTGATGGACAACCTCCTCTACCTCTGAGCCACAGCCGCCCTAACCATCCAATCTGACCGCCTTTGTATTAACACTATTGCTACAAATCACTTGTTGAGACAAGAGCAGGACAGATATCTTACCAGCAGATCAGGTCTGTGCAAATAAGATTGTGTGACCTGATTGTCTGATTGAACAGGTTTCAAGGGGAATCAGATTATCAGTCGTGGCTGGACTAACTCAGATGCCGTCTTGTTTATGAAGCTTTACAATAATCACTTATCACTTTAGCCACCTCGACTTCACGGCAGCAAGCAGGAGGGGAACGCGTTGCTTCTATATTTGCTTATGATAATTTTCTTTCTCTGTATAATTGTGAAAACGGCATGTGATTATGCAGCCGGGCACCCGTCAAGTAGGGCGACATCATGGCCCCCACGCCTGAGGGCGGTTGGTCCGAAGTGTGACAGTCCAATTAAAAGGTGAGGAAATATGATGTGTCAGAGGATGTCTAATCCAGAGCAGCTCTGACACAAACACCCCAAGCACTAATAACCAGTCAAAATGTCTGCCCGCTCAGCTTCCTCACATACTCTTTCTCCCTTGCATACTCCTAACTTTGCTTAGTTTTTATGGCCCATCTCTTCTTTGTCTCCTTCATCTTTCTTCCTGTTTTCCCCACCTCCTCCTATCCTGATAAAACTAATTTATTACTTGATCGCCCATTTGCTTCTTTCTTTGTTATTGATGGTCTTTATTTATTGCATTATTTTGTTGTGCGTTAATTGTGCGTTGGCTCAGTTTCCAGAACACTGTTTTTTTATTTGTGTGTGTGTGTGTGTGTGTGTGTGTGTGTGTGTGTCTGCACACTTACTGTGAGATGGGAAAGAACTCAAAGTATCATTCACAACAAGACTTCCTGCGTCTTTACCCTCACTGTTTTTGCTCTACACACAACCCCTCAATTTCCTCCTCTTCTCCCTTTCACTGTGTCACTGTCTCCAGCTGGACAGCTATGACAAGAAAGAGACACTAAAAGCTGGATAGGTTGTTGACACCCCATTACTTAATTGTCATCTACCTAGAAAAAGTTAGTAAGACATGTTGGAAAATTATGGCTCTGCTCGCAGCTTCCGTACTGGCAATAAACACACCTTTTATAATTTGTGTTTGTGTTAAAGAAGGAAAAGACAGAATGAAAGACTTCAAGAGGAGGGGAGTGGAAGACGTTTACAAAAACTCTAGAAGGTGCCGCAGAGCTACTCAAAGTAACAGGCAAGTACAAATCCCTGGAGTGTCACACAATGTGGATTTAATGCATTAAAATGTAATATTTACTTCTGACACCGCACTTGTTTTGTTCAAAGACTAACAAAAACAGCACAGACAGTTTCATGTTACGATGAATCCCCCCTGCAAATTACTATCCTTTCAGGTTTGTGGGTCGTTCTGAAGTGGTCTGCACAGATGTAGGCGGTGATGTCAAACTCGGGCTGACAGAATGACAGAATCCTTTCAGTTTCAGTCGGAGCGCTGCATAATTGAGCTGCTGATACTGAGTGCCAACATTCATTTTGTGCCAAACTTGTCTACAGCACAATTTTGCTATTATAAGTCCCAACACAGTTAGAGGTTCAGGTGAAGTGCCTAACAAAAGCAAAATGTTTATTCGTGCTACCTCTTTCTTACAGCATTTAATTTGCTGAAGGACAAAAGGAAGTCTGCTGCATTAGTATTTGTTGTCTTCATTGTAAGCCTGAGAGAAACTGACAGTTTTGGGAACAAAGGAGACTACTGAACTCTAAACCACTTGAATGGAGTATGTACTGTATATGCGGTTAGATGCTGTCCAAAGTGCTTTTGAAACCCATGTGACAAACTTCTAAAATCCCTGATCCTTCGTGGTTCCTCACTGCTTGTCCACCAAGAATGAGGTTGAAAATACACAAGAAATCATTCAGTGGTGACGCTTTTATCATCCCTAGCTGGTCACAAGCAATTAACTAAATACATGCAGCCATCATGCGTTAAAACTAATATACCAAATCTCTGTAAATACAACAGAGCAGGTGATGTGCCACCAACATCTGCATCTGAAGTGGGGGAAGATATCAGTAAGGGAACAAAAATATCATTTTAAAGTGGAAATTGTGCCCTAACATATTACTAACTAAACATATTTTGAGTCCAAAATATACATAACTCAAACTAATGGAGCCTAGCGCAACAGCCCGGCAATGAATCCTACCTTTAATGAAGGTTATAATGTTATGAGGTTATGTAAAGTTTTTGTTAAAACTGCTTTGGAGAGGTGTAGATTCAACTGCATGGTCGCTGTGGAGGATGTGGTTTGTGCTGCTGTTGAACTGTGCTGCGTTACACTAACAGGTGTCTCTATTTCCACTCCATTTATATCAATGAAGGATGGCTAAATGAAAAAAAAAAAAAAAAAGACCACTCAGTACAAAGTAACACAAGTTCAACAGCACCACAAACTACATCCTTCAAAATGGCCATAGAGTTGAATTAACACCTCTCTAATCCCAGCTCTCCTCCTGGGGCCTGTCCCACCGCCCTCTGTGGTGCTTGGTCCAGCTAGTCTGGCTGGATGGTTGGAAGATGCCACGGGCAGTGATCGTCTCAAGGTCTGGGCGGCTCTTCATTTTCCAAAGTGCATTTCTACTTTCCTATGCTATATGAGGTGTTTAAATGCAGTCTTCATTTTGGGAAATATTGTAGCTTTTGTCAGCGGGGACAACAACAGCAACATCGTACATAAATGTAATTTCAAGTGTTTTTCTTGACGCCAGTCCAGCAACATGCTTGCTAAATAAGCACACTTCGACCTGTGACCTTTAGCTTACATATCATTTTCTCTGAGCCTATCTGCCCTCACATACCGTTAAAGTCCAGAAATAAACAGAAACGGTAAAGTCAACTGACTGACATGTGAAATTGCCTCTGAACATTTATTCCTGCAATTGCTAACACCAAGGGTGTTGTTCGCTTCCACAAATGAAGGCATTTTATGCAAACCATGGGGCCAATTGTTCTCTCTGCATGTGTGAGTGCAATCACATTTACATTTCAGTCATTTAGTGTGCACTCGCACAGAGTTACAAAGAGCACATTCATCAAGTGCAGGTGAGACAACTGCATATCATTACAGTTAGACCTAAAGTGACAAAAACAAGTGACGAAAACTAACAGTTGAAATAACAATAAAGTGCCGGATACAATGGTCCAAATGCCGTTTCAAGTCATCGTGGTTTGGAGTAAAGAGGGCCCAGTCTCTGTAGCTGTGGTACAGTGTGTAAGCCATTACTGAAGCATAAATTCAGAGGCAATGAGATGTCAGTATAATTACCTTCTTTATGCTAGGCTGGCTAAGCACCACTCAGGTTGTTGCTGCCTGCCACATTAGTGAAAAGACCGATTTGTCTGAACAGCCACGAGGCCACGATGTGTCACACCAATATTGACCTCTGGTCGTCAATACACTTACTCTAAACTTGTATTGATACATGAACCTGACTGATGCCCCATTGAGGGATTTACATGAAATAATATTTGATTCATGAGTGCATAAATTGTCCAAAGATGGAATCAAACTTCATTTTTGACACGACCTAATGTCTGCATATTTTTCAGCGATAGTCATTCAATGACTTTTATTCTGTTTCATCTCTATACAGTATCTTTATTGGTAGTGGCAGAGTCCGCCATTTGCGCAATAATTCAGGTTGCGTTGACATGCATGAGGGATATATATGTTTATCACACTCACAGCTCTACAGCTGTATCAGAGCTTAATGACGTTGCTGCTGATCCTTACACATTTCCTTCTGCGGCTTCAACTGGACAAACACAAGGTGGCTTTTATTGTGAAGCAGTCGCAAGAAACACAATGATTTGTCGCAGATATTGACAGATTATTGACAGACTTCTTTATTGAAACAATTTAAAGTTTGTTTGGCTGCACTGTAAACAGATACAGCAGCTGCTCTGAGGTTGGATTTCTGAAAAAGTAGCTGCTCAAACAGTATCAGTATTAAATCGCACACTCTGTCACCATAGTAACCTCAGGTGTTGCTAAAACAACCTAATCTGAAAACTGAAAAGTTTTTATCCTTAATGAATTATGTATACAAGAATAAAAATGGGACATCTAAAAGTATGTTTAAATCAATAAATGTAATATTTTCATGGCCTGGACCTGACACAACGAGTGCTAGTCTCTTTCTTTAGTCTCTTTGATTTGTAATGAATTGAATTGAAGCTCAATAGCGGCTTTATTTTTTCACTTTTTCCAGGCTGTGTGCTGGAAAATCTATAGTAAAGTTGTGAAGCTATATCAGATTTTTCAATATCATGTTAGATGTCAGCCCCAGAAACTTCGGTACTCCACAAGCATCAACAAACAGTGCATATATTCGCAGAAATTAACATGTATCTAGATGTAAGCTCAGCAAAACATTCTTGTGAAAGAGAAAAACATCTTACACTCTGACTCTGATTCTGATTTCAGACAGCTTGGAAAAAAATCTGATCTGTGCTGCAAAGCCTGAAAACGAAATCTTTGTGCGTTCATGTAAATTCAGCTGGAGGTAGAGCCGGGCTATATTTGACTCTGTCTGCGCTGAGGTCTGCTGCTTCTTTGACATGATGTACTTGTTCTTGGTGTACCTGATTTTCTGGATGATCCACTGCAGAGATCTATGTGACAATGATAGAAACACACACACACACACACACACACACACACACGCACACACACACACACACACACAGACACACACACAGACACAGACACAGACACACACACACACACGCGTGTCCGCCGTCTCCATGGAGCACAGCCATGTGATGACGGCTGTGATCTATAATTAATTCGCAACTGTAGAAATGTAACACAGAAGATAAATCACTTTAATATCAGGGAAAATATATAAATAAAAGAAGAGAGGGAATAAGATAATATTGCATAGAGAAGAAGGGTGCAGATGGGGTAGAGTGAGATAAGGGAGGAGAAGAGGGAGCAGCGATGAGAGAGACAGGAAGTGGGGTGTGGAAGCATTGACACACAAAATTGATGGCATAATAAAATCAGCGGGGCTGCATTCCATGAGTGGATAATTTTGTCTCGATGATGAGTTTAAATACATCCAGACGACTTTTTCTACCTCTCCTCTCTCCTCCTGCTCATCCCGGTCTGTTTTTGCTCTCGTGTTTTTTTTTCCCTCTTCTCTTTTTCTTACATGTGAAGAGTTTATCTTGAAAAGGCAGTGCTGGTCTGCACGTTGCAATAATCCTGCTGGATGCTCTGCCCACTAAGGTTTAAGGCTGAGAGCTGTCTTTCAGTGGACTGCCTGGCAAACCTGAATAGCAAAGATATAATTTTGCTCAAAATGCAAACAGAAAACATAAACTTTTCTTTTTTTTTTTTTGATTTATGTATGGCACTTTTTTTTTTTTTTTTTTATCTTTGAGGGTTTAAAGACAAGCCAACAGCTTAAAGCAAACATGTCTAGTTTAGATCTTGAGAGCTCTGCAGCTAAATAGAGCTGCTTCTCATTTGCCTCTTTTCATTCCTCCTCAATCCTTGGGTGACCCGGAAATTGATCTGGTTCCAAATCATGACGAATGTCTCTTAGCTCGCTTATTTCTGCGTGGAGGAGCAAAGGAGGCTGCCCGTGCGGCGCTTCAGTAAGGACTGACAGAACCCTTTATTGGATGCCCGTTGGGTGATTTGGACGCTGCAGACTGTTACGACATCCCTCACACTTCAGTTTTGCATTGGGACAAAGAACAGAGCCGCTCAGGTGTCGTATAATTCCCAAATTTTGATTTTAATTGTGTGCTGGAATCCCTAATCTACATGCTGTATATAACGGGTGATATTACAGTCAGGGAAAAGAGGAGTCTGTTGTCTTTCAAATAATAACCTTCTTAATATTATCATCAGATTCACGAGGGACTGTTTAAAAATAATGTTAAAAAAAAAAAAGGATTAACAGTGATGCAGCAAAAACCAGAGATTGTGTATTTTTTAATCCGTGTATCCTTCCTCCTTGACACAATGTGGCGCCCGCATTAGCCACAATGCAACTCAAGCCCTGACACTCGGGTGGGAGATTATGGGGAGTTATGCCGCTAGCAGCTAATGCAGGCTGGAGCCTCTAGCTTGCAGCAGAGGTGAGCAGCGGGCCACGAAGGTCTGCTAAGCTCGCTTAATTGTAACTCCACACCCTCAGGATTTATTCTTTGCCTAACTTGTAGTCTTCAGCCACAACCGAGGCTGACTCGAGCGAAATTACTCAAAGACATTTATCAGACTTTACAGCTTCCTCTGGAGACACCAAAGGTTTTTCTACTACTTTTAAAACATACGCAGTCCTACTAACCAACCCCTGGAAAAATAAATTATGATCAATCTTCTGATTTTTCTTTCTTATTTTTCATCTTTTTTTCTTCGTCCTCCTCCCTCCCTCCCTCCGTTGCTTTGCCTCTTTCCTCTCTTCTTCCTCTCTTGATCCCCGTCCTTCTCCTTTCCTCTCTCCTGAATGAGGCCAAACACATACTCAGCACCCTCCAAGTTGTGCAGATGATAATAGTTATTTCCCAAAGAAGTTGCCATCGTGGCTCGACCTAACTTTTGGCAGTGCTGGGCGCTTGTTTTGATGTTAAAAACTTAAATTCTGTACATTCATTTTGCATTCATCTAACACAATACTTTTTGAATGTGGGCAATGTCTCTCAATGTATGAGAGCATGGCTTTTGTATTATTGTCCTTCTTCATGTACCTTTTTCTAAGTACAGGGTTCACAAAAAGTTAGGGATATTCAACTTTCAGGTGAAATTTATGGAAAATGTAAAAAGTTAATGCTACAGTGATATTATATCATGAAAGTAGAACATTTAAGTATCAGCATGCAATGGTAGTTTCTTCATCTTAAACAATTTATTGAAAGAAAATCTAACAACAGTGGAGGGTAAACGAGGGTAAACGTAAAATTGGGATGTGGCCAAAGGACGTCCACTCCTCTCCTTTCTGTGACTCTTCCAGTCTCTGTATCACTGTTCCAACCTCCTGATGACACTCTGTGACCCTCTAAGCTCAGTGAACACCTCCGTCTGAGGACTTCCTGTTTGAAGCCTCCAGTGTTGAGGTGCTGCTGATCAACTGTTAGGTGTCGTCTTGGTCTCATGATGTCAGAATGTGAACAGCATGATGAGGAGGACTGTTTAAATATCAATTCTAACTGAAGCAGGAAATGTATTGGTGGTGGTTCATCCTGAAATTTCACCTGAAAGCCAAATATCCCTAACTTTTTGTGAGTAGTGTACTTTACAGAATTGTTCATTGTTTTTCGGTTTATCACCCTGGACAGTGTCGGATGGTTAAACCACACCGGCCATCACACAGTTTGTCATCCTATTGGTGTGCATTATGTATAAATATAGGTGTGGTTTTCATTTTTCAAGCATTCTCACCTGACAAGGATCCACGTAGAATTGAGATGTTGCCATTATTAAACTTCCTTCAACTCACAAACCAAGGGACACGTTTACAATACATCAAGATAAGGGTTTAGAGTTCTACCTGATGAAGTGTCTCTCCAGTCCCTGCAGCCCCTCTATCTGTTGTCACTGACTGAAAAGAGAGGTTACTCTCATTGCTTCAGAAAGTCCACTCTTTTTTTCTGTGAGTAGCTCCACATCTGCAAAGTCTACCGAGGACTTGTGCATTCCTGTGAAATGTCAAGGAGACGGTGTGGAAGGGAAGCGAGCATTAGTGCCCGTCATCTCAATGACACTAAGCATCTTCTCTTTCTTTCCCTCAACACAGACCTCTATCCATCCTTAGCCCTAGCCCTCATTGTTCCTTCCTCTGCCTTATTTCTATCTTTATTATTCTGCTCATATTTGCCTGCCCTCTTCTCCTTTGCTATCTTTGTTTGCTTGGTTGCCATCATTATTAGCAGTATTATTAGTATGCAGGCCCGTGCCCTAAGGCTAGCAGTCTAAAAACAACAGATGCTGAATTCACAAATACACACACACAGCATTAACACACTACGAGAACAGGCACAAGTTGAACGCTCTGTAGCAAAAAATCCACTCTTCACGAGCAGCTCAGTTCGACTCAGCATAAAGAGCTGTATCTGATTCGAGCACGTAGAGAACTAATGCTTGCCAATCACGCAGGCTTTCCTCGGCTCTCCAAAGCTTCTCTCTCTCTTACTCTGTCATTCTCTTTCCATCAGGCTCTCTCTCTCTCTCTCTCTCTCTCTTTCCCCTCCATCTTTATCAATCTTTGCCTCGCTTGCCTCATCCTTGTCTTCCCTCTCGCAGCCTCTCTGACCCAGTTGCATACACTCGTCACAGCATAGAGCTCTGCAACTTTTAATCAGACAACTCTTCATTTGGACTAACCAGGACACGCATAATTATAATTGGCTTACTGTATATGAGTGGTCTGGGGTTGTTTCAGCACAATAATAGGATGAACCAGCGTGTCAAACTGGGTTTAAACAGCGAGCGTTTGCAGCATATTTTCAACTAGACTTTAATATGCTAGCATGTTTTTTTATGCGGTTTAATTAGTTTCTCTGTAGTGCACATGAGAACCCTTGCTGTGCCAAAAACAAGATGTGTATCAGTTTACTCATGTTTTCAATTTGCTGTAATTGTTTTTGCTGCATATCATGAATGCATGAACACCAGAACATTTGATAGTATCCCTGCCATGATATCAGATTTCCACTTCATGATTAGAAGAAGAATTCACAATAAAGATATTTATAGAAAAGTTCTTATTTATAATAATAATAATAATAATAATGGAAAATTATTTTGCATATTCAGTAATGGAAGTAATTAAGAAGTACCATGTATCACTGAAATGACACAGACTCCTTGTTATAATGACTAACAATCCAGCTCCAGGCATTGTTATGACATTGTTGGACCTGTGCCACCGTTCCAGACTCATCACAAGCTTTGGACAAACCTCAAGATAAATCAAGTTGTCTGCCAGATTGTGAAATCCATAAAATGGGCCAACGGGGCTTGTGAAAAATCAAATAAAGCCTGTAAAACTTTGTCGGGACAAAGCTTTGCAGAGTCAAACCACACTCAGCTGGTTTCATATCTGTTTAACATTTGGGCTTCGTGCCTTGCTCTGGGGCACACTAATGGCAGATGCTGAGTTTGTGGAGAGTGTTACACAATTATCTTCCCTCTTAATCCTTGGGATCCTCCTGCCACTTCTGTATTGCCTGCCTCAGCTAAAACAACAGTCCTCCCTGGTGTTTATCCGCTCATTATCAGAATGTGAGAAGCAATGGATAAAAAGTTGCTTTACTGTTGGAGGTGTTGGCTAATTTCACTCCTCTGGGAGAAATTAGCATCTCTCATCCAAATTAAGAGAGCAGTTTTGATTTTACCTTGTCCGTAACAAAGGGGACGCTGCAGCTGGCTGACACGGGGGGGGCGCTCATAGAAGAAATACTGGCTTTCTTACTGTAGGATTTCCACTGCATGGTACGGCTCAAGTGGACTCAAATTGCTTTTGGTACCAGGGGTTCTCAGCTGATCATCATAGCAACACAACACGACACAAACACACGGGGGCGATCGTGTTGTGCGTTGCTCCGTCCAAGTCCAAGTCCATTTTTAAAAATCTGGATCAAGTGAATAACATTTCGTCATCAGCCGCCACACTGCAAACCAGAAGTCTGCTTATCTCCTGAGCAACGTGAGGGAAATACACTGAAATGCATTATTAATTCATTTTGTTTTTTGTTTTCATTTGCAACCTACTGAGCCAAACATTGGATTTTTCTGCATGATTAATACAAAGGAAACACAAAGCAGCTGAAAATACATGATTTCTTTGTTTGAAACTATGTCGGTGTTGTGCCGGTTTAATCAAAGCATTTAGTGCTGAAGACAAACTTCTGGTATGAATACATAAAGGGAATTTTCCAACAGTGCTATTCCACTTATTTCCAAAAGTCTCTACAGCGATAATCGGGTTCATCAATCCTTAAGATACATTTAGCAAACATCTGTAGAGACACAGTGAATGGAAACAGCAGCACCTGACTAGCAACCAAATATCCATATCAATATTCAATCAAAGGTCCAGTGTGTGTACAGTACATTGATAATAGGCACTGAATACCCCATTTACACTTCATGCACTTTCATGAAATCACTTAATGCATCTTGGGCAAAGCCTACGCCCAGGACACGCTGCCCACCTGAGCAGCGTGCGTTGCGCAACCTGTTGTTTTTCATTTAAGTGCCCACGTTAACACGATAAAGCAGCAACACAGAGAGGCAGCTCGGCTACAGCTCACGCAGACAGTCAGCTTCTCACCATTGTTTTCAGTATGCAGCAAAAATAGGTAAAGAAAAACATTTTAACATCATACCAGCGACATCAAACACATTTCAGTACAGTTTCAATGTGTGCACCTGTTTGATATGCTACAGTCATAAAAAAAAGAAAAACTCAAACACTTCCTGCACTGGAAGTATTAAAATCCCTTCATTTGCTAATGAGGCTTTTATTTGATGGCCATTATCAAAGGCAAACTCAACGTAGGAAGACAGGATGGCTGGCTGGCAGACAGCACAGCAGCAGCACTGCAGCAGCCACACTGTTTGTGTGGACAACACAAGCGTGCGAGCAGCAGCAGCAGCAGCAGCAGTTCAGCGAGGTAGCTGTCACGCACAGGTAGAGGAAGGCAGCGCGGCACAGGTGCTGCTGCAAAACCGAGCATTTGACTGTTCAGACCACCTCGGGGGGAGTTTTGCTACATATTTTGGCCACATGTTGATAAGGTGTAAATGCATTTGTCGCATACATAATCTTTACTTGCCCTACACTGTACTGTAAAGATATCCGTTGAAAATCAGAGGTTTCTTTTCTTCTTGTGTTTTTGTCAGTTATCTTACAGCTTCAGGAGCATTCTTCTGGACTGAAAGAAAGAAAAAGAGGGGCTGTAATGCGCAAATGAAAGTCTTAAATCTCATCTGGATTTTATCTGGATATGAAACGCATGAATAATTCAAACGGGGCCGTAAAATTGTATGTCAGGCGAACACATTGCGTATGCATGTTAATGTATCAGGTGTTGACCGTCATAGCCGTGCACTCCCACCTAATATCTGAGGAGGTTATGACAGCGGTGGTAGGTTTTTGTCAAGTCTCAGATCAGAGACAGAAGACGAGATTGACCCTGTTGCACCTCGGCAGCCAAATGACCGCATTTGATCAGCCACAGTCTGATGGAAAGCATCAGTGGCAGCAATTGTTGGAGTCCACCAGTGTCTGACGGCCCGCTGATAAGTGGATTAATTATTGCTGCTTGTTAAACTCTGTCCACTGTGTTTTCAGTTCACCAAGAACTGTGTGGGTTACACATGGCAGGCATCCTACACAATGTTTTTGATTAGATACACGGTTAGCTGCTAGAAAAAGAAAAGCACACTCAAAAATTTTGTTTTTATTATAAGCGACACTATAAACTTCCAAAAAACCTGCAGTTCCTGTCTGGAGTGTACTCATAGATAAACAGAAAACTAGAAAAACTATCACTGGATTACTTTGGTACTGAAAAAAAACTTCAAAACAGTTTTGCAGTTACAGGGAACATCTTTATTCTATGGTTTTTAATTAGAAATATGTATCTTTAATTGTTATTGTAATTGTAATTGTTGTCATTGTGTGTGTCAGTGTGATGTCAGGATATGTTATGGTGAGGTGTGGTAGGTGTATGACTAAGTTGGAACCAGACACACACACACACACACACACACACACACACACACACACACACACACACACACACACACACACACACACACAGAAATGAGATATTCACCTGTAAACAGAGTGATTTCTGACAATTTTAAGAATGCAAATGACAGCACTGCTGGCTCAACAGCCAAGATAAGGACCATTCAAAATAACTGCATCTCTGGGCTCTGAGGATACTTGCGTGTGAGCATGTGAGCATGTGAGTATGTGTGTGTGTGAGCATGTGTGTATGTGTGTGGTTACACTTCAGTGCCTGTGTGCTCACATTTTATGTTGATATTTCTGTCTATAGGACTTACAGGATTTACTCCGTGTACTGTGTCTGTGGGTCCAGACATGAAAATGTGTGCGTGTGTGTTTGTGTGTGTGTTTGTGTTTGTGTGTGTGTGTGTGTACGTGGGCGCTGTCCACCCATGTGCAGCTCCTCCCTAAGGGGGGATCGGCAGGGCTAATGTGCAGTGGCAGACCAGTCAACTGATGAGATTCACTCTGAGTCAACTGAGGAAAACACAGCGAGCAGAAGAGCCACAGAGACAATGAGAGAGGACAGCAGTTACTGACTGACTGAAGAACTGATTATCTGACTGACTGATCGACTGGCTCTGGAACTGATTGACTAAATGAAATGCAATGATGAAAATTAAGTACATTTACTTAAGTACTGAACATAAGAACAATTTTGAGCATTCCCATTCTGTGCTATTTTCTATTTATTTCATTGGGTAATAGTGTACTTTTATTTACACTATGGTGTAATATAGTTACTAGCTTGATGAATTAATATAATATAATCATTTCTACAGATTGATGTGTATATATTTATTTATTTATGATATTTGTGAAACCCCAAAGGTATCATTTTTTTCATTTCTGCAACAGATGTAGTCATTTTGTCATCGTTTATAGTCAGTCAACCCTAGAAACATGTGTGTTGTTTTGTTTTTACAGAAAGAAATGCAGAATGATAGGTTCCATTGAGCCACGGCAGCCTGTTGAATTAGACAGAAAGTGACACATGGATTGGAATTTCTATTATTGAGGACATTATAGTAAAGCAGAAGAGTGAATCTTTCTGTGATGTTGACAAAAAGTTGTTCAGTACCTCAGATGGGGTGTAGAGTTGGCCCATATACATGTAAAGTACCAGTAGACTGAGATTGCATCACAGAATGAATAAATCTGATGCTTCCAGCTGATTCTAACAAATCCACTCTACAAAAATGACTAATGACAGGATGATTCATGTGGATGGTGTGATTTGAGGCTCGGCCCCAAACATGGGACTCGCTGAATGAGGCATAGCCCCAAAGTATAGATTTTACAGAGAAAACCAGTGGAGATACTTCAGATAGCTTCATAGAAGAAAATATTTCTAATGATAGGGGGAAAAAAACCCTTACATGTAAGCTCTCCATCCTACAACCGCTGTTCGTACATCAGATTTTATCTGAGAGAGACACAAACCCTCTGTTTGAATCTCACATCACAGTGTTACTTTGAGCTCTTTAACAAGGCCACCTGGTGCGAAGCCAGTAGACTTAATGAAACCACGAGATAACACGATAAGTTCAAGTTCAATCTTAATTGTCCCTAAAGGGAAATTTGCATAGTAGCAGGACTGTAAACAGAGCAGCACACGCTGCTACTAATATACTGCAATATACATGCAACATTATTGTATGAGAGCTGTAGGGAACGTTAATATTTAATACAATAACACTGTGTAGACTGGACTGATTGCTATTAATCCTGTATCCATACTTAATCACGGTCAAGGAACCCTATTGTGAAATGCCAAATACAAACTTAATGTGACTAGATTTGATTATGCTAAACAGCTAATAGCATTACTGATGAATGGCAGGCAGAAAAAAGAGGAGGACAAAGATGTGGAGATCTATTTTTAGATTTAGGATCTCTATTTTGCTTGACTTCTTCTTCATTAAAACCCTTTCCCACCAGCTGACGCAACTCTTCAGCCATAACTGAGTTGCATCTGAACAATGTTGAACAATGGGATACTATTATCTATAGTAAAGGGGTTTGGAGATGATTTGGACTCATTTTTACTTTTCATGAATTTATTTCCACACTACACATTATACACTACAGATAACCAAAGTTTGTAGGATTTATCCTCTGGACACCAAAAGTGTCTGTGCAGAATTTCATGGAAATCACCAAAGTGGTAGACCAACTGTCATGGCTGCTGACATTGCGCTGACCATCTTGTTCAAATTATGCTAATTCCATGCACCCACCAGCTTTCCAACATGAAAAACGGGACAGATGAGCATTTATTTCACACAAATGTTTCATCTGTATCCAGATTCCCCTTGGTGATGTATCGAGAAAAAAACCCAGCCTTTGGTCATTGATAGAATTTAGTTAGGTGTGCTCTGCTGAAGCTTGCATTGACCATAAAACTGAAATGTGGAGCCTGGAGCTCAGCTGCTGCCACAGAGAACACATTTTCTCTATCCACGGCCATCGTCAAGGGAGGCTATAATATTATATATTTCCCCTAGAAAGCCACAGCTGGTCTTCACATTGAAAGAAACATGGCAATATCTGAAAAGCCCCAATGTCCCAACAGCTGCAGAAATAAGCACATATTTAGAAAGTAACTCAAGGGAATGCATGGGGTTTTTTCTTTTTGTTGTTGTTGTTGTTGTTGTTGCTCTTTATAATCCTGTCAAATAAACATCTTTAGGTGCTTTGACGCCAAACATCTTTGGTTCAATTCAACCAAACTCCGGTGTGTTTGTCCGTTTAGTGTGATTCACTTGGGCTGAGGTGACAGCTGACGACCAACCACACTCTGGTGTAGACCATGCAACTGCTTCAAAGTGAACTGCCATGTGGTTCATTTTTGGCGAGCAAGCATTACAGAGCAGCTGCAGGTTTTTTTTATGATGGTACATCCAAAATAAAATACATGTTATGTGTTATATATGTTGGCCATGATTTTTTCTGTGTTGTGAGCAATCTGTAAACAATAAGTATGTATATACTGATGCAATTCATTTGGTATGTATGTCAGCATGTTAATATGGATTTTGCCTCATATGTGGAAAAAGGAGAGGTGTGTTGACCTTGTGTCCTGATTATCAAATACATTTTGAATAGAGATATCTGTTTCTACAAATGAACCCTTCCTGTATTTTCATATATATACAAATATAAATGTGTGTAATATCAAACCTGCACAACACACAATTCAGAGGGCTTGGGTACCGTAGCACATACAGTATTACTGAAGAGAATGTGTCTGCCTTTGTATCTATCTGGGGAGAAAAGTGCATGAAAATATAGTTCCAGTCTCCTGTTTCTTAGTCTCTCACTGGTTTCATGTTTATACAGTCGCTTCCTCTCGCTTCAGTGCTTCTCTTCCCTCCTCATTTCCCTAAGTGCCTTTGTGTGTTTGTGTGTGCAAACGTGGAAACTAGCGGTTGGACATACAAGAACACACACTCTCACGCACAGACAACAGCATACATACATGTACAGGAACCGCATCGCATCGCTGGTGTTGAACAGCAGCAAATGAACCTTGAATTTGGCAATTTGGAAGTTCAGTGCATGGTCTGACTCGCCAATGTCCAATTAGGAGCACATTGTTTGCTGCCATTCATTCAGCACGCATTAAAGCACGGTGCTATTTTGGCCCGTTGATTAGAGACTCACACAATTCTTTGTCAATCAACTTCAGAGCTCAGGTGGGACATCGGTGAGACTGTGCTCGAATGGAAAGAAAATCAATGTAAAACAAATTGATTAAACTTAGTTCATTAAATTCTGATTTAATGAGTTTATAATCAAAGCATTTTCCTCCAGGTTAATTCAATTTTAGTCTAGTGGCTTATAGCCTGTACTCGTGGGGCCTTATTCATGTGATTGTTGAAGGCCTTGTGCGACATTTCAGTGCAGTCAATAATTTGCAGTGATTTGGGCTATTGCATTGTCTTGTTTAGTGTACACTTTGCCAAAAGATAATCCTGGCCATTTGCAAGTTTTGGATAATGGCCAAAGCGGTACATGCCTGCTTTGAAAAGCTTTTGAGTGATGATTTTATAACCAGACTGGAGGCAAATGTGATATGTCTGCCCCATATTATTATCTTAAAGAGTTCAGATGGGATTTTTGTGTAAAGGCATCATTAATCTAACAGCATTGAGTGAGTGGTAGGAGATAGATGCATGCTAACCTGTTGTTAGTGGTGAAAAGCAACTTATGTCAGTACTGTAATGTAGTAAAATTCAGTGCTTAAGCTGCATCAGGCAGGTGTACTGGCAGAAGTACCGGCAACGGATTCTCCGGGAGTGCTGTGGACTGATGTGAGTTCATAAAATAAAGAGAAGAAAACAAGGACAAAATCTCCTGCTTAAATGTTGAGTAATGTAGAGGTTATAGTTAAAAAACAAATAGAAATAACAGCACAGCTTATGTGCTCCCGAGTCCTACTGTGGGAGATGGCTGACTTATCACATATATAGTATACTAATGGAATATTATTACTACCATGTCAGCATTTAAATGTAATCAAGTAAAGCAAACTTTAGCAACTCTGAGATGTAGTGTAGTAGAAGTAAGCCGCATGAAATGGCATAAATACTAGTACAAGCACCTCAAAAGTGTACTTAAATACAACAATGAGGTAAAAGTACCGAGTTACATTCCACCCCTCGAGTATTGCAAAAGAAAGGGGGAAAAAAGTGGTATTATCCTTTAATATCGTTCTCCACCAAATGAGCTGCACCGCGGGGCTCCACAGCAGATTAGCAACAGCCTGAATCCAAAGAATATTTAACACAATTCATTCTCTCCAGTTTAGTATAAATCCCTGTCTGTGAAATGGTCTTTTGGTTTGGGAATGGTCTATAAAATATGTAATTAGCAATCATGTCATATTAACCTTCTGGGTTTCATCAACAGGGAAGTGCTCTGACTCATTTAATTGGCTCAAGTAATTCTGTCTCTTAACTTCTCGTCTGCACAGAAAGTGGGAATGTGTTGTGTTGCGGAGGGCTTCATGAGAAACGATGTTCTTTAAAGACCAAAAAGAATGACAAAAAAACTGAACAGGTCCTGGAAATTATGGTTTTCAATGCCACACAAATAAGAACAAAAAGCAAGACAAGGGAGCATGACACCTTTTCTGTCTCCCCTTTGTTGATGCATTTTAAAATTGCTTAAAAAAATAATCTGAGTAGTGACACTACATATTTAAAAGAATAGTTGTAATATCCCAAACATGTTATGCTCATTTGAGGTGTAAGCTTCTTGTGTAGATGAATAGCAAATGGGAACAGACTTGGTGAATAAATGGTGATGTCCATGAAACGTGACTTAAACGTCACATAAGCTTCGAGTGAAGAGCTGAAAACACACCAGTGTGGAGCGATGAGGACAGTGTAACCTTCCTCACATTAATACATGAAACAAATAGGAATGTCATATTTTCTACATAGTTTTCCATCATTTAAACTTGAGCTCTTTTTAAAGACATCACCTCATTGTGTACTCTTCTTCTGCGGTGGTTTAATGGAGTGATGGAGAGTTAAAAATGGTTCCAATGTGCATTAGTTTTGATGGGAAATTGACTAATGTGTCAGTAAAGAGAGAATGAGTCACTTATCACTGCCATGGCTAATATTTTTATACCGAGACAGGAAATCTATCTAATTATGAACTGAACCTTTGGAATAAGTGACCTTTGGACAACAAGAAAAAAAGAAATGATGTAAGTAATAATCTTCTCCCAAAGTGTGCTGTCAGCTTGTCATGACATGAGGCCTTTGCGCTGCTGGACGCATCACTCAGCCCCATGATTTTCTCTAACTCTGAGTTAATGCTGAAACAAATGAATGGTCATCGACTCGAGCTTGATGAATGTCAGACCGAGAATGCAGTGAGTCTACGGGGATGGTATGGTTGCTATTGATCACAGCCTGAGTGGGAATGTGTGAGTGTGTGTATGTATGCAAATGTTCAAGTCAGAAAGTGAGGAGTGAGAGATGCCTTATTCATTACTGTCATTATGCGTCATCAGCTAATACTTGGAGAATTGAGCCGAGTGATCAGAGGGCTGTAACGATTTCTGGCAGCTTCTCTCTGCAGGGGAATTCTTGTTACGGCACCAACGAGGAAGACAAAGGCGATGACGGGCTGACAAGCGGTCCCAGTGCCCCAGTTTATGACATTAATGAGCTGAAGAAAAGAGACTAGACAAAGTGAGGTTATACGAAGAGAACATTTGTTGGAAAAAAAAGAGAGGGGAGAGCACGCAGACTATGCTGATTTGTGTTTGTGTGGGAAACAAAGTGAAGAAACACTGAGAAATTCTGAGAGGGAGAAAGAACAAGACCAGAAAAATCTGTGTGATAAATAGAGTCTGAAAATGATCTTGATGATTATTTCATTATTTGAGCATGTTAACATGAGAAAGATACGGAAACCTGGATCCATTTTTATGCCCTTAAAACAAACAAAAATAAGAGTCTATAGCAACGCTCGTGGCTCTGTGACGATGCATTAACTAGATGGTAACGTCAGTATTTTAACATGTTCATAACAGCAATGATAAAATGCTAATGTTTAGCACGTGTAAGACGTTCATCAGCTTGATAATACTTGCTAGTGAAGCACATAGAAAACTACAGGCTGATGAAATGTTAGTTTGTCTGGTATTTGGTCATAAATAAGTGTTGGACAATCAGACATTTTCACCTGATGATGGTGCTAGATGTAAAGTCACTGGATCACCAGTTCATCCTGAGGGGTTCATGGGTGTCTGAACCAGATTTCATGGCAATCCATCCAATAGTTGATGAGTTGTTTAACTTAAAACACTACTTAAAACACTGATGGCGGTTCACCAAAGTCAGTAGGTTTCATGCTAAGGGGAACATGAATGTCTGCACAGAATTTCATAACATTCCATGGTGGACCTACAAACTGTCAGACAGGCCAACACTGTTGTCCCTATAGCTATGCTTCCAGCATGGCTGAAAGTGTTGGGTTCACAAACAGAAGAAGAAAAGCAGCCAACATTTCAGCTCTCACACTGTCAGGGCTGCTCAGATTGCTTCACTGGTTCACTGACGCTCTTTTGCCCAAGGTACATCGTTGCTCTACTTTTGACTTCTTTATGGTATGACTTCCTGAACTGATAAACTCAAAGAAACCCCATGAACTCTTCCCACAGCCACGCAGAAGGTGCACTATTGTTGTCCCCTTTGTGACTACAAATCAATATAGGATCATATTTCCTGAGCCATATGCACACAGCCTTCATAATCATCTTTAGAGAGCTATGACTGTTTCTCCTGAGCTATTGAACACCTGAATCCCCCATCAGCCAGTGGACTAAGGATTTCCTTTGCCTTCTGACAGCTGAGGAGTAAATAATTTTGAATTTTGCAAACATTTCCTCGCCGACGGTGCTGCAATGATTTACCCAGTGAGAAAGGTGGTACCACTGCAGTGGCTGAATCTGCATGTAAGAGTAGAATAAACCATAAATAGAGCTTTTATTTTCTTTTTGTAGTCCCAGCAGATATGCAAAATAACCATCCGGGACAGAACCCTGTCTACATGATCTAATTAATGCTTTCATTATTTCTATGAATCACGACATCTGCGTTTGAAGCTGATGTTTCTTTTTTGTCTTGTTCTCATTATACAGTGATGTCATTCTAATTTCACCCCTTTATTCTTCTCATCCAGTGTTCATTATGGTGCTTTTATGGCTATTTACATACCCAGCATTTCCAGAGCAGAGGATTTTTTTTTTTTTCAGCCACGACAGCAGCATGGCTCTATGAATGGCAAAGCTGATCTGTTGGTCCAGAGCAGTTGATCTGTTGGTTGGAGCAGGTCAACCTTTTAACTTATTCTGTGAAATACCTCAAGATATTTGATGAGGTTTTTCAAAGAAGAGATCAGAGGTCACAGTCAGCCTGGTACCTGGTAGATGATGCTTACTGACACAAGGTCTTGACCGCAGAGGGCTCACCCTACGCATAGTGCCACCCTGCTTTATCATGCGTGAATTTTCATGAGAGAAATATTTGCTCTGACCCTTTGTGCTCTCTACTGTGTTTAGATTTTGGAAGATGCTTTGTATGCTGCAGCATTTTAGACTTTTCAAAATCAAGACCACATTCCCCTGCACACTGCCCAAGCTTTCAACACATACTCATCTGTAAAAACATGACAACGGCAGGATGGATCCTAATTAACCACAACTAAGTACAAAAAATCAAATAAACCCTTAAAGACTATAATAACACTTTGTTGTTACAGGTTGATTCCAGACTCAGAACTGTTTATTGTCTCCTCAACTGAAATCATACATCAAATGCACTCACAGTAATTACAGGGCTGCGTAGTGTGCCTACAGTAATGCTGGGCTCCGTTGCCATCGTTTTTTTCTCATCACATCAGTTATGTGAGAGTTGGTCTCTCACCACCTGTTAGGCGCCAAACATGCACACCTCTTCATGGCTTTGTCACACTCCTTACTGCTCGTTTTAAATTATTTAACTTCGTTTCTTCAGTCGGCGAGGAAGTCACAAAATAAGAGTGCAAACATGTAACATTTGTATGCAGGCATGCAGTGTTTGGAAGTGGTGACAACGGTGACAGCTAAGGCGAAGTAACAGGCAGATTGAGAGTGGGAGGAGGAGGAAGCATGGCTGCAAGTTAAAATAGAACTAAAGAACAGAGTGTTGTTGTTCATGCGTGTTGGGAAATCACCGTCATGTTCGTGTGGTTTAGAAAACAGACGTCTTTTCTCAAGGAGTTTGGATAGATATGTTATATTGGCTATAAATCCTATTGTGTGTTGGTGGTAGTATCGCAGACACAAGCAGGTCAAACACTGTTATGTGGGAAGGAGAGAAAAATAGCTCCGTCTTATGGTGGATGAAGACGGATTCAATAAATCCAAAACTCACTATGGATCTATTCTGATTTACTACAGCAGATTTTATGCTGCTAACAGAGCAGAGTCACACAAAACAGTACCAGTGAAATCCAAGGGACCAGTGGGGAACCAGATGTCACACAGTCAGGTGTTTCACTGCTGGAATCTAAAATGAATGTGAGTTTTCCAGCCAGTCCCAGGTCCCACCAGTGAAGCAGCAGGTCAGGTGTGCAGGGCACGGAGTGACACGTTGGACTCCATTGGCTGCAGCGGCATTGGACTCTCTCTGAACTGTCCTTGACTTGCTGAATGACTGAGTTTGCAAAACAACAGGCCTGCTTCCGCTGCGAAAACTTCGAAAGTCTGAGGGAGATCTGACTGGCCCTGCTCCACAAATCACTGACACTCAGAGGACACTTGATGTGCTGCGCGTTGGCGGAAGAACAGCTATTGTCAACATGGGAGTCTACCTCAGATACTGCTGGCCGCCAACACACACACAGGTATAAGAGAGGGAAATATTCACTGGTGCCATTAAGAAATGACATGTAAAAAAACTGATACTGAAGTGATTGAATTCAGTGATACAAATCGATAGAATTATAAGTATGACAGGATAATTAACAGAGGGCATGTTACTGCATAAACATGACCTTTACTGCTAATAATTCTGTACTACTACTACTGATATTTCAAATACACAAAGCTGATAATATTTCTGTACTTTTCCCACTGACATGTCAGCTACATGAAGCTGAGAATACTTTGAATGCAGGACTTTAACAGAGTGTTTTAACATTGTTGTAGCAGCTCTTTCAGACTATTTGAGTACTTCTTCCACCATTCTCTGATACTAGGAAAAAGTACTTTGGTAGCAGTATTATATAGTATTAGTATATATAGATATATACACTGTTGCCCATAAAGTTGGAATAAAATGTTTTTTACCTCTTCTCATGAAATGATTGTGACAATGTGATTTATTCTTGATAAATAAAGTGTATATCTTCTCAACTTTATTGATCAAACTCTTCCAAACATATCACAGTGAAACTTAAACCACAATGAACCTTTGAAAACTGTGTATTCAGGCTTTAACAACATTGGGGGTATTGAACAATTATTCCAACTTTATAGTATATATTATATAGTATTACATAGTATTACTTCATGCTCACTGTTTTCACCATAAAGCCAATGTAAAGAAGTACAAAGGACAGTTGAATACACACCAAGGAGGCGTATATTCAACTGTAATTATGTGGCACAAGATGCAATAGTTATAGCCCAAGGAGGTATCCATAACGACACGCATCATCTGGTCCCCCAGCACTTGTAGGGCACTTGCAAACTCTCTCTACTATCTTATATCTTTCACTGTGGGTCATTTGAAAACATCATGTACAATAAACACTAAAGTGATGTTTTACTGCCGTTAATTGGCAGGAGGTTCACAGCTGTATTTTTCTCCCAGCGCCAAGGAATCACCTGGTCAAAGGCTTCCATGAATCACCTCCAGTAGCCCACAGAGATCATTCAAATGAATGTGACCATCCCTGCTGTACATTCTGCTCCGTCGAGATGTTGATTGGGTTTGTCAGGTTGCATCAGTGCTGTCTGAGTTAATCACTTCAGTAAATAATATTCAGGTGTTCACAGTGTCTGCTAAGTTGACTGTACTTTCTGGCACCACAGCGAGCTGTAAAAAACTTCACCAAGACAAACAGTAAGAGCTCCACCACCTGTGCTTTACAGTTTTCATTCTATGAACATTTCTTTTTTAATCTTTTCTATAAGAACAAATAACAATAAGATATAATAATAGCTACAATTTGAAGTTAAACCTTAAGTGTATCATAGCAGTAGAGCTGAACGATGAATTGAATTCTGCCCTACACTCCACGTGATATATATGGGACTGGGAGTAGATGGAGAAAACAACTAAAAACTACTGAAAATTGCCTCAGCAGAACAAAACATTGAAGAGCAAGACATGTGTTGTTGTTATTATCCCGTGTACCCTACACATTAATATGTTATTTAATTTTAGATCTACAGTTGATTGTATTTTGATAAGCTGTTACACTGTCCCGTTCACTTATTAGTGGATAACGACTATGTTTATAATATAGAAGTTGACTTCATAAGCAACAAAAACTTTCAGAATGTTCTAATCGTTCTGAAGTGTTTACTTTTTCAATTTGGAAACGGGTCTCGCTGCTGCATAAAAGCGTGCACCAAGTCTGCACTTGATTTGGGATGACCACAAATAATTTCAGAAGCACTGTGTTAGAGTATTCAAAGACAAACCACAGTGCCTGACTAAGGCAGGCCCTTGAGGCATGCAGAGTCACGAAGGTTCATCTGTAACGGGCAGAAAAGCCTGTCTGTGTCAGCGCTGCTCGGCTGAGATCTCACCACAGGTTGGATACTGCGTTTGAATTAAAAAAACTCAGACAGATGTAAGGATCAGGCTCGGTACCGGCAGAGCTTACCTTGTGTGCAATTGTAGTTTTCAAAGAATCACCTTTAGAGTACGTTGCAAGAAATGAACAGGAATTATCGGTGTTGCATGTTATTGCAGAGTCATATTGGATTCACAGCCATGACAGTAGCATGACTCTATGAAGGGAAATGTCTTTCACCACTTTCTAGAATAGAAAGTCTAGAAATATCTCAACATTCTCCATTAAATTTGGTGCAGATATCCACAGTGCTCAGAGGAGGTATTTCAACAACTGTCTCTGTCAAGAACAATTCTTAATTTGTTTTTGAACAAGGATTTCATTCTCCAAATTCATGGTCACTAACATAATATGTGTTTGAAGAAGAAAAGACAGGAAGAAGTATTGGGCTTAAATCTGTGGTTAAAGAAGTCTCTCCTATGGTGACAGTTAATTTGCTCAATATAAGCCCATGGATGAAAAACCACTCAGAACCACTGAACTAAATAGATGTGAGCCCAAACCTGCATGGATGTAGAATCACTATCAACAAGCTGAAACAAGCTTTTTAATCTAGAACTGCATCAGCTAACACAGGAAACAGAGTCTGAGTCGTGTCCGGACCCACAGGAGCTTTTCTGCTGCTAATAGATGGGCCAGTGTGGCTGTGTGAGTCTCGGAGGGCTGACTAAGACTACCACAGCTATTCTTTTATACTTAGCAAAGACAACGAGGAGAAAGAGGATTCCCAAGCAGCTGTGACAGCCTACGAAGCAACAAAAAGATGCCCCAAAACAAGGAGAGAAGCAGCAGAGAAGTGGAATTGGCCTCTCCTGGGTGTTGGATTAATAGAATGCGAAAGCTGCAGCTTTGTAAAGGTGGTGGTAAGAGGAGCGAGTGTCGAAATTGGGAGAGAGGAGGGAGAGTGCTGGGAGACAAAAACTCGACAGGGGGGGAGTTTCTTTGCTGCTGTTTCCTCCACCTTTTAATGGCACATGGAATGCAATTTAATACCTCTTACATCGTACTCTCATACTCATGCAGCATCCTGCAGCACAATCCACTGTCACGACAAGCCCACTTATGGCGCTTTTCCATTACACAGTTTTAGCTCTACTCGACTCGACTCGACTCGGTTTGGGTCGCTTTCCATTACAGTAGCTTACCACCTCAAAGTGGGTGGGGTCGTCATAGCAAGGCGGCCCGAAACTCCAGTGGCGTAATTTGTATACGCAACAAACAAACACAACTAAGGACATGGAGTGTTTGGTTTGCGTGTAGCCGTTTACCTCGTTCACCGAAATAATAAAAATGCACGGTCGCTGTTGCCAGGGTTTTAAAAACGGCGGGTTTGATTCTTGTGAACGAGTCGCTCTCATGACTCATCCAGTGATGTCACTCCCTGTCCAATCAGTGGCCTGCAGGCTGTTGACGTCACATTTTCGGCTCGACTCAGCTCGCTTGGAACCTTGGCCGAGTAGGTACTAAAAAAGTACCTGGTAACAGGTACTATCAACTAGTGGAAAACCTTGAAGACCGAGTCGAGTTGAGTCGAGTCGAGCCAAGTAGGTGCTAGTGGAAAAGCGCCATTAGTTTAGAGGTATGCAACGTCTCCTGACAGCCAGCAATGAAATACAGAAACAGAGAGGTTTTTTTTTATTCTTTAAAGAGACTAAATTCACTGCTTTTTAAGACGTTCCTCCTTCTGTAAATATTGTTCGTTTCTCAAATATTGTCTGCGAAAAACAGCCTCTTCACCAGTTATACTCAAGCAAAGCTTGAGCTACGATACTGGATGATGTTTGATTTGCTGCACAGACCTTCATTAATAAAACATTGTGATGTGTGGAATAATATTATTGGATACTGCTTTTAATGCTAAATGTTTCCTCGTAGAGAGAAGGTTTGGGAAGTAAGTCATTCATATTCGTTCCAGTAATGCAGATGTGCAGTTCACTGAGAAAAAGGTAACTAAGTGAGCTTAGATTTTTTTTTCAAATCCTTTCAAACAGTCTGTAGAAACAGATGCAATGAAAGTTACCTTGAATACTGCATTTATTTATTCATTCCCAACTTCCCAAATTATTTTGAACCTCAAAAATGCTGCCGAGCCTGGTTTTGTCTTTTCTCTCTGCACAGCTTCTGCAGTGTGGCTCCACTCCCACGTTGGAAGTGTTTGGAAAGAAATAAGAGACAGATAGAAGGTGGGATATCTAAAACCAACACCAAGTGTTTTAATGAATCAGCATTTCTGTTGGTGCATTTCAATGAATATAGGTCAGGAAAAAGTGTATCCAAGAGTTATTAGTTTGTGTTATCTCCAAAAATAAAGTATACAGTCCCAGAAAGTGGCAAAGCCTGTCCTCGCAGTCAGCGCTGCGGTTAGATACTGCGTGAAATAGTGTTAGCAGATTTGTCTGGAAGGAGTGTCCACTTCAAGGAGAGTCTCGGATAAATCCACTTCCCTTGAATAAATTTAAGGCACCTTTTCACTTGATTTTTGAGCCGTCTGATGTCTGTCTGTTGACAATTGCGAGAGAAATGTTCGAAAAGCTTTGACAGTCAATCCAAAATGGTGGTCTGAGATCTCATTGTGCAAACCTGTCTCTTTGAAATTCTCTGTGTACTCAGCAAAAATGTTTTAAAGGGGAGACAAAACGCCGCCCACATCATGTTTTCTATTAACATAATAAGAAGTGTTGAGCCGTTATTATGAATCTGGCAAATGTACAAAAAAGATGATATTGAATGTATCAGTTAAATGTTTCCAGACGATGTATTTCATGTGTTTTCCTTTGGTTATGTTTAGACACTGGTGGTACTTTGTTCAGAAAACGCTGACTGGCATGACAATATTATAAGTGCCATTTTTGAACAAAATGTAGGTAAAAAACCACATCTGGCTCCACACTCTTCTTCTTTTGAGGTTTTTGGACGATTAAAAGTGTCGGCTCTGTGACCAAAGCCTGTTTGTTGTTTGAGAGCCTGGCAGACGGATGATGAGAGGTGATGCCTCGGCTCTCGTATACTTTATTTCTATTTACATCGCGGTGCTACAATTCAACCTGCGTTTATCTCACAATCTGACAGCCTTAGCGCTGATATTGTGCAGTGTGACACAGATTGCCACCAAGATTTTATTGGAACTCTCACGCAGTGTGACATGCAATAAAATAACAGCAGTGTTGTTGTGTAAAGGCACCTTCAGTGTCTCTCCCGCCTGACTCGCATACCTGGACTGGCCTGAGGGAGGAAACTGGAGCACCGAGAGGAAACCCACAATAACTCCACACAGGGAGCATCAGCTAGGATTCCCCCATGCAGGGACCTTTTTCCTGTGTGGCCACAGTGACAAAAAGTCATTATGCCAACTCTCTCTAATTTAAGTCACCAAAACTTTTCTAACAGGCTTAATTCTGTGTATTTCACACAGAATTAAGTAAAGAATGTTTGAGCCAGGTCTGATTTAGCGCTTTAAAAGGTATAATCGACCTAGTTTTTCTGCCTGGTAGAAAGTGTCTCTGCTCTTCGCTGAGCCCACAGGGTGGCTGTCCAAGCCGGGGTAGCAGCCACAGCTTACAGGATTTGTTTTGGTTTGAATGGAAAATCTTCTTGTCACGCAGTTTAAATACTGTACTCCTTCTGATGCCTGTTCAGCCTACCGGGAAGCTAATTCTGGATGGAAATGCTGGTTACATTCCTGACAGTCTCACTTTCTACCACTGAAGAACCTGGAACTTTAACTTCTGCCACACCACAGCTCACAGTGAGTGGCTACGACTTGAGTCATTCGGGTTTGACATCAACAGGGAGTCGCAGTAAATCATTGTTGCCTTCTAATTAACAAAAGCGTGGTCAGTTTCAAATGAAGGAATTCTGCTCAAATTATTTTCATGGTACAATGTGACACCAATGCATATTCAGCTTTTCTAAGGAAGGCACTATTATTATTATTATTATTATTATTATTATTATTATTATTATTAAACATAATAATAATAATAATAATAATAATAATGAATAATGATAAAACATGCATGCATATTATTATTATTATCTACATTTTTATTTTCTAATAAATGAATAATGCTTAGCACCACAACACAAACAAAAGAAGCAACAGTCTGTTATTTTTCACACAACTCTACCATTCTGTTTCCCTCCTGCTTATTTCTCCTGTTTCATAGCAGTTCCAGTCCAGTTCAATGTGACTTGTTTTATCTGACTAACAGTCCAAAACCCCAAATATATTTCATTTGCTGCCATATATCACTAGGAAACTCTGCAAATACTCACACTTGGAATGTTCAAGTTTTTGGAATTTTGCTTAAAAAAACCCTCCTCAAATGATTCTGATTAATTGACTAAGCATCGCAGTCCTTCTACTCAACCAAGAGTTCAGCAGCATAAACCACTTTACTGTGCACTCACTTGCTCTCCAGACAAAGTGCATTGAAAACAGCCTGAATTCAGATCTTATTTAACGGCACTTTATGCAAATAAGATGAAGTGCTGCTCATTCACAGAGTGAGTAAACGTTGAAATATTGCGGTGACACAAAATGTTGCGCCTCTGATTGTAATTTGCGGCATTCATAATGAATACCCAAATGTATACTATAATAACTTAAGACACATGATGCTGCCAGCGTTTACACCAAATCCCAATATTTCCTCAGTTCTTAAAGCCTACTTGCAGTTAACTGTGAAATAGTAATTTTTTTTTTGCAGTAAAAAAAAATCCTTTTGTTTTTTGCATCTTTAATTTTCTAATCACGTAATGCGTAGCTGTCATGTAATGTGCAAGAGGAACCTCACCCCGTCGCGTTTCCTGTTCTTGGCGAACTGAGTGGAAAAAGCAAGCCTGAGTCTAACACTTGTTCTTTGCAGTAAGCAATGAAACCTCGTTATCTACATTAATATTGTCACATATGGTAAAGTCATATTACATTGTATGTACCTAATGAGCTGTAGCCTACATCCCACCCACTAACTCTCATTACCGCCACCGCCGCTGATGTCAGAACCACATTCGACCACGATTTTTCCTTTTGAAAGCAACCACGCCGACCGACCAGTCTAATTATCTGCCACATATGGAAGGCGAGTACAGACACCCACCTTTTTATGCTTTTTATGAGTTGCGGTGTTGTTTTTTTTTTAACACCACCACAACTCATAAAAAGTTGATGTGACCCAATAGCCAAATTGTTTTGTTTTTATAAGAGAGTTGGGGAAAAGTTTAATTTTCATTTTGCTCTCATGCGCACTAACGTTTATGGCTAACAAAGGGGAGTGTACTCCATAATGTGCATTGACAGGGGGAATTTAATGACCCCGTATCTTCTCTGCAACGTGCTCCTGTGCTGAGTCAACAAGTGTTATGGTCTAATGAAGCACACTTAGAGAGAAAGGGGGGGGGGGAAGAAAAGGAAAGACAAACAGAGAGAAAGAAAAAACAACTTGATGGAAGACAAAATGAGAAAGAGGAGCAGAATGAATAGAGGTAAGCTGGCACACTGGTTGTAGGGCTACTACTTACAATTACTCATCATTATCGATAAATCCATTCGGTGTTTTGTTGGTTCAATGTCAGAGGATAGTAAAAACTACCATGTGAACATTTGCCATTTTTCTTTGTCGCCTATGATTAAAAACTTGTAATAACTAGCCTGCCAATGTTCACCGTGTTAGGTTCAATACATTTCAAGAAAAGGCTCTCAAGTCAGTGTTTAATACAATTCAAAGCGAATATGGAGTCAGGTCAACAGCTGTATTTCAGGAAGGTCTGATGAACATCCAGATGACACGGTGCAACATGAGATTTTTGCTGCACAAAAACGTTCGCATGAATATTTGATACCGTCACATCCCTGACAATGAGAGGGGTCACAGGAAAGAAGACTTTTCCATTCCTCATTCTAATTGCTATACTGGTACACCCCCATTAACTTCCACCCCACTGCCCTACATGCACTGTAAAAAAAAATCTTTTTTCTAGCTCTGACCTGACCCATGATCCACCAGGGGGGGCAGCAGTCCAGACAGTGAAGCCTTAATGTGTTTGCGGTGTGACTCTAGTGCAAACTAGGCCATTTAGGAACATCAGCGGTGTAATGAAGTGAAAACAGCTGTGGAGCAGATGACTTTTCTATCACAGGGGAAAATAATTACCCTCCCATTTCATTCCACTAAGTGTTGTCTCGAAAGGATGCAGAAACTAGCTTCAGCTTCAGCCCTCTTCAACATCTGACCCATTTACCTACAGCAAAAACCTGCAATGATCTGTTCTATATACTTTGAGTATGATGTGAATATAATTTAAACGGAAAATAGAAAACTTTTTTTTTCTCAAGGACTCCACAAATGAGAATGTAGTGGAGAGTACCAACTCATTCCATTCAAGCTTTTTATGTGCACTGAACATCCCAGAGTTAAATAGTTTGGAATTCTAAACAATCTAGACAACTGTTCGCACTTCTAATGATGACTTCAATCTCGAGGTCATTGTTGAGGCCGATTGTTATTGGCTGCTGCACCACTGGCGCCAATGAAAAGGCAGCATTTTCATGCTGTGTGCTTTGAGAAATGTGGGGTGGAAGAAACACTTTCTGCTCCTGGTGAGAAAACAGCCTTTCAAAGTCTGTTATTAAAAACATCCTAAGCCTGGTGACCATTAAATTCTGAAGCTGCGTGGCCATTAAATTCTTTTCAAAATCAGCTTTCAACTAGTGAGAGTTAGCCCGGCCAGAAAGCCAAAGCTTTGAAAAGCTTACAAAAGTTACTAAGCTAAGGCTCAGAAATAAACGAAAAAAATCTTTCCTTTAAGCAGTAGAGATGAGGGGAGTGGTGTCTCAATTTCATTTGCTTAAAAAAGAACCCCCCACAGATTTAGAGACCTACAGAATCTTTAACAAGTTCAAATGAATAAAATCAATTGAACAAATGCTGCCAGAGCGTAACCCTTAAACAAACAGGTCACAAAGGTCAATGCAACCTTTAAAGGAATTACATGAATCAACAACACAGAAAGCCGTCCACATTGAGCCTGGGTCTGTTCCAGGTTTCTTCCTGTTAAAGGGGAGTTTTTCCTGCCACTGTTGCCTCATATAATATCTGACTCTTGCTCGTGGGGATTCTTGAATCCTTAATTTTGAATTCCTGAATCGTTGGGTTTGCTCTCTTAATTAAAGAGTTTGGTCTAGACCTGCTCTTTGTGGAAAGCGGCTTGAGATAACGCTGTTATGAATTGTGTTATGAATTGTGTTATGCTATGTAAATAAAGATTGATTGATTGATTGATTGCTGGCAGCATGGTGGTGCTGTGGTTAGCACTGTTGCCTCACAGCAAGAAGGTTCCAGGTCCGAATCCCGGTTAGAACCTGGGGACTTTCTGTGTGGAGTTTGTTCTCCCCATGCTAGCGTGGGTTCTCTCCGGGTACTCCGTCTTCCTCCCACAGTCCAGAGACATGCACATTAGGTTAATTGGTGCCTCTAAATTGCCCGTAGGTGTGAGTGTGAGTGTTTGTCTGTCTCTATATGTCGGCCCTGTGATTGGCTGGCGACCAGTCCAGGGTGTACCCCGCCTCTCGCTGGGATTAGCTCCAGCTCCCCCGCGACCCTGACGGATAAGATAATGGATAGATAATGGAGGGATGATTGATTGCTTAAAGAGAAACATAACATACTGTTTTAGCTCGAACACGCCGGCTCCACAAATTCAGAAATGCATTTGAACTCTCACACACAATAGATTTTCTCTGAAAAACGCCAAATAACTTATTTTGTAATGAACACCGTAAAAGAGATCTTTAACATAACGGGAGTAGATATCAGTACAATTACTACAGTGTGTGGGAGGTACAGGGAGAAAGAAATGATTGTTTGAGGTCTTTAACTTCAGGTAAAACCCTCTCATTATGAGACACATTAAGACTCTGAAAGGCTGTGAGGGCTTCAGCAGAATAAAGGAGAAAGGGCTGATTTGCTCAGTAAGCAGCAGCAGAACCGGCGAGGGCCGCGAGTGGAGTCAGAAAACACAAAGACAGAGCAGAGGACCCCCCACCTCCCCCACCCCCCCTCCACTCCTCCATCTTCATTCTATGTCCCTCACTCACTTCCCTCTTTGTGCCTTTGTGTTTTCTGTCCACGTCTTTCATCATCATTTGTGATGTGCGTTCTTTGTCTTTCTATGCTTTTTGAAACTTTTCTCTCCATCCTATTCTGTCTTCAGTTTCAATGTGATTAAGTCTGGTTCAAATCCAAAAACACACACCCTGTTGGAGGGGGATCATGTGTTTAGCCACCATATGTGTGTGTGTGTGTGTGTGTGTGTGTGTGTGTGTGTGTGAGTCCACATACTACTGGACCCATTAGCCAATATGCCTTACCTAGTCTGTTGCAGGCCACATTTTGGCCTTTGCCGTGGCTTTAACATCCATACTTGATATGTTGAGATCCACTAAACGTATGCACGATATGATATGAATAAATCCCAGTTTGCGTTATCTTTGCCACCATCTTGACTGCACCGTAACTGAGCCGCTGTCACCAGGTTTTGTGGTCTGTTGCACCATCGGATAGTATTTCCCGTAGCAGCGCCCTCCACAGTCGGGTTTAGGTTTAGGTTAGGTTTATGGTTGATCACAGCAGAGATCTCCTAGTGGAGATGTGCGATTGTCTAGTTTCATTTTGTAAAAATGAAGATTGCTCAGATTAAAGCCTCTCACTTTCAAGCTGAAAGCTGGCCAAGACAGCAGCATGAAAACATTGTTTCATCAGAAATACCAACAACAACAGAGTAAGACACCTGTTACACAGAGACTGCTACATGTCCCCATTACGCGATGCACTTGAAAAGAAGAACAATGCAACCCAGGCAATAAGCATGGAATTAAACTTTAAAATATAACAGAGGTAAATACAATACACATCAAATAAAATTGCACAAAAGATGCGTCTTTAATGCCACAGGGGACAGCGATCAACCCGCTCGTTCATCCTGTCGCCACCACCGGTGGTAATGCTGTTATCCCAACAAACAACGGCATCAAACGAGACCACAAAACTGTGACAGGAAACATTACAACAACAAAAAAGCGTCTTGCTGACTTCAGAAGACATTTCATTTGACATTTCTCAAAGTTTTAACATTTTCTAACCAGTTCAACTTCACATCAACGTGAACACCCGCACACGTGTCAGAGGAAACAAATGCAACCTGCTGATTCTTGCTGAGAATTGGTGATGGTTCCTCAAAGCAGGAACACACACACACACACACACACACACACTAGTTATTGCTATTGCAGTGGGATTCATGGGGATGGGATTCATCATACTCTCACCACCACACATGACTCTGTGAGGGTTTTCCTTCAAGCCTGGCTCACACTGAAAACACTGTGAAAGAGGTGGGGTGGGGTGGGGGGGTTGTGGGTGTGTGGGGGCTTTGTTGTGGAGGAATCCATTGCAAATTGGATCTGGATATCTTAAAGTAGTGAAAACTGTGTATGAGGGTACATTGTTACAAAGCCTTCAGCATTACCTGATCTGGCTCAGCTGAAAGCATTTGAAATTGGGAGGGGGGGGGGGGGTTACATAAGAGGCATGGGGCTGATATTATCGCTGATAAACAATCAGAGTAGCCTACAGTGAGTTCAGGCTTGAGAGGTGGCTGAGAAGAGGAGGACTGTACCTGGAAGAGGCGCAGTATGTTGGCCACCATGATGGACACTGAGCTGGCAGAAGCTCCAATGACCCCCACAACTTTCTCGGGCTTGACAAACACCGGCGGCTCCCCGTTAGTGCACCTCACGTCAGACGTGTCCTTCTGGATGAGCGCTTGGACGAAAGTCAGCGACTGCTCCAGCGCGTACGTGTCCCGGGAGCAGGTGTCCAGGATCCGGGCGCCCAGGGTGACGTTGGGCAACAGCTCTTCGTCGCCGTTGATCTGATCCAGGGCGTACATCATCGCCTCCAGCCGGTGGATGCCGTTTTCCTTCTTGATGTCCCCGCACGGCATCCCCGGGACCCCCCTGGCGTGGACGGGAAAGAGCCCCCCCAGCGTCACGTCGCCCTCCACCCGGATCGAGTGCGGAGCGTAAATCTCCTGGGAGCCGGCCATGTCCAGGAAAGCCTGAACCATCCACAACACCCGGAATGTAAAACCCGGTTTTATTTGGGGGATAGTGTTGGAGTGCCTGCCCATAATGTGATCTGTTCTCCTCCCCGCGAACAGTTCAATCAACGCAGCTCCGCCACAGACTCCGATTGGGGGAAAAAAAAAATGTAGAACCACTGCAAGGCGCAAGGCACTTTCTTTTTTCTTTTCTTTTTTTTTTTAGGATAGTTTTACAAATCCAACAACCGAGTTCATTCTCGTCCTTGATCCAGCAGAGAGAGAGAGAGAAAAAAAACTCAAAAAAAAAAAAAAAGGCAGGTGTCAGCTTATTAAGACTACTGTAATCCGGCAGGTGCAGCCTTTACGCACACACAAACATACAAACCAACCTCTGCGACTAATTCACCAATGCGTTATCCCTCTGAAGTGTGCGCAGAGCTGCAGCTGCTGCTGCTGCTGCTGTCCAAAGCCGCGGTCGCTTGTTGCTTGAGAACCCATTCCGAGAGATTTCAGAGGCAAAGAAAGAAAGAAAGCAGAAAGAAACGCACAGTCGGTGTTGCTCATGAATGGCAGCGAGGAAGGCAAAGAAGCATTCCGTTAACTCCGATAGGCTGTCCCGGTATTCCGTCTTTGGAGGTGAATAACCCAGCCCACGCTCGGCACTGATGTCATTTTTTTCTATAATAATAATAATAATAATATTAATAATAATAAAATCTGGTCACACCTGCGGATGAATCTCAGGCGGGGTTAATAGTTTCCTCGAGCCTGGAAACAAGGTGTGAGGACGAAAAGAGAAAGCGCGAGAGCGGCACAGCACGCGCCGGTGAGTACGCGAAATAACTCTTCTGAGAGGCGAACCGTCTGTGACAAGCTCTTCATCCCTCCGTCCCCTCCACCCGGCGTCCCCCCAACACTCCGCGGACACTCGGTCTGGAATCCGACGCCGCGCGCAGAGGAGCCAGAAAAAGTGCAGTTTTTGGAGGTGTCCGGTGTTTGTGCGCTGCAAAAGTGTCCGAGCGACGAGAAGAAGAAGAGCGAGAGAAAGCCTCTTCTCCTGTCCCCCCCACAAACCCTGCGCTCTCTCTCTCTCTCTCTCTCTCTCTCTCTCTCTCCCTCACACACACACACACACACACACACACACACACATACTCACGCGCAATCACACACGCACACTCCACCCACTCGCGTTCGTGTAATTATCAGTCTAAGCCTCCCACTGCCAAAACAATATGCACAAACACACTGACAAAACATCCTTTTTTTTTTTTTTTTCCTCTTTTGAATTATGTGCAGCTCCTGTTGTTGTGAATGGCTGCATTCATAAGAATAGAATAGAATACAATAGAATAGAATGTGTTGTTGATTCATGTTTCCAGAAAATAACCTGGAGACCACAGGCTCTTTTTAATAGTTTAATATATATATATATATATATTATGAATATTGTTTCATCACCTCAATGCTTCATGACTTTTCTTGATTCTATGACGATTCCCTGCACATCTGACTAGAACATGTTTAAGAAGTCTGCCACAGGAAATGACTCCTCCCTTAAATCCTGTGTGATTTGATGTTGTATGTCTGGTGTTAGTCGCTGAATGTGAAGGATTACATTATTTATCTATTTTATCATCACTTCCTTACTTTATCACCTCATTTCACAGTGATGGGTTTAGTTAGGATAAGAAGAAAAAAACACAACTGTTTGATTTTTTTTTAAAGTATTTCTGAACACATCAGTGATAAACGACATCGCAATGAAGTCAATGTCGTGACAAAACACACAAATGGGCGGCTGATCACAAGATTTACTGCTGATTGATTTTTTAGCTTTCATAGACTCAATTACACGCAGTTTCACATGATGCTACAAGAAGAATGATGTCACAAGTAACCACCAAAGCCAGGACTGACAGACGAGGGAGTAATGGAGAAGCGTGGAGGGAAATAAAGGAAGGGCGTGTCCTTAGAGTATTGGAATGCAGCCCCGCTCCCCCCAAGGCAGCGCTAATGAGCCCGAATGACTCATTTGATTAATGACGGAGTCACATTAAAGATTTGGAGACAAAACCGCAGGAATGCAGTCGGTGCATCAGTTAATATTATTTATACAAATCAGTTAACGTAATTACACTTTCTATAATATTGCAAATCATTCTCAATTAAATGAAATGGATTTTTTTTTTTTGGTACAGGCCTGATGTGTCTGTGCCAGACAGGTTCTCACTTTCGCCCTCACTGAGCGTCTTTATCGTAAGTCAGCTGTCGGGAAAAACAGATATTTGACTTCTGTCTGCTGGAAAAGCAGAGAAGGACAAACGAAGGCAGCTATTTTAGAATCTCTAATATTCTTCCCATTTGAATAAACAGTAGATTACAGTTCTTTTTTAGTTTAACACAACTAAATAGGAAGTTTTCCCCGTGGTCAGCGCCATAACTCGGCTTTACTTCCAGGTCAAGAAGATAAAGGTCAGAGTGAAGTGTTTTGTGCTCAACTAAAGTCAAACTCAAGTCCATCATGGACAGCCCCTCTCACCCTCTGCACAAGACTGTGGGGGCCCTCAGCAGCTCCTTCAGCAGCAGGCTGAGGCCCCCACCCTGCAAGAAGGAACGCTACTGCAGGTTATTTCTCCCATCAGCCATCAGACTCTGTAACAGCAGCATCACTGGCTGATGTTAACACACTGAGAAACAGTCCATAGTCACTGCATGGTAGCTGTTTTTTTCACTCATCATCTCATATACCTCTCCATACTGTTCAGTTATGTTCATAGTGTACAGATTTATTTATTATCATTACAATATATATTTATTTACTATTGCTTGCTTGATTGATTGATTGATTACTGCTTGTCTTGCCCCTGCCTCTGTTGCTGCTGTAACATGTACATTTCCCCCTATGGGCGATCAATAAAGTTAAGTCTAAGTCTAAGTCTAACTGCATAAATCTGCATTTTAACTAAATACATTACAGAAATCAACATCCAAGCATTACCTGTGTGTTGATCTCTGTACTTTTTCCATAAAGTTAGGAGCACATTTTGTCTAAAACATTCATTTCAGCTGTAGCTTCACCTTAACAGAGACAAAAGTATTTTTACACATATTGTTTCTTTACTCAAGCTTACTTTCCATAAAGTCTGACTGTCTTCCTCTGTGGCCAAATGAATATGCAGACTAGATCATGCTGAGCGATAACACAGCGACAGACCTCATGTTTACTGTTACTGTATATGACCCAGATGATGCTCTCGCCTGTTTCTGCAGGCTAATTATTTTCTGTACTCAGCCGATGAAGCAGATGTGACAGAACCTTCCTTGTTCTTTCTTCGAAATGACTCATCACTGCCCCCCCCCTCCAAATCCTAAATAATGTAATTTGTGTTTTTTGTTGTTAGTCACACTAATCTGACTCAGATAAATGCACAGTACACTGTTTGTCACCTCTTTAACTCTTTTAGACACGATGTGTTTTATCAACATCGAGGCAAAGGGGGAGAAAATATATTCAAATTAAAAAATGCTTGATTTTTGATTACTGTCTATCACAAATGAATTCATTTCTATCAAATTAAACTCGTTCATGTGCAAAATGCATATAAGTATGACCTCTGTATGAGCATATCAGTGTTGTGAGTCACTCGGAACTAACTGCAAAGTGTATAAAGGGGATGTCACGTATATTTATTTTGATATAATTTAGTATTTAGTGCCCAGTTGTTGATTTCTTTAGTACCCCCCATACAGTAGTTTGAACAGTTCTGAGTCCCACTCTTCCAAGCTGGAAATGTTTACAAGGACTCTAATTCCTGTTGACACTTTTCTGATCTGTTGTCTTTGCCACTGTTATACTTCCTGCCCGTGGATTCTCCTCAGGATACCAGAGGACATCAGAGATCACAGCAGCCCAGTGGAGGCCAACAGATAGATGGTACAGTGTGTCCTGACCCCGCAGGCGCTGCAACAGGGAATGCTTTTCTGAAAGGTGTGTGTGTGAGTAGATTGTATCTGTACAGTGTGGTTAAAAAAGTGTCAAACACTGCCTCACTGTGCAACTCTCACCTAGAAATGACATTTGCATGTTACTAAATTGTTTCCACAATTACTTTTTTGCTTATAAATGTAATCGCAAACCGGATTATGTTTACAGACAACATTTCTTTGAGTGAATGAAACACCACATTTATGTACTGCCACGTACTCACAGGGAGGCTGCAAGGCTTACAAGATGCAGGACTATCACAACGGAAGGAGTCTGTCTGGTTAAGTTACGTTTAGGCAACACAAGTGCTTTGGCTAAGGCTAGGGTGGACGTGTCAAACTAATAGCACTCCCACCCTTCATACTACAAATCCCACAATGCACTGAACTGCTGAACTGAGCTGCTGCACTAGTCAAGACCTGTGCAGCAACCCCCCCCTCCAGCTGGTATAATGACACACCGATCAGCGGATAAATGCATCAGTCAGCGCTGTTATAGCGACATTTAAGCTAGCCCCCAAAATAAATTGCTAAATGAAAAGCGGAGTTTTACCTAACTAACCATTAAGTTAGTAGAAAACGATATTAAGTTTCCTTCAAAACACATTTTGGTCGATTATGAACACAATTTCCAGGAGGCGGGGCTGCTCGGTGCAGACGCTCACGACGCGTGCAGCAACGAGTCCAACTGGAGCCTGTCATGACGTATGATTTCCCATCAACTCCTTTGTGTTTGACCACCTTCCTGTCACTTCTCTCTGGATGCTTTCACACAGCTCGGCTGGAAAGATGTAAAAAAAAAAAAAACGACCTTCGAGGAAATGAAAAATGAGCCTCCGTAATATTACAAAAACAAGACAGGCCCATTCTTTCATTTATATTTTTTAGGCTGATGGTCTCACCCAGAGTGACTTACAGAGCGTGAGCAAGTTCAGCTCAAGGACACTCACCGAGCCAAAACGCATTTGATGAATGATACATATTCACCAAGTATTTCTGTCAAACGTCAGACAAAAAGTCCTCTTGTTTGATTCCGTTGCAAAATTCCAGTTCAAATGTGTTAACAGATTACTTTGCACATGAATCATGGTATTGGATTTCACTCAGACGTTGCAGGCGGCTTGAAATATAATGAATGAGGAGTCACTTGAACAGTCTCCGCTGCCTGACGCTCACATTTACAGAACACAAAGAAGAGCCCCCAGTAATTACAGGAGCATCTAGAGGAAATGGCGGGTCACATGTTTGATACCGTCAACCGCACAGAGTCCATCAAATTTCACACATCCTGTCTGAGTGCCCTTGAGGGATTCGCCTACCTGCAGGTTCGCAGCACCTGTCACCCTACTATGCAAGCTTTTCTGTCCAGATGGAGGCATCACTTATAGCTGCTTCCTGAAATATGGTGTGAAATGCGATCATGATGATTTAGCTGAGTGTTATACAGTGTCATTCATTAATTCAAGAAGTGCCGTGTGTGTGTGTGTGTGTGTGTGTCTGTTGGTTACAATCAGGCGCCCTCACTTTCTGTATCTCTGCATCAGGAGCAACTCTTGACCCTCATCAAGTTTTGAAGGCCGAGTGTAAAGTTCAAGTAAAAAGGTCAAGTATAAAGTTCAACCCTCTTTTATCACCTGACACAAATACAACATGCTCTCTCCTCACATTCTCTGATTTGGAGTTATTGATGCTTTTGCTAGCCTACGAACCTCCTCCCTGTTTTCATGCCTCATTTATAAAACCTGTTCCTCTCTTCAAATGATCCTGTGCAGCGCTTCAAGCGAACCAATTCCAGCATCTTTGCATTGGCACCCTTTGGATTGTTAAATTGATTTTTTTAGATATAACCTCTACTAACTCATTCCTCTGCCGAGCCTCTTACTTCTCATCTTTGCTTTGTCCAAACACTTTGGCTTAAGAACAAAGACTTACAAAACTAATGATATTCAGCCTCAGCTGTACGTTGTGTTTAGTCCTAATTAGCCAATGTTAGTTTGCTGACATGGTAAACACTGTACCTGCTATACATCAGCATGTTAGCACAATAATTGTGAGCATGTTAGCAGCTACCCCAGTCGCGTCGTGTGGCTTTTTCCTTTGTCTTTCTGAAGTAATGTTTGGATGAATACTTTCTAAATTACTAAACCTCATCGCTGAAGAGACCATTATTTCTCATTTACTACTATACTACTATTTTATTTTCTCCAGTCTGTGGACCCACATTGTTCTCCTGGTTTAATATGGCCTTTAATCCCTAAAGGCAGCTGAGTCTAAACATAACAAATGGCTGCATAGCATTTCTATATATTTCGTTTAGATGTTCTTGTACTTCCTGAGTACCTTGAGTCTCAAACTCCTCATTAAAGTCATTCTTCATGATTTTACCATCTGCACAAAATAAAGATAATTAAGGTTAAATTCTTCCATTCAGTTTGCACACACTCCTACATTCAATCACAGCTTAAAGGCATTTTTTTTTTACCAGCGAAAGGTCACTGAAGCCTCTTACTGAGTACACTAATTTAATGCATAACTTAAATCCGAAAAAAGGGCCCTCAAAATGTGATTAGCTGTTACTTGATCAGTTGGCTGACATTTCCAAGTGTAAAATGAAAAATAACCATAATTAATCACCAACAAACGTCTTAAGGTAAACCCAGCGGTGCTCTTGGCAGACTTCGTCTCGCAATCGGATGGCGAAAGGAGCGAGGAGGAGTGCAATGCCGAAGCACAGCCACCAGCCAGTTCTTATTTTCCGAAAAAAAACAGTCCACATCTCTGTGTTTAAGGCTTGATTTTGCTCGTAAACAGTTCACTGCCTGTGATGCTGATCTTTGCAGGGGGTCCTCATAGAAGTAGAAGAAAAGTGGCATTAATCTGACTGTAATTGCATCAACTTAAGTGCGTGCGTGTGCTTTCAGCCATATGTTTAAACAGATGGATCCCAGGCAGGGGTACAGTAGCGCTCGCACTGTTTACTTAAGTAAAAGTGCGAATGTAGTGTAACCCTGAAGCAGAAGTACAGTGTCAGCATGAAAGGTAAAACAAGTATTATTAGCTTCAAGTAATTAAAAGTATCAGCAGTAAAAGTTAAAGAGCAATATTTCCCTCTATAATGTAGTAGAAGTATAAAGGAGCTAAAAAAAAATGCTAAACTAAAAGTACAAGCTTTATTATTATTATTATTATTATTATTATTATAATTATTATTATACAAGCACTTTCCTCCTGCATTAATGAATAGAGAACATTATCCGGGTAGCATTATGTTGCCTTCAAAATGTCTGTCCTGTTGCAAAGTAGTTGAATTCAAACATAATTTCTAGGAGATAGGATTAAAAATGGAGGAAAGCTTTTGCAGACAGGAAGTGACAGCCTGTCCTAGGTTGAATACCAGGAATATAAGGCATTCTTGGTGCCCTAGGTTACACCAGGAGGATTAATATACCCCCCCCCCCTTCTTCCATGTCTTTCCAAATACACATGGCATCATAGATGCCCACTCCTTAGATATTAGTGTCCAGGTTCCAGCGTCACTGGAGCAGACAGACAGTAAGTGCCGACATCATGAGCGTTGTCACGGTTGGTTAGCGCCGTAGATTAAATGTACATACTGATGTGGCGGATGTAGAAGTTCCTTTTTACTGCAGCACGCTTTGTGCCTTAGGGAGCTGACCAGGAAAAAACAAAGTCAAAGTTATCAACTGTTGCGAGGTGTAGAATTATTGCTTGACAGACACCAAGTTTTGTTTTGCTTCATGCTTATGTGATTCTGCTGCTGAAAACAGAGCCCCTGAAGATAAGGCTAAAGAAATGACTATTTGTGCCTGGCAGGATTTCATAACAGAGCCTGTTAGTATTTGATAGACAACTTGTTGAATGCGTCAGATATCTTGGTCCAGTTCTGGACTGCCAAATTGAGCTTCTTTTAAAATACATTGTATAAAACATAATACATGAAAAAAAGTTTTTTTTAAGATTTATTTTCAAGAATTACACACACACACACACACACACATCTTCTTAGGATACTTCTTTCTCCTCAATCTCAGCCTCACCTAACTGGAACCTACCACCTGCCAAGGTATCATCAACAACAGAATGAACAAACATAATCTAAGATTTGAGTTGCTGCTTTAACACAAACAAACAAGATGAGTTCACCAGATTAAACGTCATTTACTACAGAACAACCTCACCTTTCTCCCTACATCATCACAGCGGTCTGCCCCACCCGAGTTACGATGTTGGGGTAGATCAGCTGTTTGATCAGCGATGGTCAAAACAGATGTGTCCTCTCGGCAGGGAGAGGCTGGCTTGTGAATGCAGGACTTTTACGTGAGTAAAGGATCTCAGTGATGACTGAGCAAACGCTTTGCATCACATGAAAGTTATATTTGAACACAACATGTAGTGACCAGCTTGCAACTTGCATGAGAGGAAATTTCCTCAGTGTTCTGTGTTTTTCCCTGACACATGCAAAACCACAAAAAACATACAACATTCTCATTATGATGACAGACAGGAAAAATAAATCGCAGACTACAAACACTGTCCAACACAATACTTTGACACAAAGTAGTTTTTATTTTACATTATATTCACCTTGATGTAGAATATAGAAGAAATGTGCCTTTCATCAGGAATCCATCCCTCGTCTATACCGCTTATCCGTCAGGAGGAGCTGAGAGCCAATCCCAGCTGACTTCGGGCGAGAGGCGGGGTACACCCTGGACTGGTTGCTGGCCCCATCAGGAATCATAAAAGGTCAATAAATGATATATTAAATTACACACAACAGGGTAGCTCGTGTCATGTGACGCCTGGTCTTCAGGTTGAGAGCCGCTTCGGTGAAGGACAACACCAAAGCTGTTTACTGTCTGTGTCAGTTCTTTGATTCGGCTTTTGTTTTAATGTGTCAATTATTCATTGTGTTGTTGAAATGAACTTCACAAAGTCACACAAGGCTCACGCACAGAAAAACATAAACATTTTTGACAGTTTCTGGAGATCTGAATGTACAAATTTTCATACATCGTGTTTTAGGAAACCTAAACCAAAAACAAGCTTTTATTGTAAGAGGAGAGTTTTTGTACTTCGTGTTGTGTGATAATTCATGTCAAGTGTATTAATTGACACTGTTTTATGTTGCTTAATGACTGTAACTGTTAAATTCACTGTTTTCCAAAGAAGGGTACTGATACAAGTGGGTACAGTTGCCAAGGGGCACTTGGAAAAACTATGGAACAGCTCAGCTAATTAAAAAAATAGATAATATTTGTAAAAAAAAAAGAAAAAGAAATGATTTGGTAAATACAAAATACGACTCAATTTTAGTACATTCACGGTCTCAAAGACTGCATAAGTACCATCTATATTGACAGGCCGCACAGGATACACCTCCTACGAACTAGAGTTGATGATTCAGACAAGTAAGCAGTTGATACGTTTGTAATTTCACACAGTTCCACTGACCCACAGGTGGAGGTAACGTGCCAACAAAGGCAGTGAAGAAGAAGTAAGCATGGTATGCAGGTTTCACAATGTTACAATATCAGCAACACAAATGTTTCACAAGCAAGGCCTCAATATCTTTATCAGACTCAAATGCTGGTGAAAATCATGAATTTGAACAGAGCAGCCGTGACAGCACAGGCTGTGTTTGAGAGTCCCTGAAAACTAACAAGAGAATCAAAATAGCCAAAAAATGACAGATAAATTGTTGCAACATCCAGATTCTTTCACCACAAATTCTGCAGTTTTTATATAAACTTGACAAAGCTTACTGAAGAAAAGGAAAGAGACCAAGCCTAAACAGCGACAATTCCCTTATCAGTGTGTCTTGTGTGAAAAAAGCATTGTAACGATTTGAAATTTGGTACAATACATAGACATGTCAAGTGCTGGGAGTCAGTCCACTCAAAATGGTGGAAACAAGATGTTTCTTTGTCTTGAGAAGAAAAAGCTCCCTTTAATGAACTAAATTTCCCAAACACCTGGGTGTCAGCCCTGGGCTTGAACGCAGCGTTCAGCTACCATTGGTCAATGGTGGCACAGGAACCATGACATCATCAGGTCAATAAAAGCAGAACTCAGTCGGCCGTCCTCTTTCCGGTCCTGGACCTGGATCCTACTGAAGGTCCGGCTTTGCTGCTTGACCACTGCTCAGCTCTGTCCTTCACAAAGACGACACATTTTTCTTCATCCTGCCTTTCTTTTTTTTTTTTGCGTTTTATCAAATGCTTTTGAATACACATGCTGGCCTGCTTTAACGTTGTGTCTCTCCTTTTCTCTCTCTCTCTCTCTCTCTTTCTCTCTCTCTCTGTCCAACCTCCACCCAACGCGGATCCTGACAGAAGCCGTCCACATTGAGCCTGGGTCTGTTCGAGGTTTCTTCCCGTTAAAGGGGAGTTTTTCCTGCCACTGTTGCCTAATATAATATCTGATGCTTGCTCATGTGGGGATTCTTGAATCCTTAATTTTGAATTCCTGAATCGTTGGGTCTCTCTCTAATTAAAGAGTTTGGTCTAGACCTGCTCTTTATGGAAAGCGTGATAACACTATTATGAATTGGCGCTATAAATAAAGATTGATTGATTGATACAAGAGTAAAGGATACCACCCTCTTGTCTGCTAAGAGCTCTAAAATACTCCAACTTTGGTAGTTATTGATATGGTAATGTTGGTAGTGGTTGGTAAGTAAATTATTGATCATAGATCCAAATTAATTGTCAAGTACAGTGCTTCCTTAAAGTTGCCCTTGTATAAATTAGACATTTCCCTGCTCTGGCACATCTGATTCAAATGAATGAGTTGTTATCAGGCTTCTGCAGAGCTGGATGGTGAGCTGATCATTTGAATCACGTGTGTTGGAGGAGGAACTATCAAAAACATGCAGGGCAGTGGGCCACCAGGACCAGGTTTGGAGGACACCGGTTCAGTGAAATGAGTCTGTCAAAGTGGCCTAATGCAAATGAATCTCTATTATTTAATGTAAATATCAAATACTTATAGTTAATTATTTCTCATAGCCACATTTAATTCTATTGCCTCAGAAGTGGCATGACTCCAGCACAAGAAAACACACTACAGCACATAAAAGTAACTTGTTACATAAGGGATACTGGTCTTCACAGGGCAAATGGCACTATGTAATGTACCTCTACTACCACAATCGAACCTCTGATTTCTACTCACATGATCCAATAAGCACACCACCTTTTCGAAGTTGTGCAGTAGTATTTAAAAGGTACATCTTACACTCTGTATGTATTCTCATCTTTTCCTGTATTGACTGGTATTTTAATGAATATTTGTGCGTGAGAGTAGAGTGTTTGTGTGTATGTGTGTGAGTGGGAGCACCTGTGTGCGCACTGTCAATGGTCAGTTTATGAGTGCAGGGTAAAACCTCCCACTATTAAATCAGCACTTCCAGTATTCATGGCACGAATGCAGAAGGCAGACGCAGACACCATGCTGTAGGACGACGTGCGGGTAAAAGTGATCAATCGTTGCTCTACGGGATCCTTGGTGGGGACTGAAGATCACTGTAAATGTTGGTTGCCTCTCCATTCTTCAGTCATCTTGTAACCCAGTAAACAGTAATGACCCTGCTTTAATATTACCACCCTTCTTATGTCTACTACACAAGACAATAAGGACGCTGGCTTTGCTGTTGAAGACTAATTTTCATGATAATTCAGAGTGAATGAGTGATGTCTGCAGGTTTGCAGTCTTGTGTTGGGGAAATATGAAGGAGTGCAGTTTTTTAATAAACTAGAGTGGAAAAATGTTGAAAATGTAGTTTTGATTCAAATAAAATAGTAAACACAGACATCAGTACGATACCAGGGTGATTTATGTAGACCTATTGTGTCTTTATATAATATTCTACTTATATAGACACCTGTTGTTTAACTCATCTTTTCCCTGTTGTTCTTGTTCTTTGCTGCTTCAAGTAAATTCTTCTTATCTTATCTTATTCTATATTCTGCTTTTCATGTTTCAGTGTCCAGTAATGCGACACATTATTTCATCAATGTTTCTATGAATATGAATATCCCATATTTCATTGCTTTGTATGTTTTATGAGTTTCTGTGTTTTAATGTTTTAAATGTAGTATAATGGTGTCCTGTATAAAGGTTTTTTTTTTTTTTTTTTAACTTCCATTAATATTCTCTCTTTTGTTTTATTTTTATTTGGCATGCTTATAAATAATTTCAATAACTTTGTCATTTTAATCTTATATTCTGTTTTTAAAATTCTGGTCAGGGAATACATATGAGAAACAGCATCTTGACTAACTTGACGTGGATTTACAGCAATGTTTATTTAAGTGCTCCTGTTAAATAAACCAATGAATAGATAACATAAATAAAATATATGAATTTAATTAATTAAATAAATGCTTCATCAAACATCAGTGAATCACTGCATGCGATGTTTTGATTGGTATAAGATATTGATGATGAATTATTGATATAAAAAAATAATTGACTTGGTACACGGTTGGAAGAAGTCACCAGGTCTCCAATGGAGCACATGGAGTAGCTGTGAGCAACTCTAATTCCACATCTATCAAAGCAGGCACGTGGTGGTCTCTATAATGGCTCCAAAATCAATAAAAGGAAAGATCAAATTCATCACAAATGGTTTAAGTTTATAGCTTAAGCATGAAGGATTGAGCTTACAAATGCACGCTTTGATTGAGAAAACTGCGAAGATAACACATTATTATTAACCTAAACAATGTTTCACTGGTTCACTATAGTGGAGCAAAAGACATCATGATCATTACTCTTTTTAAAAGCATATCACTTTATTTAAAAGTGCAATATGTAAGAAAACACAATGCAATATGTAGAAATGTCTGTAGAAATAACAGTAATGATTGACTGTTACGTCTAAGAAATCTGTGTACTATATTTCAGATATCTACACAACACAAACCATAGAGAAAAAATAATTCAGGTGCAGCAACCGTAACTCTTTCAAAAATTGGTACATTTTTGTGTCAATCTGTTCTTTTTTTTGGTTTGGATTAAGGGCAGCAGACTTTGAAATGATTACTGCTTACAGTGTCCAACTGGAACAAATGCTGTGTGAAAGAAATACACTCATAGGCATTGGAAATGAGAGTGTGGGGTTTGGATTAAGAACAGTAGACCAGACAATCGCTGCCCACAGCATTTTACGACCACCAGCGAGGCCAAGATACTGTAGTGTGCAGCGCAACCATCCCAGAGGAGGGGGAAGAGCCCAGGAAGAGAGCAAAGTAACCCAGCTGGGACCCGCTGCTCGTGGCTAATGTCCACTTAGAGTGACCAAGCACAAGAAATCAGAGGCTGTTTGTGCCCACATCTTTACGGAGACCTGGCTTCATCTCAGTAACCGGGGTCAAGCTACTGCTCTCAATGGGCGGGCCATGCTCTGGGCAGACAGACTGCTAAGACTTCAGTAAGACGGGGAGTTGGTGTTCTAATGCAGCCAAGGTTGATGGACAATGTTTCGCAAATGTCAAACTTTTATTGCGAGGATGAAAACCATATATAATCATCTATCCTGTTGCTGCTATTTACATTACCTGCCCAACAGAATGCATGTTCTGTGCTTCTTGAAAGTTTTGTGAACCCTCCAGACATGGTCATTGTTTTTTGTAAAAAACATTGAAATAACCTTATTAGCCCAATTTGTAAAGCATACTTTAAGATAAAGGGCAATCCTATATTTTCATTATTTATTCAACAAAACATCCTTTGTAACCACTGACCAGTCTTCACATCTGCCTTTGGGGGTTTTGCCCACTACTCCTGGCAGACCTCAGCCAATTGGAAGAGGTTGGAAGGACATCAGGTATGTACTGCCCACTTTAGGTCTCACCATAACATTTGTATTGGATTGAGGTCTGGATTTAGAGTAGGCCAATCCAGAGTACGAATCCTCTTTCTTTTAAGGCATTCCTTGGTAGTTTAGTTGGAATGCTTTGGGTCTTTGTCTTGTTGCATAGCCCATTTTCAGCCCAGCTTCAACTCCCTGACTGATGGCAGGAGATTTTGATCAAGCATTTGTTGACAGGCAAGAGAACTCATGTTCCCCCCGAATAATATGGAGTTTTCCGAGTCCGTAGGCAAAGAAGCAGCCCAGACCTTCACATTTCCACCACTGTTGGGAGGTGGTTCTTTTCTTGGTGTACAGTGTTTGCTTTTCTTCTAGCAACCCTCCAATGACTGTCATGTCTATTCAGTTTTTGTCTAATTGTAGACACATACATTTACCCCAGATGCCGCCAGAGAGGTCTGCAACTCTCTAGAGGTCATGTGTGGGTGGGCCTTTACTTGATTTATTATTTTTCTGGTGCTTCTTGATGATATTTTGATGGGTGTCCACTTCTAGGCAGAGTTGCAGTCATGTTGAATGCCCTCAATTCGTAAATGATTTGTCTTACAGTGGATGAATGGAATGGAATGAATGGAATCTTTGGGGATGGTCTTATAGCCATTTCCCAGGCTATCACTTCCTTCTTCCTGATGTCCTCAGATATCTCCTTTCCTCTGCGTGGGTACACCTTGGCACTACAGTGGTTTAGTTGGTTTTACTCTCTCTTTTAATCAGTGTTGCCCAACCACTTTCCTAAGGATGTCATTTGATTGGTCTGCTTAACTGATTAATTAAGTCTAAGTCTGGTACCTGCTTGACATTGCCAATGCAGCTGGGACTTCACTTACTTTTCCACATCATTCCATGTTTCATGTAGTTTGTTTGGCTGCTCACACAATTCCCTCTAAACAAGTACATGTAGTTGAAACACAACATAACATAACATAATCGATAGATGATAAAATAAGAAAATCATGGTAAAACAACAGAAAACTCAATTGCTCTATGTATCAGTTTTTATCGTATTTTACATTTGATCCTGTTTATTCAAAATGCTATTATCTGTATACTGTATGTTCTATGTGTGTGGAGCATGAAGGGATTGCAACTTTAATTTCAATGTGCAACAATGTCTTGTAAAATGACAAATAAATTAACCCTGAAGCTTGAATTTGAATTGAGATGAAGCAACAGCTATAAATATCTGAGGACACTTATTAGGTGAAATGCTGCCCCCTATTTGTTTAGCAATTATGGTGAAGCTTTACACATTGCTCCTTTAAAATGTTATTTCCTCATAGGCCAGGGTTGATTTTCCCCATTACTGCTCAAACACATTTTCTGGCTATAGACCTTTACTCATCTTTCAAATTTTCGGTCAAATTTTCTACATGAAGCTGAGAATAATTCTGAATTTTTCCTGCTGATACTTTAATTACATCACAATGACGATACTTGTGTTTTTCTAGTTCTTATACATGAATTACATGGGGCTGATGGCACTTTTTTGTACTTTTACTGCTGATACTTCGGTCCTGTCACATCGACACCTTGGTGAAGAAGAAGGCTCGACAGCGTCTCTACCAACTCAGACGCCTGAGGGACTTTAAGCTCCCTCTCAATGTGCTCAGGAACTTTAACACCAGCACCATTGAGAGCGTTCTGGCTGGGAGCATCACCACCTGGATGGGCAGCAGCACCAAGCAGGACTTCTTGGCCCTGAGGAGGGTGGTCCGCTCGGCTGAGCGCACCATCAGAACCACCCTCCCCACCCTGCAGGACATTTACCAGCAGCGCTGCAGGTCAAAGGCCAGGAAGATTGCGAGGGAGCGCACCCACCCCAGCCACGGACTGTTCTCTCTGCTGCCGTCAGGTCGGCGTTACCGCTGCCTGAAGGCTAACACAGAGAGGATGAGGAGGAGCTTCTTTCCTCAGGCCGTCCGCCTGCTGAACCTGGAGAAATAGACTTTATGGACAATTTATTCACAACCTGAAATATTCTGGCACACTTGCATATCCATCCACATGCTTTGCACAGTTTTAGACTTTGATTTATTGTTTATTATTATTATTTATTTATTTGTTTCAGTCTGGAACAGGCACTAAGAACCTTTCACTGCACATTATACTGTGTATAACTGTGTATGTGACAAATAAAGAATCTTGAACCTACATGAAGCTGATAGTTGAATTTACATTACTGCACTGGTACTTTTGCTCAAATAAAAGTTGCTACACAAATGATGGATTTAACTCATTACACTGTTATTCATAAAGGTCTTGAGAGACTTAATATGAGTTTCAAACTGCAGAATACTGAAAGATGGATTTTCCAAGAGACCGATTTTAACCTTATCAGCATGGACGAAGATTCTTCACTTCACTACAAATGTGAAGGCAATGTACAGCAGGCAATATAAGTGCCCTTTCGTACTGAAAATACCAATGTGAAAAAGACACAGGCATTTATATTTATTTCTTTGAGACTCATAGTGCAGATACCAAATAAAACACCTTCTAGAATCTGACTTGGAACACTGTGCAATTGACTTAATGAAGTTAACAGCTTTTACAATCCCATTTATAAAAAGAGTAGAAATCCTTCTGATAATGTTTCACAGACCTTCAAACTAGACTGTCTGGTTCGCATATCCACTTCTTCACAAACTGAACACATCATTTGACTATCTGGGAATAAATGCTGTCATATTTAACGCATGTTTTTAAGGTGCATTTTTAGCCATGCATCACACATCATAAGGTTGGTAAACACAGTTGATGAGTCATTCCACCATTTTGGTCTAATTCATAATCCATTCTAAAACACACTGACTTTGGTGATCCTCCTCCTTTCATTCTAGCGCTATCAGCAGCTTGACTAATTCGTTTTACTGAAATGTCTCAACAACCATTGGATGGCTTTGGTAGAGACATTCATGGTGCCAAGACAATGCACTCTGAAGACCATGGTAATATCCTCAGTTATGTTGTCACTTATCCTATGAAATATCTTTACATCTCCTAAATGGATTTACACAAAATCTGGTACAGACATTCATGGCACCAACATGATGAATCCTAATTACTCTGAGGATCACCTGTCTTATCATCTTGCACCATCATGAGGTTCACATTTTTGGTGGTTTTGATTCACATTTCAGTTTTAAAAAGAAAAAAATGCCATGAAATTTGGTTCAGACATCATGCTCCCATCAGGATGAATTATAGTGCATGGTAATGACCCAAACTAAGATGGTGAACATGCTAAATATTATGCCTGCTAAATACTAGCATGTGTTAACATCATCATTGTGAACATGTTAGTCTATGTAAAGTTGACTTATCTGTTGACTGATATTAAGCCTGAGTGTATCGTGGAAGTCACCAAATAGGAATACATTATTCAGAAAAGAGCAGATGTTGCCTGCTTATACCTCAAATGGTTATGTGTATCTTTGTGTCCCTATGTCTACATTTGTAGTACTTTCATATTTTAGACTGACTTTATATGTAAATTAGCATCTGGAGCAAATAAGCCACCATTATACAGAAAACAAGCAAGAGTTGCAAGAGTTCCAAGAGCTAACCAGTATAATGCACTAACAGTGTCCCTGTATTCCTAAGTAAGAGCATAGCAATAAACATAAAAAGCTACAGAGAGCAGTAGAAATCATTCTGCGTCCATCAGTGCCTGAATGTGTGTTTGACAGTGAATGTATGTCATTTTCTCCCATATCTCCAGACTCCCAGCTCTTTTTCTCGAGGCTCACTTATCTCTCGGTGTGTGTGCCCTACTGTCAAGATTATTCAAATTCAGCTCAGCAGTTAGAAGAGGGGAAGAGGGGAATATCAGGTGCCAATTAATGCTGTCCCCTGTCTTTTTGCACATAATTACACAAAGATTATTCGACTTCCCGAGTCTGAATGAAAATCCATATCAGTCTCTAACTCATCTCCCCACGGGAGAGAGAAAACGTCTGTGTGGGTCGTCGGAACTTTCTGGTGCTATTGTAGCTTCTTCATTTGAAAAATTTGAAAACGCAGAGTTCAATAAACAAACCGCGATAAACGAAGAGGAGAATAAAGGTGAGGCTGGCGGTGGAAATGATAGTAAATTACAATTGCTGTTATGTGGTCTTGACTGTGGGTTTAAGCCTGCTTTGGCACCTAAAAGGATATTTTCTATATATGTAATATGCATACAACATAATGGGCTCTAATGAGACCACCAGTACTTTTCCACATTTGGACCCATTCCACTTGAATTAAAAGTAAAGTTCCATTGTTTCAGCATGCAGTGGCAATTTATACATTTAATATTAAATCACGTTTTTTTTCCCCACCAATTTTCCACCTCTATATACTAATCTAAGACGTATAATATAAAACTAAAAGTCTGAAAATTAGAAAAATAGTAATTGGAGTTGGAGGTTATCAGCAACTCTGTAGCCGTCTGCTTATTTCTGAGGCAGGGTGGAGGCTTCAGGCTACATTAACCGCTGCTGGCACAACGCACCCTAATCTCCGACCAAACTGTTGGTGCTTGAGTTACATTGTGGGTGATGTGGGCATTTGTGGTTCTGCTGTATCAATTCCATCTGCTGTATCATGTCTATCATGGGTCCAAAAATGTCATAGGAGTGCTATAATAAATCAGTGGAGTAGTAATTATCTGCTCCAGGCGTAAGGCTACAGGGGATCATACGCATCGCTTGTGTGTGTGTGTGTGTGTGTGTGTGTGTGTGTCTGTCTCTCAAGCTACAAGATCAATCAGCCTAATATTTCTAGGGATGGCCTGTAGTGGTTGTGGTGATTCACCACAAACCTAGTTTATTGACTGTTTTATAGCATCATTGACTGTGAAGTCCTCACTCTTCTTAAGTAGGTGCTGCAAGTGATCGACAACTGCTTTGACATCACATAGCGAAAGGTTATTCCAGCAATCGACTGGGCTGACAAGAAGCCTTAACTAGTCTGCTACGGGGCACATTTTGACCTTTGTTATGGTCTAGTTTTGGACTGTAGCATCAGTTCCATACCTGATATAAGTTACGTAAGATACGACAAGGATAAATCCCTGTTCCGGTTGTCTTCGCTGCCACCTAGACCATGTATTCTTAAAAAAAAAAGGTTAGATTATGGTTAGTTTAGGTTACGTTTAGGTGTAGCAGAGAGATCTGCACTCTCTAGTGCAATTGCAATATTTTAATTTCATTTCATTGAAATTGTTTCAATTCAATGTATTCGTATATATACAAAAAATAATAGTTATAAGTGGAAGAAAAACTCTCGTAGTTTAGCCCATAATCTAGGATTAAGAGACTTCACATTCAAACAGCCTTTGCACAGTTTTCCTTCACAAGGAGAGACTGGGGTTTGCTGTCCCACTTTTTACTCTCATGTGAATTACTCATCATCAACACAATGACAATAGTCATTCCTACATTAGGTAGAAAGTTAAGGTCTTGAATGGAAATGAGCATCGCTTTCACTTTTGTAATTTATAACTTTCATCAACCAACCCCATCATGGTATTGGTTGTCACAATGTGTGGGGATGAGATGTCCCATAGATATTAATCTATTCTATATCACTGATATACTTAGATATCAATGGGGTTTAAGTAAAACAAAAATCTGATTTTACTAAACCTTATATTTATAGGTGTTTTTTTTTTGTTTTGCTGTGGACGTCCAACTTTCTGTTTTCCTCACTGTTTTTTGTAAATAAAGCACCTCAATAACTTTTGCAACTCAAGCCATCTTTAGAGAAAATACCTGTCACCTGTCTGATTTACATCTGCCCTCACACTGACTCTTCGTGAGCTTTTCCTGGCCAGAGGCTTATAAATGTTAAGCCCCTCCCCCTAGAACAAACCAACCGCTGATCAATCAATTATCTTCCGTTTAAACAATCAACTTCACTGCCAGTTCTTACGTGAATCAAAAATATCACACAAATATCACTACATATTGGCATCACCACTTCCCAGCCAAAGGCCTTAAATAAACCCCAACGCTTTGACACACAGCTTCATCAGTTAGGTAACATCACCTATAACCCGGTTAGAGATGGTACCGTCCGCCATCAGCACACCTGCACGGGACCTCTGTAGCTTCTACATAAGCCAGCACTATATATTAGCTCTGTTTCAGACCCTGAAACATGTGCTGTCCACAATCAGTGACAGAGTCTTTGTCACAGTAACTTTGCCAAATTGTTTAACCCATGATTGTGAATCATGATTATTTGTCTGAAATGTTCTCTGTAATGAGAAGTAAAATGAAGGAATTTACAGCATCGAAATTCATAGTTTCAATTCAGCCCCCAGACTAGTGAGACAACCAACCCTAACACCTCCTGATCAAGTTTTTATGCTAACTACCAGATGTCTTCAGCTAGCAAGTGAAAAGTAGACTAAAATTAAAGCCATCCTCTTTTTAATAATGTTTGATTGGGAAATTTCGACATGCCTCCAAGCATTTATTACAAAAACAACAGCAACATTAAAAAAAATCTCTTTTTCTTCTCCTGTGTCTTCGATTGAATGGCCAGAGAGAAATGAGCATGGTATTATGCCAAATGTTTGATATCAACATGATGAAACAACACCCACTAGTTTGGCTGTAATAAGCACTGTGACAACCAACCCCATTCTCCCCTATGTTCCTTTTTTTAGCCATCTGTGTTTATTGCAATGCTTCTCTCAGATCCCTGAGAAAAAAATGGCTCACAACAAGTCTTGTCTTGGTACCAGTTAGTATTCTAATCTGAGGTCAAACTAATCACAAATCACAATGCTGGGTTGTCACAAAAAATAAGATCTTTATGTCATGTATTTGAATTTGGTTTGTAATAACTGGATCACATGTTGCATCCTGTTTCCCATATCTCATGTTGCTCTTCCACTGAATATGCCCCCATTGAAAGTCATTAAAAAATAATACAACTGAACTGATTTAATATTCTTTAATTTTCCCTTCCCACACAATACCTATCGTTGAAAGTAATTTTACTGCCAGTTTGAGTTTTTGTTCACCAACTGTGTAAGTTTGACAAATACCAAAAAGAGTGTGTGTGAACAGCAGGAGAGAAGATGAATGAAAAGGAGTGTGTTGTTCCATCACAAAATACCTTTGTATTTAAAAAGAAAAAGGCTTTTAGAGCGGAATATCTCGAACAATACGTGTTTACCTGAATGTGATTGTGATTTTAACAAAAGGTGTATCAGTCTTAAATTGTTTGAATGCCTTTTAAATATTTATGCCCCATTCAACTAGACGCAACTGTTCCGCAAGCTGATTTTTTTGGATTTGTGTGTACGCATCAGTATGAGCTTTTGTGATGAACTCAATAAAAAAGATTTCTCATTTTGATGAATAGTGGAGAACGGCTGCAGGTATCATTTTAGTGTTACATCTGCTTTACTCCAATCAGTTTCTAATTCAAACATGTTAGAATATTTTTTTCAATATTCACATGTTGATCATTTTAAATACCAATTCAACCCTTTCATGCATAGAGGTCACGACAGTGTGCAGCTATTCAAAAGCTGTTTTCTTGTATGTGCATGAGTTTTGATGGCATAGTTGCACATCAGCCACTACAGTGGATGCTACTGCATCATCTCATACACTGCTACCCAGTGGGAAGCCATTGCAAGTGAAAAACAAAAAGAGTGAAACCAAGCTGGTCGACAGACAGCCAGAAACACCAAGTTGCTAATTTCTTTCTGTTCAAACCTTCTATAAAAAGAAACCCTTGCAGGTAAGAAAAATATGGTGACATCAAGTAACAACTAAGGAGTCAAAGTATTGATTTTATATTGGGAGGAAATTGTGATTAATCACATGTCCACTGAATTGTACATCATGCATCACTAGCTGTATTTCAACTACTGGACATGTAAAAATATCTTTATACTTTGGGTTGAACAAAAAATCTTGTTTTTCATGCCTAAAGATGAATAAAAACACTTAGTAAAAAAATCCTGACTGAGGTTATCATAATTCATGCATGAAAGGGTTAATATCTTTGTATAATTCAAATTCTCTTTACAATATGAGGTGATGTCAGACCTCAACACTGACATATGATCAGCATTTAGGGTTGAAATCCAGAGCTTACGGAGCAACATGAGTCATACTCCATCTTGCTGGTAGAGCAGCTCTCCCTCTCTTAAGGGAAATATCAGACTCTTAAGCAGCTATTCTCTGCTGCTGATTTTCCTCCTTTCTGCGTTCGTCATTGTTATTTCTCCATTTTTTTTACTCTCATTAACAACTTCACTCCAGCATTTCTTTCCAGAACGTATCAGTATGGACTCACTGTATTGGCTGAATCACATGGGAGAGTGGTGTGAGAGTACAGACTATTTGGAACAGTCTCATTGTGCACTCTTTGCCCAAAGCACTGAGCCTGAACAGACTTAAAGTGATGTCACCTGCGTGCTCAGTGTAACTGTCTGAGGGCAAGAGAGAGTGTAAAGGCTCCAAACGCTGTATGAGCAATGGGACAGCGCTTTGTGACATCAATAATGTTACCTGAGGCAGAAGCTTTTATGTGGCCAGTAAAGTGAGGCTCATATTTCACATGTAGGTCCTTGTAATTGGACTGTTGGCTATCCACTTCCAGTTTGCAATAGAAACAGTAACCTCTTCGCATAATGTATTGGTATCATGGCAGACATATATACTGGCTCCCATAGTGCCTGGGCTACAGTACGTGTAAACATATTCTCCAGCTGCTTCCATGTTTTATGTATTTATCTTTTTGTTTATTCATTTGAAGAATGCCGCCGGGCCTCGTATGTCAACCATGATTTTAACATTCCTGCACCATAACTTGTAGGAAACTCCCTCAGGCAGCATTGTGGATTCATGCCCCATGTTTCTGCAGATTTTACATTGGACTGTTCTGAGGACACTGTGACTAGACCTTATGTTAACTTTATCATCACCCCTGCATCTGTACATGGCAATCCTGTGATAGAAGAATGTAAAAAAAAAAAAAAGTATGACATACTTAGTGTGTGATACTACAGTGATATTTGAAGAAATTTTAGGCTAGATACTAGTAATGAATGTTTCAATAACCAAAATTAAATTACAAGGAAGTATATACACTCACTTTGAACTAAGAACTATCAATGTAATTCGATTTCCTGGTTCCTTGTCATTAACAGATAAAACATGTGAATTAATCTGAATCATTTGAATTAACAGAAATTCCTAATACATGCCAGACAAAGAAGCAAAAATTGCTTTAATCTGTTTAATTTGTCACTGACCTGCAGTCTGTGATTATATTGCTAACAGCACTTTATTGGATTATTATGTTGTTGTTGTTGTTGATGACTCTTGTTTTCATCTCTTGTGGGCTTCGTCAGGCGCTGGAGAAAGGTAACAGTTTTACAGAATGCACACCTACACATCTCCATTCACTTAGAGTTTATTCTGACTTTGCATGGATAGATGGCATACATCACACCACATTATGATGTTTGTCATGACTCCATCAACTGGACAACTCACTGTTTAAACCACGGTTTAAAGAATAGTTCAAAATCCATCATCATGTTTACAATAATAACCTCTTGATTAAGAGAATGTTTTTGGTCATGGTTAAGAAGAAACCATTGTTGACCTTTGGTAGGCCATTAAAGAGCACTGTCATGTTATACCTACACCTATTTGATTCCTTAATTTCCAAATGTTGATTTTTTTGGTTTTCCTTCATCAAACACACATTATAATTTCCACATGCACTTGGGTGCAAGACTGGGTGTGACTGTACACATCCATGTGTGCAAACACACCAAATGTGGTTGAAACAGAACCATGTGTACATCCATTGTCCATGTTTTGAGTAAATCTGGGCATTCATTTCACAGTGACGACCGCAAATTCGGAGATGCAAGACATGGAGACAAATAAGAAGAAACCAATGGAAAGAAGTGAACAGTGAGGTGAACAGTGATTTGTTTAGAACCAGAGATGCTGATAAAACTCTTGTGAGGTGTTAAAAGGGTTGTTGGCGTCTCTGTAATTACATTTTTTTGTGTACATAGGTTTTTACCACTGTATATATTATATTATATTTTGCTATTTAATTTTTCTAATTCTATTATATTCTGCTATTTAATTTTTCTAATTCTTAACTGTGTGCTTTTATTCTTTTTGTCTGTCCCTTTGAGCTGCTGTAACAGCAAAGTTTCCCCACTGAGGGATCAATAAATAAATATCTTATCTTATCTTAAAATGTGAAACTACCAAATGTTTGTGATGCCAGACAGGAAGAGCTGAGACAGACCACTATCTTTGTATTATTTCGGCAAAGCTTTCAAATGAATCTCTCTTGCTTTAAGATTTATGATGCAGCAGTTCTAAAGTAGTCCAGGAAAACTCAATTTTCAACCCTGATATTGACGTCTTTCCTCTAAACAAACATAAGTAATTTGAGCATGTTGACGGTCTCGCTCTTGAAATCTCAGCTGGAGGTGAGGGGTCACGGAAAAAGTGTTTTTTAATCCCTTGGAAAGAAAACTCTGTTTAAGGTTAGTTGGTATAAATGTCAAAATGTGACATCCCAAAAGCTTCCATCTTTACCTAAGAAAAAAATAAAATCAATATCACCCAGGACAGCACGCCGGAGGCTATCCAAACATAAAATACAAGGAATACACAGGAAAAGCCCAAACAACACTGAAAATATAATGCAAGCAGGAAAAAATAGCGTATTTCAGTGTATCACTGTTATGTTGCATGAGTAACACTGAGTCAGTTCATCATGAATGCTCGATGACTTATCTTTGATGAATAAACTGCAGATTAAAATACAATATTTTGATTTGTATTGTCCACACAGGAGTCCTTTAGTCATTACTAAATGTCACCTCCATTCCCCAATTGCTCTTTGAAGCTTAAAATGCAATTTAAAAAAAAAGTAATTACATCATTGTGAGGCATCACTTTTATCTCCTTGGTTAGATCTCACAACAGTGCGGTTGATTACGGCGGCTCTCGCAAAGTCAACAAAGAGGTGATCGGAAACTGCCCAGCCATTCACACCAAGAAAGGGATTCTCAGAGGAGGCAGAGCTGCTTTTGTTGTGTTTGCTGATTGAAAAGACCTTTGTGGGGGGAAGCTCTCCACATTTCCAAAATCCTTTTTGTTCATTTGCCTTGAGAATCAGCAGGTAGACTTGACAAAAATGTTATACGTTGGTCTTATCAAATCATTGCAATATGTTTGTCCCTTCTCATTTTTGTCTGTATTAATGTCCTGGCATTCTCTATACAGTCATTTGCGGCTAATACTTTTGACTTTATCATATAAAAAATCCCTTTTGATTATGAATGCAAACGTTTTCAAATTGAATGGGATTTTAACAGAATAGTGAATTTTCCTCGTGTTGTGCCCTCTAGTGATGGAACATCAGTGGATTCACTTAAGTGCACTTGATTCTTGAGGCCTCACTTTACATGTCATGCTCCTTTATACTTAGCAGTATATTCAGTATATAGCAGTATATTTATGGACTGCATTTATATACACTGATGCTCATAAAGTTGGAATAATTGTTCAATACCCCCAATTTTGTTAAAGCCTGAATACACAGTTTGCAAAGGTTCATTGTGGTTTAAGTTTCACTGTGATATGTTTGGAAGAGTTTGATCAATAAAGTTGAGAAGATATAAACTTTATTTATCAAGAATAAATCACATTGTCACAATCATTTCATGAGAAGAGGTAAAAACATTTTATTCCAACTTTATGGGCAACAGTGTAATTCTTTTTACCACCCTCTGTAACTACATGACACTGTGAATGCCACTACTGAAGTTGACTTTTCACTGAAGGACTTTAACCCTTTATCGGGCGAGGGACCATATTTGGTAACTTAAGTGGGAATTCAAAATGCCTGCCCCTTGCCTCACCACGAGGCAGTAGAACTACGAGATTTCTCCAAGCCAATCAGCGACAATCAGGCTTCATGACAGGCCGGAAAGAAACCATACATGGTAACTTCACTGACCTTGATTTGCACCATAAAATTTAAATTATTTTTGAAAAACTCACAAAAGTAAAAAAGTCTTGTAATGACCACCAGTAACGATCTACAGCTACAATTTTGAATTTCTAAGTATTTCAATGAGTGACCTATAAAGGGTTAACTTGTAGTTGAGTTTACTTATGCAAAGGATCTTAATGCTTCTTCCACAACTGGTGGCCTTAAGTGTGGACAAATTGAAAGCCCCACTAGTTTAAATCCATTGAACTATTTCCACTGTAGGACACATCATCACCATTGATTTTTTTGTGTTTGTCAAACAAATCATAATGAGAAAATTGTAATCACAAACTGGTTTATTTAGCAGTAAATCAGCTGCTTGCGTGTCATTTCACCTGCTGGCTGCATTGACCTTTAATGACGACCCACCATGATGTGTGGTGGTCCTTTGATTAAAAAGGAACTACAGAAGCAGGATTAATTTGCTACCCATTGAGGTGAGAGAGAGGAGAAGAGAGAGAGAGAGAGAGAGGTGATAAAGGCTGAGATAATGCAGGAAGGAGTATTGATAAGAAAAACACAGAGACCAAAGTCGAAGTGGGGAAATCAATTTAGCCTGGTTACAATAAAGAAAGAGCGTAACAACATCAACTACCCCCTCATCCCACCAGAGTTCATGACGCAAGTTAACAATAGGCAGTTAAGTTAAGTTAAACAACATCACTTCATCACAGACAAATAAGAATAGTGCTATTAAGGGAAAGATTCCTATTAGGAGAACAATGATAGCTGAAAAACACAAACAAACCAAAAAAATAACACAACATTGCTTCATAATTTATTCCTAATGTTGTCACAGTGTCCCTTTGGTCTTCGGTGTCAGTAAATGTCGGCATTTTCCTGTTTGAATACTATTTGCAAGGAACAAAATGAAAATGATTCTGCTAATAGTTTGGATGGAGTTCAGTCTGTTCGTGGATGGACAAGACTACTACAGCCATACTGGCACCTTTATGTGGGCAGCAATAACACAGGAGGTGTAGTAGGTTGCAGATCGTCCACCGATCGCAGGATTGGATGGTTTGACCCCCACTTACTCCCGTCCACATGCCAGCGCGTCGTTGTCCTACCCTGCATAGGAGTGCATGAATGAATGCATGAATAAAGGATAAAAGTGCTATATACATAAAACATAGCCATTTATAGGCACAATGACGCGTTTAGCTGCACGCTAACAAACTCACAATAACAATGCTTTTAATCCTGTTACATAATCCTCATTATGTAACTTTTGATTAGCAGCCGTCCTCTGCAAGAATAATTTAATCTTAATTTAATTACAGAGCGCTGGCACATTTAATTCTGTTGGTATTTGAGTGTTGAAGGGTATAGCACTAATTCCAACCAGAGCAAAATATATTTTAAGGGGAACAGACTTCCACACAAGAAATAAAACCAAAAAGAACTGCACCCACAGCTATTAGACCCATAGACGTATCTGCACTTTTGAGATTGAACCCACTCAACCCAGGCTACATAGTGCAAGGTACAAAATTTGCACAATATCACTTTAGTATGCTGATGTTTAACAGATGTAATGTTCACCGCCTTATTTTAATGTGTAAGCATGCTACCACATGCTAACACAAAGTACATCTGCATCATAATAAAGTTATTTGTAAATGGAGCACCTGACAGAAGTTCAGCATATTTGATGAAGTTGATGTACTTGCATGATTTTTGCAATTTTTGGGGCATATTCATAAGTCGGTTTGGATAAAACCATCAGCCAAATACATGTTATGTGTTGTAATGCAATGCAGTGTATTGGGCAAATTAAAATGTTGACCTGATGATGGTGATGAAAAGGTATAGCCTGGCTAACACAACTTCCATCACATTTTGGGTTATTTTTGGTTGACCTATAATAAGTAAAAACTTGATTTAGTTAAATAGGTGGAAGAACTGACCTCATGCAGGCTTTATGCACATCCACAGACCTTAAATGTGAAAAACAAAATGTGGAGTCTTGTGACTCAGACAAGGTAAAACTGTGTACATGAGTTGATTAGACTGTGTATAATCCTCCATAATCCAGATGGGTTTTTTTTATGATGAGGGGCTGATTAGAGGTGTCGAGTCATCCTTACAATACTAAGGAGTTTATGTTACATGTCCATGTGAAGTTCCTCTGTCCCTGCAGTAATTAGCAAAACATGCTCATCGGGGATTTTAATTGCATGGATATCCACCACAGCCAGCTTTCTGCAAATGGTATTTATTTTTCATGGTTTGAGACGAGAAGAATTCACCTCTTGTATTAAACTGCACACTTAAGAGTATGACGATTCTTCTGTGCCACAAAAATCCAATACGCTTAAGACTACATGTCCTCAAATAGTGTAGATTTAGATGTAAGGTAAAAAATGTATTTTCTGTATTTTCGTTCATTTTTGTTTCTGTATTGCCTTCTTCACCTAATGTTCAGATCTATAAGTGAAGTGTCAGTGTAGTCACTTAGTGTACAGTGTACTCAGAGTTTTAAACACATAGTCAAAAGTATGTTATGTTAATGTGTATTATTGTAAATAAAATTTTATCTTACTAGTTGGGAACAGAAATTAGTGACACTACTCATTGCCGTTACCGTTCTGTTACACCCCACAAATACTGGTAATTACATATTTTTTACGTATTTTCTTCTTAAAATTCAGACTTTTTGGTTACATGCTCAATGAAACGCACCTGAGGGGAAGTGGCTGAGATAAGATAAGATAAGCTGCATCTTTATTCATCCCCCAAAGGGGAAATTCACATATGCACAACATCTACATTAGAAATAGAAAATAACAGTTTTCAATTCCAGTGAAAAGAAAAAGAAATAAAAAATAAAATAAAATACAAATATACAAACGTGAGATGTCATTTACAGCTGCTGAATGTAAATATTTTTATCTTCCAAGCTAGGTTACTAAGTTTCCGCTTGCTGGTATGCATCATATGGCATATATGAGTATATGATTCAAGGGATTTGGATTGGATAATTCACTTTCTTCTTTTTCTACATTTTCTATAGGTTTAAAGGTGGATTAGGTGACGACAATAATAATAATCATAGTGCATATCATTGGGTAGACCTTGTCTAGCTTCTTGCTTTGACCTTTCCAGATGCACCTTTGGTATACATGGGTTACATTTTTTATCAAATGAACATTTATTTTGTCACTATGTTTGAAAACTGTTTTTGGTAGAAAACTGGGATAATAGTATGTAAATCTTGGTATCAGTCACAGAGGTAGTGCACCCTGCTAAAGATATTGAAAGATTTAGGATATGTGTGTGATATGATATGATCTAGAAGAGGGGTAAAGTTATGTTTAAGGAGTGCTGTAAATATACTTGTTACATTCACTCAAAGATATGTAAAGCACTCCAGCTCTACTTTGAGTGCAAGTTGGTTGCATCAGCTCAGGTAAACAAAGCCCTGAGGAAGATCAACCCCCGCAAAGCTGCAGGGCCAGACAACATTCCTGGACGAGCCCTCAGAGCATGTGCCAACGAGCTGACTGACATTCTCACCTCCATGTTCAACCTCTCCCTCAGCCAGAGAACTGTCCCCTCCTGCTTCAAGACCACCACTATTGTCCCCCTCCCCAAAAGGAGCCCACCCACCTGCCTGAATGACTACAGGCCAGTAGCACTCACTCCAATCATAATGAAGTGCTTTGAGAGAGTGGTAATGACCCACATTCGGAGCTACATACCAGACACACTGGACCCCCTACAGTACGCCTACTGGTCCAACAGGTCCACTTCAGACACCATTGCTGCAGTCCTGCACACCTCCCTCTCACACCTGGAGAATAAAGACTCCTACATCAGGATGCTCTTTATCAACTACAGCTCTGCGTTCAACACGGTCATCCCCCACAAGCTCACCCACAAACTGTTCTCACTCGGACTACACCCCCTCCTCTGTGACTGGCTCCTGGACTTTCTGACTGGCAGGCCTCAGTCTGTCAGGATAGGAAACAGGACTTCAGCCAGCATCATCACGAACATCGGCACACCTCAGGGGTGTGTCCTCAGCCCCATCTACTACACCCTGTTCACCCACGACTGTGTAGCCTCCCACAAGGACAACACCATCCTGAAGTTTGCGGACGACACCGCTGTGATAGGACACATCACTGGTGGGGACGAAGCAGCCTACAGGATGGAGGTGGACACTCTGGTGACATGGTGTGAGGACAACAACCTCACCCTCAACACGGACAAAACTAAGGAGATGATAGTGGACATGAGGAAGGAGAGGAGCCCTCATCAGCCACTGCTCGTCTGAGGTCAGGAAGTGGAGAGGGTGAGTATCTTCAAATATCTGGGGGTCCACATCAACGAGGACCTCACCTGGACACTGAACACCACACAGCTGGTGAAGAAGGCCCAGCAGCGGCTGTATTTCCTGAGGAGGCTGAGGAGGTTTGGCATGTCGTCAAAAATCCTCACCAACTTCTACAGCTGGGTTGTTGAGTCTGTCTTGACCGGCTGCATCACCGCGTGGTACAGCAGCACCACCATCATGGACCACAAACGCCTGCAGAAAGTGGTGAAGACCGCGTCCAAAATCACCAGGACTCCCCTGCCCTCTCTCCAGAGCATCTACAGATGCAGAGTCCACTGGAGGGCTGCCTCCATCATCAAGGACCCCACCCACCCCCAACACAAACTGTTCTCTCTTCTCCCCTCAGGCCGGAGGTACAGGAGTCTGAAGTGCAGGACATCCAGACTCAGAAACTCCTTCTTTCCCTCCGCCATCAGGCTCCTTAACAGCCAATAGGAGTCAACAACTACCTCTAATCTGCACATTCATTTTACTTCATGTGAAGTTGCACATTTTGTAAATATATTTATATGTTAGCAATAGCAGTTTATATAGCAATAGTAGTTTATATTTATATTTTATTTTTTATCCTCTTCTTTTTTTACTCTTTGGCATTCAGTGTGGATGGCAAAGTAAGATTTTCATTATACAGGGAAACCCGTTTCTGCACTGTACACATGATAATAAACGCTTTGAATCTTGAATCTGAATCTTGTCTTTACTGCTAATTTGTTAATAGGGAAGAGTAGGCTATGATATTTAATCCATAACCTGAGAATTTCCCAAACTTCTTGAAAGAATTCTAATAATTAAGGTAAAGAGTTTGAAATATAAGTGCATAAATCATCTGGTTAGAGTTGATTTATGTAGAATGTAGAACTATTGCACGAGGCTTGTTGACCAGATCAAATAAAAAGAACAGGTGTTTATCTTGCAACAAAAGAAAACTGAATGAAAATGAAAGGGCCCATCTTTGTTGCACATTTTTGGAGCTTAAATAAACATACTTCTCAGCCTCATCTGCTTTGGGTTTAACCATTCACGTCTTAATCGGTTCCTCACAAGTCTAAAACTTTATTAAAAGCAATATTAAATCATTAGAGTGCCCCTTTAGCAAGAGGCAGTGTCTGGGTCGTATTACTTGTAGTGCCATTTTATCAGGAAGACTGTGTAATAAACACATGTTCATATGTTTTTTTCCTCATGGATGAAACCTAAATCTATGTCTTACTTAACCTTAAACTCGTTCATATACAATCTCTATCAGTCTTACTAAATACTTCCGTTTTCTTTGTGCCTTTGAACAACACACGTGACTTTACCATGGACATATTCACTTGCGAAGTAGAAGATTGCCTCTGGGTGGTAAAAGTGTTGCTAAAAAAGCCTGAGTGCTCTACAACACATTTCTCTCGTAAATTGATAAAACATTAAATTCACTTGAGAGGAATGACTTAAAGAAATGCTTCAGCATTATCTTTTGCAGCCTGTGATGTTAACCTGTGGTTGTTTGGGTCATCCTATGTATCAGATATTGATTCTTTGCAGCCAAACAAATGTCAGCCATCGATTTCTTCTCAGAAACACTTTATTCTACAACCATTAAAAGGTCAATTTCACAGTAATAGTCTGAACCAGAAACAGAGATGGCAGAGTAGTACACTTTAAAATATTGACTAGATGTAGCCAATGAAATAGGAGCATTCCTCTGTGTACGTGAAATGGCAGTGATTAAGAGTCTTACATGCAGTCAAAGGGCTCATTTCTTTCTTAGGAACGGCACAAAAGGTCAACGAAGGCTTATGCAATCTCACCTGCTTGTTTTATTTATAAAGGTGTGCACTGCACACCAAAGGGTCAGGTGAAATGGAATATAGATGGGAATGTGTGATGATTATCATGTTAGCCAATCACATTACAAGCTACAAACATTTTAAGCAACTGTGCCAATCGCTGTTTAATGACTCAACATGAGGAAAGCCCATACCTGATTTTAGAAGTAGGAAAATAATATTGCTAGAGTGTGAGAGTGGCAACGCTACTGTACACATCTGGCGTTACAGAATATAAGACTCAGGTTCTTGCAGTGACCTGTGTGTCTCATGCAGCACCAGGATGTGCAGAACCCATGAGAATACTGACGAATAACCGATGAGTTTGATGTGCACAGAAGCATATAAGTGTGTGCAGGGTTATTTTGTGGCAGCTTGGTGGTTTGTATGCTTTACAGTGGATCGATGTTCAAGTCAGACCTTGTTTCCTCGCAATTGTGTTCATATATGACTAATATGCAACAACAAATACGTTTGAAAAAACGTATTAAAATGTTAACTGAGTAACACTAATCAAAGGTGTGTTTATGTTATTCAGTATGATTCTGTAGTTGCCATGCTTTTTTCCCAAGCATTTAGGTCGATCTTACTGATGTATTCAAATTCATCTTTTTCACTGACGTGCCAACCACCTCCTTTTAGCCACACCTCTGTTGGTCCACTACATTGATCCAAACTGATATACACTGTTGCCCATAAAGTTGGAATAATTGTTCAATACCCCCAATTTTGTTGCTTTTGTTGCTGAATACACTGCCTGAATACACAGTTTGCAAAGGTTCATTGTGGTTTAAGTTTCACTGTGATATGTTTGGAAGAGTTTGATCAATAAAGTTGAGAAGATATACACTTTATTTATCAAGAATAAATCACATTGTCACAATCATTTCATGAGAAGATGTAAAAAACATTTTATTTCAACTTTATGGGCAACAGTGCATCTCCAGAAATATTGGATGGACTGTTATAGAATTTCTCATGGATATTCATTATCCCCAGAAGCCTCAGCTGGACTTTGTGTTTAGTGCTAATTAGAAAATATTACCGTGATTTAGAAAATAATTGCACCACTTTTTCTTTGCCTCTTGATGGGCCAGGCTGGAAGAAGAGTCTGGTACTTTAGTCTTGCTGTCCTGGTTGCAGGACAGGAGGAATCTGGTCGCTCCTTTGTTCCTAGCTAGTAAGCAGCTCGGTGCTAACTTGCTGGTGTGCTCCTGTTACTCTGAAGATCAGCTGGCAGACTTAGGGTCATACCTGCTTTGTGTCTTTGTGTCGTTGCCATGAAAAAGGCGGTCTGCTCTGGTACAGGCCAGACTGAGGCTGGGGCTGGAGGAGTAAGCTTGCATGCCTGTAAATGGACTCTCAGGGGTCCCCCGTGAGATGTGGCGCAGCGCTGAACTGGTCTCCAGCAGAGCCCAAGGTGAAACAGGACTGGACCCTCAGAGGTCCAGAGGAGAATTGGGAGAGCTGAGCTGGACCCTCAGGGGTCCAGAGGAAGGGTGTGAGAGAGACAGAGAGCAGTGATCGAGCTTCGAGGTTATAGGGTCATGTGTCACACATTGACTAATGGCGGCTGTAAATCTGGGTCCAGGGGTGCGTTTAGCACATATGTGTGAAATTAAAGGACTCTGGGAAACTCAGATGAGAGAGGGAGCCCTTTGTACAAAAGACAAGAGAAACATGTAGTCCTTACCATTTGGTGGAGCCCAACAGTACTGTGTCTTGTAATCATACAACATATCCACCTTCCTTCCTTAGTGTGCAGATAAAGCACAAATGCCACTGGTCAAAAAAGAAAAGATCATGCTCTTTAACACATTAAAAGGATGGTGAGAGTATGGAACCCACATGGGTATAGAGTGTACAGCATGAATGCCTCAAATGCATAATTAAAAATCTGAAAGGTTTCACTGCAGTCTTTAATTTCCTGACAATGAAACAGAATGCATTAGCAGTCTGGAGTTGCTAAACTGTATTCAAGCTTTAAATGATCACCGGGGAAGGATATAACAAGAGCCATCTCAGCATGCAGAACACAGACTGGATGAAAGCAACGAAAAGTACAGCAGCCCTTTGAAGGAGGCTGCAGGTGCATTGCCTTGCTCAAAGGCAGAACACAGAGAAAACTCTTGTTTGATTTGGTGTTTTGCGATAGGTGGCTGTGGGACACAGATTGTACAAATGACGATACACCTGCACAAAATTAATATCAATTATTTGTGTGCAATGCAGTTTTATTTTATTCCAAAGTGTTCCTTTCGCAGTGCAGCAAACAATTTAATCATCATAAATGCACTTGTACAAGGGCACCCTGCAGTCACAATGGAAATTACAGATATGATACCGTGCAGCAATTTCCTCTTTCCTGTAATTGTGTAAAGATATGGCGGTGACTTTTTTTTGTCTCCCAGCCCAGCTATTTTCATTTTCTCCTCTGGTGCTATGCCAGTAATGTGGTCTGCATGTGTAAAGTCTCCCACTGTAACTGTGAAGGTACTGTCCTGCATGTGCTGTCAGGGTTTGGGAAGCAGGCAGCAGCGCAGCAGAGCTCCATCATTCATGGTGTGGTAGTGACACCGAGCCAGATGGTGTTGGTCTCTAAAGCTCTGTGCTGGGCTGCTGCTCGCTGACGAATGGGACAACATCACACACCTGAAAACACACCACTTCCTGTCTCTCTCCCTCTACATTGATGTTAGTCTGAAAGATGAAGTGAAGAACTACTCTACTGCATTGTGACTTTGTGAATAAGAATATAATTTTAATTTCAAAACGATGTTATGAAACTCTCCTCACATTATATCTGCCAGCACACTATTGGACACGTGTTGCCTTTTCAGGCTTTAACAGCTGTCAAAAGTACGATAATGATAATAACACAATATCACAATAACACCACAGTCAATATAGACAGTACAGGCAGTGCTTTCCCCCATTTTCCTTCCCAATCACTGCATGATTAAGAATGAAAACTTCATTACTGTTCTCAAAATACTGAACCAATGATTTGCAATTGAGGATTGTTAATTACAGTCATGACACATCAGTGCATGCTTTGATGTTTGTTACTTCTCTGAAAGTTTTGCATTGCCAGCAACAGCGATTTTCCCCCGACACTTCAATCATAGAGATCAGCTGATGCAGTGGTGTAAGGTACTTAGGTACTGCGGGCCCCAGTGCACACTGTTGCAATGGGCCCAAGTGCTCACTGGTTACCAGTTATGAGGCACAGGCATGTGGAAGTGCACACAGACACACACCATTTAGAATATACACTGTTGCCCATAAAGTTGGAATAAAATGTTTTTTACCTCTCATGAAATTCTATTCTATTCTATTGTGACAATGTGATTTATTCTTGATAAATAAAGCGTATATCTAACTTTATTGATCAAACTCTTCCAAACATATCACAGTGAAACTTAAACCACAATTAACCTTTGCAAACTGTGTATTCAGGCTTTAACAACATTGGGGGTATTGAACAATTATTCCAACTTTATGGGCAACGGTGTACATTGTATCTTTTACCAAAAAATGTGTTGGATTTCACGGTGGAATAAGTTACTTAGGCTATTTTACTGGGAAAGAAGTGAGGTCAAAGAGATCAGCTATCAGAGCCTAATCAACCATAACAAGTCAGCTAATTAATTAACATATCTGTAAATTATGAACACAAAGTAACATCTGGCATTTGTTTGGTTATGTTGAGGCACAGGGTGTGACCTAAAAACAGTGCCTAGACACTTGACATGTTTGACATGTTTTAAATAAATAAAAACACATATTTTCTGTTTATCGACCTCTCAGCTTCATCATTAGTTTGTTTTCATTCAGTGACATATAGAATTATAGTAATATACATATATAATATGGGATATAGTACTTCAGGTTCATTCTTTTAGTGCTCATGCAGAGGAGAAAAGGTTTGGGATTTTTAATTTCAGAAAATGCAGTTCAAATTGAAGTGCAGTTTAACACAGACCATTCTACTGCTCTGAAAATAATACTTTCATCATAGGAAAGAAAATGATGTGCTTTGTCCATTCATTTGGTAATTCAGTGCCTCTTCCCTGCTTTAAATCCCTGATAAATATGAAAAACACCCACCCGTGACACACTGAGAAGTTGGGCATTGAAAGCCACAGTAAGGGAAAATGAAATAAGCCTTTAGAGAGGAGCACACAGAAGCGCTGGCACTTCATAACTATTCACACAATCCATTTGACATATTCGGAATAATCTTACATGAGTTGACTTTAATTGCAGGGCGTTCGTTTCAACACTTAAATACAATACTAGAAAGACAGGGATAATCATCTAGTTAGAATACATCAGCTGGGGCTTCTGATGATTATAGTTTCTTTTGCAAATGTGACAGTTGCTGGTTTGGTACAATGGAGAGGAAAAGCAGCAGGAGAAAGAAGCGACCGGGCCACAATTGTCCCATTCAGAGGTGATTTCTCTGTCTGTGCAGAGCGCCAAGAAATTACTGTTTGGCTCGCAGGTGCATTGATAGAAACTGAGGTCATAATGATCCTCTAAGACTTGTGACACTTAAGATACAACTACAACAAATCTGCTACAAAAAAGGGAATTGTTATTCAGCTATATTATAAATGTCAATTATTAGTCTGCACATGTTTGTTTTTGAATTGTTATTTCAAAATATAGTTCTGGTATTACACATTGTTAAGTCACATACACACTGATCCTGAGTCTGTGCAGTTCAGGAATGTAACTAAGTACATTTTGCTCAAGTACTGTACTTAAGGACAGTTGTAGTTTCAGTTTATGCCTTTTTTGCTGCACAACGTTTCAGAATAATATACTGTACTTTCTTACACTTTCTTACTGCATCTGTAATTCTGAAGTTCAGTCGGAGGCACTTAATGTCAAAATTAATAGTGCAGCACATCATTTGATATGGGTCAATTGACGCCCACAGCACATGCATATATAAGTCAAAAAGATACAGGTTCAAGAACTGGGATGTGCTGAGAAAATGGGATGACATTCCTGTTTCTCTGAAGAGTTGATGGAGTGCTGACATTTGCAATTAGGACAGTATCCTAATGAGTTAAGATATCGCCAGTGTGGGCTAAAATGAATCACTTGCAGATACCCAACTGATCTCTAGCTAAGTGCAAATGTATCTGAGAGGCATTCTAGATGGACGGTAATCTCATTGCTCGAATCACCTCCGATGGTGATGATGAAAAGGTGTACGTGCATCTTGTATCATAAACAAGTAGTTATAAGTCACAGTCGCACAGTGTTGGGCACTGGCAGGAGCAGGTTTGGTTATTAGCAACAGAATAAAATGATTATTAATAAGATCAGGGCATTTATTAATATAAATAGAATTATGAATAGAAATTAATAATATCAGCGCACCACCCTGAAATCTGGGACTAATAACAAAACCGTTAATTCAGTCTCAAAAGGAGTTCACTTAAAAATGTTGATATTTATACACTATCTTATATTTAGAACGTGAACAGGAAGGCTCGAGTCCACAATATATGTGCACAGTAATCACAAGCAACTGCTCTTTAAATGTATAATAGAGTTCATTTAACTCAGCACACTGATAAGCAATCAATAATACTTCACCTGGTAAACATCTGCTATTCAAGTAATCTAAAAACAGCTATTGGTACGCAAACAGGACTTGGCGGTCTGGCAGTTTAGCTTACAGTTTAAAAACTTACAACAACAAATTGAAGTAACTGTCTCTGCCCGGATAACAACCTCATATTTGATATTGCTTTGTGAGTGATTAGTGTGTGTGTGTGTGTGTGTCCGGGTGCACCCGGCGGGTTTAGTCCAGATAGGTTAGCGGCGAGGAGAGTGAAGGAGAGCGAGGCGTAGAGGTTATCCTTCTCTCTCTTGAAGAGAACAGCAAACTGTCTCTCCCTTCTGCAGGTACACTCAGAGAAGCCTTGGAATGCTCTGCAGCCTCCGCGGGATACCTACATGTCCGGCGAGGGACACAAAAAGAGAAACGGATAAGCAGAAAAAACATAAACAAGAACAAGAAAAAGAACAGCCAGACAGTCCAGCGAGTGTGGGGGAGGCTGTTACCTAGGTTTTAGGGGTACGGATCAGTCTGATCAGGGCACACCTCCTGTAGCAATTTGCGTCACAGTGGAAAGGTGGTGTGGCTTAGTCGGATGCTGGTTTTGTATTCTTAGCGGCATTGCGGCCACATTGCTGGGTTCTTCCCCGACTCTGGTGGACTTCTTCCAATGAGATCCCAGGATTTGAAACCCAACCAAGCCTCCCGCTTAGTTGAGGTTTGTAACATCCGGTGGAGTTTTGCCGCCTGTGTCTTTGTTTCAGGCTTTGGAATCTACATGCAGGCCTTTCTTTTGTTCTCCCACGTGCTGAGCTTGAGGAAGTAAGTTAACCTTCAGTCAATCACAGTGACTTTGGGAGGTGGTCAAAGCTATATTACAAAACAAGTTTTGACATTGGAGACGCTGGTTTTCAGTGGGTGTGAGCAGCAGAAGTTTTCTGAAAACATTGTAAGACTTGCTCAAAAAATACTTCCTACAAGACTTCACGTGACTGAGATACACAAGACCCGGAGTAAAGTGGAGCCACAGACTGCTGTACCAAAAATAAAGATATGTGCAACTAATTAAAATGAAACAAACTTTTCTCCTTTGATTAAATAACACTGGGGAGGCTTAAAAGAAAATGTCAAAATCTTGTGTTTCTAGAAAGCTGGTATAAGTGGTTTTACAGTTTTAATTTCTTTGAATCTCTACAACAGAGTTGATTGGTGCAAATTCAGCACCCATAAAGTCACAATGGAGACATTAAAGGAAAGTACACCACGTTAATAAAAAGCAGATTTACCCTGTATTGAAAAGCTTAATGCCAGCCATACAAAGGGCATTAAGAAATGAGAAATTAAAAAAGAAACAACAACTAAAAATAAAAAAAGAGCTATTTGCCACACAAATACACCAAAGGAGATGAATCAACCCATTCTCATTGCCAGGGTGTCAAGACCGACCCTTTGTCAGCCCCCTTTGGCATCTAATATTAATGCACAGGGCACCCTTGTATATTGGATGCTTAGAACAACTGTTCCAAACGTCCCTCCAGTAGTTCATACCATCCAGTCCCACACAAAAACAGGCATTGGAGCAGCCCCTAGTTATGCTGCTATAGGCTAAACTGCCGGGGGACTCCCATGATGCACTGGGCTCCTCTCTCCTCCTCTCCCTCATTCTGAGAGCACAATGATGGAGACATAATCCTCAGGTTCCTGTGGGTCCTGGTCCTGGTCCTGCTGCTGTGGGTCTCTGGCTTCATGAATCAGTGCTGCAGATCGTCAGCCACTCCTCATGTTTTTCAATGCTACCATATTGCTAATTTATTAGTCACATTCCTATTGTCAGTGTTATAGTCGCTGTTAATACGTTGGTTGCTGTTTGTTTTCTCTTTCTCTCTCTCTCTGTCCAACCTCCACCCAACATGGACCCCGACAAAAAGCCGCCCACCTCGGAGCCTGGTTGTGTTCGAGGTTTCTTCCTGTTAAAGGGGAGTTTTTCCTGCCACTGTTGCCCATAAAGTTGGAATAAAATGTTTTTTTACCTCTTCTCATGAAATGATTGTGACAATGTGATTTATTCTTGATAAATAAAGAGTATATCTTCTCAACTTTATTGATCAAACTCTTCCAAACATATCACAGTGAAACTTAAACCACAATTAATCTTTGCAAACTGTGTATTCAGGCTTTAACAAAATTGGGGGTACTGAACAATTATTCTAACTTTATGGGCAACAGTGTATAATATCTGATGCTTGCTCATGTGAGGATTCTTGAGTCCTTAATTTGGACCTCCTGAATCGTTGGGTCTCTCTCTTAATTAAAGAGTTTGGTGTAGACCTGCTCTTTATGTAAAGCGTCTTGAGATAACGCTGTTATGAATTGGAGCTATATAAATTATGAATGATTGATTGACTGATTGAAAAACTCCAGATGATAGAATCGGTAAGACAAACGCAATGAGGAAAAGTAAGTGTGAGTTACCCAGACTTAGATGTTGATGTGGATGTTACAAGTCAGAATCACATTATGACATTAACTCATAATGTGACGTGGATATGACATGACCACTGATGTTCCAAATCAGGCACTGCTTTTTTGATTCCCGAAACAAACATGAAGAGTCTAAAACTAAAAAAAATGTTCATTCAACATTAGTAAGTCAGTAAAGTATGTCTTGGTTTTACACATCTTAAATCTTTAACCTTTAATCTTAAAAAAACATGGTGTTAACCATATCTAAAAGGAGCAGACCAAATCAACACAAAACAAAGGCTTTGCTACTGTTTCCCAGGTGTGTCCCAATGGGGAAGAAGGTTTCAGCCATTTTTTATTTACTCTGCCCCTTTCCTACGTCCTTTTGCCAGACCCCCTATTACCTTCCCCTTCACCTACAATAGAAAGCAGCATGCTGGTGCAGCTGTTCAGACTGGAGCAAGTTTAATCAAAGCCAATGTTCCTCCAAGAATCTGAATCATTTGTTCCTGCACTCATCCCAGAGGAACAAACTCAGTAAGAAAGTTATATTTTCACTGCTTTAATTTCAACTGTTCATATTAATCTGTGCACTTTAAATCTCATGTCTCAAGATTAACTCTTCCATCTTTGAGATCAGCAAGAAGAAAAAGTGAGAATATAAAACAGCACAGTGGTGACACATTTATTAACATGATGAATTGCTTTTGGATGGGACATCTTGCACTGCGTCATAGAGGAAAAGTATGATTTATGATTGCCTCCGACTTCACTGTCAAAAAACAACACTGTGGGAATTATCGGCATTTGAGAATCTCTGTAATACAAATTAATGATCACATCACACAGTGAGCCCAGTCAGACCACGCTGAATTATATTCCTTAACAGCCTGTTTTGAAACGTTAATCAATTCATGACAAAGCCATAACTCAGTGAAGTGGCAGGGAAAAAAAAAAAAAAAGCATGAACATTCCATCGTCTTCCCAAAAGCATTCACAAAGAGAGAAATCACCTGGGAAATGATTTTATTTTCATTTCACCCTAATAATGAACAGGACAAGCTCACCACTCTGCTTTATCCTTTATTTAGTACATCATATAAAAGCGAAGCTTTGAGTAATACTTAAACTGATGAGGCTTTTACTCATTCTCACTGGTGGAATGTATTCAGTATTCAGATTCTCTCCTTGAGTAAGAGTGCCAATATAATCAATGTGAAAATAAGTTAAAGTCCTTAATTTAAAATCTTAATTCAGTACAACTAAAGAAGCACCATCAGCTTCATGTAGGTCAAGCAATAGCTGAAAAAACAGGTGCTGATAAAATGTCAGAATTGGTTCTGCAGTAAATTACTGTGACTGTTATGATTCTTTCTGACATTGTTAGATGTTAGATGGTAGGTGTTAATGTTAATTAACATCTAACAAAAATGGTAATCAAAAACTGAAGCCAAGTCAACTATTTATGTTGCGCCAATTCGTAACCCAACAATAAGGGAGACCCAACAATTCAAGAATTCAGAATTAACCCATATGGGCAAGCACTAGACAACAGTGGCAAGGAAAAAATCCCCTCGAACAGTACTGAGGTTCTGATGCCAGAAGTGGGAGGCCTTCTGCCAGGATCATAATACTGATGCATCAATGTGAGCAGCATTTTACTGTTGTAGGTGCTCCAGGTGGAGCTAGTTTGAACTACTTAGTATACAGTTAGCTAGTTTAGTCCAGTGCTCCCAAATGGTCATCAGATGAATCTGAGTTGGCTCAGTAGACAATGTCATCTATTGGTAGGCTAAAATGATAAATATCTAAATGTAATGGGTATTGCGGTGGCTAGCACTGTTGCCTCACAAATATTTACATCGAGTCTTTCTGTGTGGAGCTTGCTCCCCGTACATGGGTTTTCTCTGGGTACTCCGGCTTCCTCCCACAGTCCAAAGACATGCAGGTTAGGTTAATTGGTGAGTGTGAGCGTGAGTGGTTGTCTGTCTCTATATGTTGGCCCTGTGATCGACCAGTGGCGATCAGTCCAGGGTGTACCCCGCCTCTTGGCCGAAGTCAGCTGGGGTTGGCTCCAGCTAATGGAGGGATGGATGGATGGATGGATAGGTGGCAACCCCTGGCCATTGTAAATGTGACAGGAGCAAAGCAAAGGAGGACGTTTAGTGATATACTGCAAAAAGCAATTAAGTCCATACAAAAGAGGTGGAGGAGTGAGTGCATGCTTCAGAACCTGAACTTTCATCCAGGATATCTTCCATTAATGAACTGTGTGAGATCAAAAGTTGACATTTTAAGTTTCACTGTCAACAATAAGACATTTTAAGTTACACTTTTACTTCCATGTTTAGTGTAGTTATTTTAACCAAAACCACGTTGTTTTCTAAACCTAACTAGGTAGTTTTTGTCGTAACTGCTACCATTTCGCATTAATCACGTGTTTTTTAATTGTTACCATGACAGCCAATGCCTAGTAGCATTACGCCTGAAGCAGGGGACATCACTGCTGTTTTGATAAATAAGTGATAGTGATAACAGCTGACAACAGGCCATTTAATAGTCTGATAACATCAGAAGGAAGCAAATCTGATCCACCTGTGTAGCACCAGTAACAATTAATATGCTTTGAAAACACGTCATTCTTGTGAATGAAATGAAACTCAAATTCATTCATAAAAAGGTCTGCATAATTCAGGGCTGCTTTCTAAAAGAAAAAAAAAAGTCCATCTTTTAATCCATATTGATGATGTGTAGCTGATGATGATTTGCATTGACTTCATTTGAAAACACAGTAAATAAATGGTTAACCAATAAACTACCTACTACTCGTGAGGAAGGGCTTGTGTGCGTGTTTGGAGGAGGGAAGGTGCTGAGGAAGCCAAGTGACATTACACCTGCAGCGTTACAGCAGTTCCCATTGCACCTTATGGGCTCAGAGTCCGTTGCCATGGCAACACAGGCGATATACGTGTTGTTATTTGCAGGCTTTGACTTCACAGTCCTACTACTGCCATTATGTATCAATTCTCACCCAGACAGAGAAGCTGGGGGAGGAAGAGGAGGTGCAAAGTGACAAATAAGGAAAGAGAGACAGAAAGAGATGAATTGAGAAACAGAGAGGAGAAATCCTTTTTTCTTTATTCATTACATCTTATCACACAGTGTACAATGACCCCTGAAATACTGAAACCAATAATCTTTGGATGTGTGTTTGTGTGTGTGTGTTGACTGTCTTGCGGGTTGTGTGTGTTTCGATCTTCAGCACCTTTTATGTGCCCTGTGCATTTTCAGCTGTGTAGCAACTGAACTTGACTCATTCAAATGGATGTGAGGCACTAAAGTGCTAAAAGACTGGGATGTAGTGAGACAGAAACCTGCTACCGGTTAAAAACAGATGTGAAAGAATGTGGATTTGCTTGATGTGCCAGACATACATGAGATATGTCACACAGTATAATGTAGAATTTGTATCCCTTTAAATCAAATCCCAATGCTTAGGTTAGGCTTAGAAATGAACTGATCAATAAACATATCAATAGCCCTGGTACTTATGAGGAAAATTAGCTGGCATGCTTGGTTGTAACCTGTTTGAAAGATTCGTGATATGGTTTAAATTGAGAGAAACCAGAGTAAACGTTACTTTGACTACATCTTTGTTGTTAAACTTGATCAATTTCTACCTATTTTATTCATTAGTCGTGAGGCTGTGTGCTCATAGCTGCTGTTGGTTTCATCGAAAGACACTCAAAAAAGTCTCATGTGTGACAACTTCACAATTCTGATAAAATGCATTTTATAATACACAAGCAGTATAAAAAATGGAACTGGAAGTGTTAAAGAGCAGGACTTAACCCTTTCATGCATGAATTATGATAACCTCAATCAGGATTTGACTGTTTTTATTCATCCTTAGGCATGAAAAACAAGGTGGTTGAAAAAGCTAGTGATGCATGATGACTGACAATTCAGTGGACATGTGATTAATCATAATTTCCTCCCAATATGAAATCAATACCTGGAAAATTTAGCAATTGTATGACTCCTTAGATGTTACTTGAAGTCACCATATTTTTCTTACCTGCAAGGGTTTCTTTTTATAGAAGGTTTGAACAGAAAAAAATGAGCAACTTGGTGTTTCTGTTTGTCTGTCCACCATCTTGGTTTCACTCTTCTTTTTTTTTCACTTGCAATGGCTTCCCACTGGGTAGCAGTGTATGAGGTGATGCCGTAGCATCCACTGTAGTGGCTGATGTGCAACTATGCCATCAAAACTCGTGCATATACAAGAAAACAGCTTTTGAATAGCTGTACGCTGTAGTGACCTCTATGCATGAAAGGGTTAAAGCAAGACCCAATCAATTTTAGAAAAAGCATGAGCTTTGGACCTCCTCTGGTTTGTTTGTTCTTGACTAAATCTTTCTGCTTTTCTTTTCCACATGTGTGAATGTATGTATATATTCACGTATGTTGTAAACAGACTGCTCTCAGATCGTTTGTTCCAATGGCTAGGAAAATAGGTGGAACCAAAAATCTCAACTTTGGACTCATCAGTCCAAAGTACAGATTTCTACTTGTCTAATGTCCATTCCTTGTGTTTCTTGGCCAAAGCAATTCTCTTCTTCCTGTGGTTCTTCCTCAGTAGTGGCTTCTTTGCAGCATTGACCGTGAGGGCCCTTGAGATGTGTCTGCTACTTGAACTCTGTTATGTGGGATCTAATCTGAGGTGCTGTGATTTTGTGGTTTCCGAGTCTGGTAACTCTAATGAACTTTTCCTCTGCAGAAAAGTAACTCTTAGTCTTCCTTTCCTGACAGCCAATTTCATCATAGCGTTTTCGCAACTGCACTTGAGGATACATTCAAGGTTCTTGAAACTTCTGAATGGTACTGTGCAATGTTTTATTTCTCAGTGGAGGCTCTTCCAGCGTGCACCATTGCCAAGCCTCCCATTAAGGCTGTATCTATACTCTGCAGACAAAGAAAATTTCAGAAAAAAACAACAGAGAAGCTTTTTGTCAAAAATACTATTGACGCTTGATATATAGCGGCAGCATACCAACATATTGGCGATACTCATCTCATCTTTCACTTCTACCCCAAACGTTGCAAGACAACTTTGCAGATGGTTGTTTCTGATTCTGGCACAATAAGGGTGTCCAGAAAATAGACCTTTCTTTGATTAGTAATCTTCTTAAAGCTTAGTTTAAAAGCTCAAAAACAATCAATTAATACAAGAATGAAGCTACTTCAGTACAAAGGGTTAATGAGAATTTACATTACCCTTAACTAGCTTAACTGTTGGTCTCCTGACGTCCTGGACACCTGTATTAAATGTTTAGAAGGAAAGGGTACTCTATTATGGGGCTGTCCAAAATTAAATCAGTATTAAAAAACACCTGTTCTCATTATATCTGGTTATATCCAAATAACTTTGTTAGTTCCAAACAGTCTTTAAGTGACTTTGGACTCCTGCAAGATGGGGGATGATAGCCTTATCTTGGAGGAAAATGGATGGCATCTTGTATTGTATTGAGACTGACCTACCAGACCTATAACCAGAAAAAGGGCAGAAAGATTTGTGGAAAGTGTGGAAACCTTTATTAGAGTTTCTTGGGCGTCAAGGTGCACAACAGTCAAGTTACTTTAAAAATATATGTAGTACATGTGAAACGTTATGTTTCTTTTCCTTTTGATTGCAAATTGCTTAGTGATTTCATTAGTATTGTTCTTGCTGTTCTTATCTATTTGTAGTTGTAATGCATGCAAACTAATAAAAATATTGTTTAAAAGATGAAAGATTCAAGATTGATCTGAAGTTAATGTATATGAAAGGATCAGATTATAAAAGGAGGTGGGGATTGGGTTAATAATGGTTCAGTATAGAAAGCAAGCTATCATATTAGCTGTGTCTAACCATCCAGTGTCAGCCTAGCGCATCCATCAGCGTCTCTGTTTACCTGCCTGAGGCTCTGTCTTAATGTCTTTTTTCTATTCTGCTTTCATCCAGTTTTTAAGACATATTTTTTCTACAGTTTTCAACCGTTGATCGTTTTACCTATAGTTTTAGCCAATTTCAGCATTTTAGCCATCAGACGTGGATTTTAAGTCGTTTTTAAGTTCTGCTCTAAGGCAGCCATGTTACCCCTGGTGAGGACCGTGAGCTTCTCCAAAAACCAAATAAAAATTGTTGACCTGAAATAAGATATCCATCGACTCTCTGATGAGCTGCATAAAGAATTCTCTCTTCTGTCTAGGTATATGGACCTGACGTATGGGAAATCAAAATGGATCACCTCACTCACAGCTCTGTGGGACCCTTCCATCTATCCACGGCCATCCTCCTTCTCCACGCTGAACCGTCAGTTGTCCTGGGCTAAGGTGGTGTTCGAAAGACAGTCTGGCCTACGTCTCTCCAACCGGTAAGAAACCCTGTCTGATGACACTGTGACCCACCCAGCTGAGGCGCCAGTCCAACCGGCTGATGCTCGCATTCTTTACACGGCCGTGTAAAGTCTTCTTCTTCCTGCCTCCGCCTCCTGAATGAGCATGCCTCTACACCACCACAGCATTTGCCTGCACAAACACCATAACTTCAGTCGGTGACTTCAATCCACAGTGTGGAAACGGATCGTGAACTCTCCTACCCACAGAATCCACAGTCAACCTGCCCCTTTACTCTGTATTCTAATTTATAAACTCAGTTTTCTGAGCTTTTATCCATTGTTATACCGAGATATGACAGGGTGCTTATTCTTGGTGATTTTAATATCCACATCAGTTGTCTCCCTGTCCCTGTTATAGATTCTTTTAACCTTACTCAATCTTTTAAAAGGCTGACATATTCTAAAGTTCCTACTTCAGAACATACTTTGTGCTTTCATCTGGTTTCTCTCTCAAGGGATTCAATCTGATGGACATACATGTAACAGATCATTAAGTTAGTCTACCATACGGTCTAACCTACTATAACGGTCTTGCATCTTTAACCCTGGTTCTGCTGGTAAATTCTGTGATGCTTTCAATCTATCATCTATTACTTCAGTTCAATCTATTCTTGACATGATTGCTTTATTCAAGGATAAGAAACAAAAATCAAATAAGCTCCCTTGGCTAAATGATCACATTCAAGCCCTGAAACAACTCTGTAGAAAATCTGGAACAAGGAGATCAGCAAGTCTGTAAGACAAGTTATAAAGCAGTAAAGGATGCGAGAACGCCTTACTTTTCTGACTTAATACAAAAGAACAATCCCCAAAACACTCTTGGGGGTAATTGATTCAGTTATTGGTGTTCCCTCAACTCCTTCCCCTGAACCTGACATTAAGCTATCAGAAGAGTTTCTTGACCCTTTTATCCCCTCCACTCCCCATGCTAACTCTGCTACTTATACTCAGTTTCAACCCATTACAATCTCATTATTAGAGCAATGTACAGTTTTCCAGATGAACCCACTCTCCTGCATTGTAGATGTCATTCCCACTAAACTGCTGATGGAGGTAATTTTCACTGTTAGCCCTGTTATTACGCAAATTTTAAACAAGTCTCTGACCTCTGGTTCTTTTCCTGACAGTTTTAAGTATGCTATTATTCATCCACTGCTTAAGAAACACAATTTGGTTCCCCAGTCTTTAAGCAAGTACAGACCTATCTCTAAATTGTCTTCCCAATTGATCTCTTTTATGAATGATAATAGTGTTTTTAACAGTTTCCAGTCAGGTTGTAGAGCACTTCATTGTACTGAGGCAGCACTTGTTGAAGATACTAATGACCTGCTGCTGAATGCTGACAGAGGTGATTGTTCAATTTTAGTTCTTTTAGATTTAAGTGCCGCCATTGATATTGTTGCTCACAATATCCTACTGCGTCACCTGGAGACCTAGGTAGGCATCAAGGACTTGGCTCTCAGCCTGTTACACTCTTATCTCTCGAACGGAACCTTTTCCGTCACTCTGGGTTAGGGTTAACCATTACTAACTAACCATTAGTTTAGTAGCCAAAAATAACTAACCATTTTTATGCTGATGACACTCAATTATATTTGCCTTTAAAACCTACGGATCCTAGCAGCCTAACTAATTCAATAAGGACAAGTCAGAGGTCATTCTATTTGGTCTCCCAAACTCTATCTGCTCCCTTGAATTTAATTGTGGTATGTGGTCTAATAATATCATACAGGCTGCTAGGAATCTTGGGATGATGTTTGATACCAAGCTCTGCTTTGATGGCCAAGTGAAAAGTGTTCAATCATGTTTTTACCATCTCAAACTTATTCTTAAATCAGGTCATTTTTTATCACCTGCTAACCTATAAAAATGTTGTATATGCTTGTATTTATTCGTGACTGGATAACTGCTATACACTTTTTTCAGGTATCAACCAGAGCTCCCGTCTCCATCTCTAGAAAATTCAAAATGCTGCTGCTTCACTGGAACAAAACAACATGAGCACATCACCCCCGTGCTCGCCTCCCTACACTGGCTTCCAGTTAGGCAAAGAAACAATTTTATAAAATTTTATTACTATTTATTACTAATTTTATTACTGCCCTCAATGGCCTTGCCATCCACTCACTCATCAAATCTGTAGCTTCTTTTAAATCTTATTCTGAGACTTTTCTTATTGTGCATGGACAGTAACACTCCAGCAGGACTTCACAATGTATGCTGAATGTTTCTTCAGCTCTTATAGCATTTTGTACTTGATGAATACTAGACTTGATGTTGGCTGTCTTCTCTTTGATGTAGCCCGCATATTCATCATAATTAGAAGTGATAAAAAGGTTGCTATGATCTATAACAAGGTTCATGAGGTTATTGATGGTGTTAAAAAGCACACTGGAGTTGCTTATGTTCGAATTCATCAAATTCCGTCAAATTGCCCAGCAGAAGTATAATTGATTATACTTTTTTTTTCTGATGCACAACTTAGTTTTGCACCATCCGTACTCTAAGAACAGTCCCTTTGTAATTGGTGGTTTCATAATTCACAAAATGATTTAATACTACTTCCATGGCATGTTTCTTTTTTTAATTGTGTCTCTAATTTGAAGTGGTGCAACAACCTCAGGGGTGAACTTATTAAATGCATTAAGGAGACTGCTAACTGAGGAGGTTCCCTCAGGAAAAAGATGCTTTTTACCACTTGTTCTGTAGGAATTGGCAGTGTACAATAAAAGACATTAAAAACACACAGTGGTTTAGTGGTTTAGTCAACAACAAAAGAAACATTTATGTTCAGCATATAAAATGACCAAGTCCAGATGTGAACCAGGTTATGAGTTGGCTCATTAACATGCAGTTTAAAATCCATACACTGTAATACATTTAAAAAAAACGTTATTCACTTTATCTGTCTTATTATCAACATGTATATTAAGATCAGCAATTAAAAGGGATGCAGCGTGAATGCATGCAACAAGTTCATCCAGAATTTGAGAACTCATCTGAAAAAGTAAAGACACAGCATTGTGACAGTCTGTCCTATTAACAATGGCAGCTGATGGTTCAAAGTTACTGCATGTTATTCAAAAGAGAAACAAAAACAGCCATGTTTAATTTCGATGCCATACAGACTATCAGCTTCAGGAGGTTGTTTTTTGATGTATACTAGATTGTTCATGGCACTGTAGTTAGATCTGTCTTTCAGACAAGGTAGTCATGCATTTGGTCAATCCCACGACCCTATGGCCTTTCAGCAAGTTAAAAAGAAGGCTAAAATCATGTATCAGCAGTTTAGACTGCTGTCAACTGGTGTTGTTTGTAACTTTAACAAGCTCTGTTGCTGTGGGATGGTGCTACAAGAGGCTGGGGATTTTTTTTCAGACAAATTTATCACAGTAGTTGCAAAAAAGTGGAAGGTTTTGGTTAATTTGCCCAGACATCCCTGATGATGATATCAGTAATGATTAGTATCATCGCAGCAGAGGATTCTGAAGCAGGAGTTTCTGCATAGGGGGGAGTAGTGATTTCCAGTGAAACCTGCTCAGCTTATCTGGGAGGCATAGTGGTGGTGACCAAAGCGGGATGAGGCCTCGCTAAAGCACATTTGCTTGCCAGCTCAGGACATGTGACGAGTAACTGAACCAGAGAAAAAAAAATGTCCCCAACTCCTTCAAAGCAGTGAACATGGTGGGTAGATACGGTGGTGAGTGGTATGGGTATTCCATTGGTCGTCTGACAGGGGATCACTGATTGGAAGATGGTCTCCCCCAGAGGTTATGGAGCTAGGCGACGGCAGCATGGCATCAAAGTCCTGGGCCACAGTGGAAAGACAGGTTGCAGAGAGGTGCTTTGGTCAACACAGCTGCATCATGCTTTGCCTGGGCAGTTGCAACAATAGAATATCCCAAGATAAGTTCTTTTTTTCTTGGTTCATTTTGAGTTGAATGTTCAGTTGTAGCTGTGTTTTGCCATGTCTACACACAATGTCACTGACGGGCAGACAAAAAGTCCAGAAACAACAAGTAAATAAGAAAAACTTTTGGTAGTTATGGGGGTCACCTAAAATAGTCGATTATGTGATCTGAGGAGCCTGGTTCGACTGCCAGTCTCAACACTCAACTCAAAATGTTCAACTATGATGTGAAAACGTGGTTATGAAACAACGGATTATTCCATTTGAACATCTTATTTACATAGAATTGCTTCAGAAATTAGAAACGCTGGTGTCTGTATCCATGTCTGACTACCATAATATCACAAAATATAATGCAGAGTAAGTCCTCTACCTTGTGCCAAACTATTTACTTCCACATTCACTTACCTTGCTAGCGTCCCTAAGGCTTACTCTTGCTCAGTTGTTATCAAAGCACAGAATGTCTGACATGTGATGACACGTGGTCTGCAAAAGAAAGCCATTGGATCTGGCGAAAAGCTTTGAGCTGAGTGAGTGAAAGTTGATCTTAGACTTTTATCACAAGTATTTTTTTCCAAGGTCAACAATAAACCTCCACCTAGAAAATATAAGAAATTATAATTAAGACATTTTCGTTTGATGATTCATATCAGCCTGAAGTGATTAAAGTCATTCCATGGTCTGAAAATGCATCTTTGAAAATGCACTTTCATGAGTGTCCAAATGCCATACTGATGGGAATTAATTGCAAATAGTATTCATGTATGGAAATAAGACTCTGAAGAAAGAGTACTATTAGAAATGCCAAGGTCAAGTCTGTAATTTTATGGTCTGAGTCACATCATCTGTTGCCCCATGGCCTCATTCTCAATCAGAATCTGTGCCTGACTCATTCTCACTAGAAATATTCCTCATCAAAAAACCTTGGCAAAACGGAACGAAGACTATCACAGACATTCTGATCTATATTTTAATAAAGGATATAATTGGATCTCTGTATAATAAATATTTTATTATTTTTTATTTCATCATATGTATATATTGCATTATATCATTTCATTTTTATGATAATGTATAAAAATGGAAATCTATTTTTCACCGAATTGTTGGGTCTCTCTCTTAATTAAAGAGTTTGGTCTCGACCTGCTCTTTATGTAAAGCATCTTGAGATAACGCTGTTATGAACTGGCGCTATATAAATAAAAATATTAATTGATTGATTGATTTTCAGTTGGTTTCAGAAAGGAAATGTTGTTGGGTAGTTGCAGATTATTTTAACAAGTCTAATTTTTGACTTTTATGGATGTGAAAACGCATATGTATTCAGGAAATTTGCCCTCACACTTCAAACTAAGTGGCTGTAATAAACAAACCCACTGACAAATTGAAACCTAAGAACAGGAATCTTGAAGAGCATAGACCTTGGGAAATTGGTAAAAACCTATGTATAACTGTTACTCATGTTTACAAATGACTCGTTCTGATGAGATTTTAGGATTATAATGATCACACTAAACATACACTGACTGGAAAAGGTTTTGCAGAGGTGCTGTGATTAACTCAGACAGTTCAATCTAAACTGGTACTCTGCAGTAGACAAAGGGTAAAGTAAAGTGCTTACATTATCTACTGTGCACGATACAAGTTAAGAGAACAGTGTTGTTGTGCTTCACTATACGGTGAATAGCACATGGTGAAGACCGCATGTTTCTTTGTCTGTGGAAGTACGGACTCCATTCCCCAGTGTTCCCCAGTTTCACAGATAGGTGTGCACCCAGCTCCACATTCACCATTGGCCGGAGGGGGGACGCATGATTTTACGACCTTAGGCCAACAAAACCAGTTCACCCCCACTGAACTTTCTCTTTCCGATGCCTCTCCTGGAGGAGAGACATCACCCCGCTCTTTCTGGATACCTCTCCTCAAGAGGAGAGAGACAACTCTCTCCTGATCTCTCCTGAAGAGGAGAGAGGCTCAACTCATCTAAGCTCTGCCTCAGTGTGGCCTGTGCCAGAGCAGCCACCTCCTCCATGGTAGCGACACAAGGTCCTGTCTGAAGTAAGAGATCAGCGTCAGCAGGTACGACACAGAGTCTGCCAGCTGATAACCAGAACCAACAACAGGAGCACATCAGCAAGTTAGCACAGAGCTGCTTACTAACAGGAACAAAGGAGCGACCGGATTCCTCCAGCTTGCAACCACACAGCAACGGACAAGAACCACACCTTTCCTCCAGCAACAGGCTGAGAAAGCAGCATCCTCAAGGACACTTCTTCTCCCCTCTAAGGACGAGTAACAAACTCTAACTGGGCATAATTAGCATAGCATTACTGCATACATGGTTTACCCTTGTTAATGTATTGACTTGCTTTAATGTTCATTGAGTTTGATTATTGTGATGTGTTGTAGATTACTGTGCAGCCATTAAGTTTAGTTGATGTTAGTTTGTTCACACAGGGTCTACAAACTAACCATCCTTTCTTAACCTGGCACCTTTATCTCACACAGTTTCCAACAGGCCACTGAGGGACAAAGCTAAGCTAACAGCACCTAACCTCCTTTGTCTCCTTTGCCCCACACCCCAGGGGGTCTAGCCATCACCATTTGGGCTCTCCCCCACCTTTATGGGCCCATCTCACATTCCTCAGCCTTATCACACACACATACACACACAAACACACACACACTCTTCTTATTATTTGTTAGTTTTGTCATAGAGACTTAGTTAGATTGTTTGATTGATTTTGTTTCTGTAACAGCAGATGTCTTTAATACCTACTCTGCTTCAGCTGTACTTGCAACCAGAGTACAAGTCCTTCACCTTAATGCATAACAAATGATGTCCCTGCGTTTTGTTCTGTTTTAATACATGTTTTAATACCTGCTGTCTCCTTTAATGTTGTACAAGGGTGAACACTGCCAACCTCTACACTGTCAAGAACTCCAAAATCCTTCAGCTAGCTATCAATGTGGTAATTTTGGTAGTAATTATTAAATTAATTATAAACATAATTCCAAATTGATAGTTTAGTATTTTTATGAGACTAAATCAATTAAAACGGCTATCTTTTCCTTGTTTTTCGAGGTGGTGCCCCAATCGAGGTGGACTTTATTCAAAGTTCATTAATTTTAATAATTATTAATTATCTTTGATAATTATTAATTATTTCTGATAGCCAAATTGAACATTACCACTTGTTAAAGCACAAAAGTGTTTAAAATGGTATTATAAGTGTGTAAAAGCATATGTGCGTACCCTTAAAGCCTTGTGCTGACTGTATATATTAAACTGCTTTGGATTTCAAAGGGAATACGTCTGTTGACGAATCTTTGTGAAACACCTTTACAAATATTCAGCTGAAGGTAGATTGCTTGCAACTGTGAAAGGAAAGCAAAACAATTGTAGTGTCCCATATCTTTACCTACTTGGATCAGGCCCAAACCTAACACGCTCCCCTAATTAAAAATGTTTGGGTTTGTGGTTAAGGTTTGGGCAAGGTTAGGCACAAAAATGAATCTGGCTATTGTGAGAAAACCATTGTGATTAAAAAATGTTCTAGCTGCTCAATGAGGCTATACTTTGACACAGTGGAGATTTGTGCTAAATGTTAATGTCAGCATATGTCATATTGTATTATGTATTATATCACCCGAGGGTAACAGAAAATAATCATCTTTACTGTCACAAATCCATACAGTGAACAGCCTTGCACACAAGTATATTTGACATGGCCCAAGTCTCCCCTTTAGTGCTACCTGTATGGGCCACAAAACATCAATCCAGACCACACCATGCAGGAACTACATCCCCTCAGGTCACAAAGAAAATACTCTTCATGGCAAACTTACTCCCCACTAACACATGCTATCAGGGAACACACTCAGCAACCCAGTTTTGCAAAAGTTTGTGAAACAGTCATGAATTTGTATCTTTGTGTGCGTGGACATGAATTTTAAACTAATGTTTTTCTATGGGATAATCTATTTGTGTCTAAATCACATATTTTTTTTCTGTCAGTAGAACTTCTGTAGGACCTGGTAGCACTGAGGCTGTGCTGTTATTTCATTTCATTTCCGAGCTCAACTGGTTTTCGTTGCGCTGCCTCTGTTGGTGTGCCGCCTGCGTCATCCCGTCTTCGTATGTACTTTTCAAGTATGAATTTTTATCAGGACTCAGGGCTTGGTTTGGGGACCGCCACTTTGAAGCCTTGAGTCCCGCTTTACAGGCCTCGCCATATTGTTTTCAAGGCCCTCACCATCTTGGTTTTTTTTAGCACCAGAGGAGACAAACTGCAGCTAGTTTGTTTAAGGAAACGGGACAGGCAGCTGAATCCACGCAAAATGTGATACAGAGTTTTACTACTGTACTGCTGGTAGTTTAACGCCATTCATGGCCAGATATCATCTAAGGAACAGCTGAGCAGTCAGACAAAATGAAAAGACCCTGTCAATCAGACCTAGTATCATTATCATCAACTTTCTGATGTTCAGAGCAATATAGTGTTTTTCCATCAAACTACGCCACCTACTGGGGGTACATATACACTGTCAGTCATGAGATGGAGTTGATGGTGCCTGCATAAACCCGAGTGAATAAACCATGCCGCTGTTCAGTACGTCGTTGTCCACCTGGTGCATAACTACATCACAAAAACATTACAATGGCGACGAGGAGTTAAAAGAAAGACACACAAAGAAGCAATACGGACACCGCTGTTTTTCCCGAGGAGAAAAGAGGGAGAAAGACGGACAAGTGGACGAGTGTGACCAAGCTAAGTCGGCTAGGCTAACATGAAAAAAACGTGGCTGTCGGGACACCATGCCACGCATGGCAGTAAACACCGCTTCTCTCCCGCTTTTTGACACGGAACTTGACCCTGGTTCTGTCGGACCTCGCTGGAATAAATGGCTGAAAAGGTTTGAAAACTACACTGCAATGAACATTACCGGAGATGCTAGGCTTAAAGCACTATTGTTGCACGTAGCAGGAGAAAGAGTGCATGATATTTACGACACATTGGCAGCCGAAGATGACAAATATGCAGACACAAAGCAGAAGTTATCTGGATACTTCTCTCCCAAGAAAAAAAATTTAAGTGTATCTTCAGAAAAGCCGTGCAGGAACCAGGAGAAAATTTGGACAGTCATCACACCAGACTAAGGATGCTAGCTAAGAACTGTGAGTTTGCAGATATTGGAGCAGAGATGAAAACACAAATAATACAAAGCTGTCCATCAGGGACTGAGGGAGCCCGAGCTAACCCTAGATGAGCTTCTTGACCATGGAAGAACACTGGAACTGTCCGAAATGCAAGCGACTGACATAGAAAAAGGTACAGCTGCTACAGTCAACATGCTGGGTCAAAAAACTGTGGAGGAAAATCCAAATAACAGCAGATGGTCAGAAAAACGACACTCAGACGACCGCTGCAGGAACTGTGGAGGTAAATACCCTCATGATGGTGAATGTCCTGCTAAAAACAAACAATGCAGAGCCTGTGGTAAACTAAACCACTTCGCAAGACAATGTCGCTCAAAACTCAAAGACATCAACTCAAAGCGACCACAAAAACTAGGCTAACCTGCATCCTAAGAAGGTCCATCACATAACAAAGACTGCACCAGGTGGGAAAACAGAGCACAGTTCTTCCAGCAGTGATGACGCATATGTTTTTGTAGTTGATGCTGACAAGATCTCAGAGCTGCCACAGACCCACATCAAGCTAAACGGCAGTAGCATGCCCAAGCATGAGACGGAGTTGACGGTACCTGCATGAAGCCGAGTGAATAAACCATGATTCAAGATTGTTTTTGTCACATACACAGTTATACACAGTATAATGTGCAGTGAAATGTTCTTAGTGCCTGTTCCAGACTGAAACAATATAAAATAGAAATAAATATAACAGACACACAAGTGAAACAATAAGAATAGAAACATATATAGGCCTATATATATATGTACACACAAATAAAGATGAATAAATAATAAATCAAAGTCTAAAACAGGGTATGTGGGTGTATTTACAGTATGCCAGAATATTGTAGGTTGTGAATAAATTGTCCATAAAGTCTATTGTTTCAGGTTCAGCAGGCGGACGGCCTGAGGAAAGAAGCTCCTCCTCATCCTCTCTGTGTTAGCCTTCACGCAGCGGTAACGCTGACCTGACGGCAGCAGAGAGAACAGTCCGTGGCTGGGGTGGGTGGGCTCCCTCGCAATCTTCCTGGCCTTTGACCTGCAGCGCTGCTGGTAAATGTCCTGCAGGGTGGGGAGGGTGGTTCTGATGGTGCGCTCAGCCGAGCGGACCACCCTCCTCAGGGCCAAGAAGTCCTGCTTGGTGCTGCTGCCCATCCAGGTGGTGATGCTCCCAGCCAGAACACTCTCAATGGTGCTGGTGTTAAAGTTCCTGAGCACATTGAGAGGGAGCTTAAAGTCCCTCAGGCGTCTGAGTTGGTAGAGACGCTGTCTATTATTATTATTATCATTATTATTATTATTATATGATTCAGCTCCTCACTCTGTGTGTACATTTTGTTGTATATATTATATTATTATTATTATTGTCATCATTATTATTATAATTTATATATAAAATACATTTCCAGTGTACATGTTGTTATATATTATTGTTGGTAGTAGTAGTATTAGTATTATATAACACATCTCCTCACTCTGAAGGTACACGTTGTTATATATTATTATTATTAGTAGTGGTATTATTTGTATCATTATTATTATTATTATTATTATAATATGGTACAGCGCCTCACTCTGAGTGTACATGTTGTTATATATTCAGTATATTCAGTGGTAGTAGTAGTAGTGGTAGTATTATTGTTATTATTATTATAAGACTCTGAACTCACCTGGTGCAGTAATTTACCTCTGTGTAATAATTTGTAATAATAATTTCTAATACATCTTTTTTTTTTATTCATACTTTTATATATTTATATTTTACTTTGTGTTTGAAGTTTATTCTGATTCTGATTCTTTTGGAGCTGTGTGTAACAAAAAGCAATTTCCCCCTGGGGATTATTAAAGTAATTCTGATTCTGATTCTGATTCTGAGCCTTCTTCACCAGGGTGTTGATGTGACAGGACCACGTTAGATCCTGCGTGATGTTGACACCCAGGTACTTAACCCTTTGATGCACAACATGGGTCCAAAGTGACCCGACTGAGTTTTTATGTGCTATATCTTTGCAATAAATTAATTTCATCATTCAGCATTCCAGGTATTCCTCAATTAACTTGTTTTTGATCATAATACATCCTTCTTTTATTTTTTCCTTTCTTACTTTTTGAATAAAAACACTTTTTGTATCACTACCCTTCTAATGCACAACATGGGTCCAAAATGACCCATACCCATTTACTATGTTATTTCATGTACGGCTCAGTGTTTCTATGCTATATCTTTGAAATAAATGTATTCTATCATTTAGTATTCCAAGGATTCAGTAAATATTCTTTTTTTTGTTTAGCACAAATCATCATATTTATTTTTCCTTTCTTACTTCACAAACTAGCATAGCTTTTGTATGTCTACATCAAGTTTACACACATGGGTCAGAAATGACCCACATGAATTTACTATGGTATTTGGTGGGAACCTTTGAAATTTGTACATGTTTGCAATTAGGAACGTATTTACTGCTGACAACTATTCACCTGCCACATGTCACTGCTCAGCACAGCTCCCTTTGCACATCTGATACATGTAAGTCTTGTTTTACAATCATTCTAATCTTACCTAAGAAAACGTTTGATTGTAATTGATTGAACTTGTGAAAGATAACTGTGTATAATAATTGATTAGGTTTAAGTTACCTTGAGAATAAGTACATTACCTGTCAGAAAGGGAAATATCTCCAATACTATTAGCTAGCTAGCAAGCTGTTGACATATTCTATTGTCCACTGAACAAAAATATAAACGCAACACTTTTGTTTTTGCTCCCATTTTTCATGAGCTCAACTCAAAGATCTAAAACATTTTCTATATACAAAAAACAACCATTTCTCTCAAATATTGTTCACAAATCTGTCTAAATCTGTGTTAGTGAGCGCTTCTCCTTTGCCGAGATAATCCATCCCACCTCACAGGTGTGGCATATCAAGATGCTGATTAGACAGCATGATTACTGCACAGGTGGGCCTCAGGCTGGCCACTATAAAAGGCCACTCTGAAATGTTCAGTTTTATCACACAGCACAATGCCATAGATGAAGGAGCGTGCAATTGGCATGCTGACTGCAGGAATGTCCACCAGAGCTGTTGCCCGTGAATTGAATGTTCATTTCTCTATCATAAGCCGTCTCCAAAGGCGTTTCAGACAATTTGGCAGTATATCCAACTGGCCTCACAACCGCAGACCAGTTTGCGGTTTGCTGATGCCAACGTTGTGGATCGAGTGGCTCAATGGCGGTGGGGTTATGGTATGGGCAGGCGTATGTTATGGACAACGAACACAGGTGCATTTTATTGATGGAATTTTGAATGCACAGAAATACCGTGACGAGATCCTGAGGCCCATTGTTGTGCCATTCATCCACGACCATCACCTCATGTGGCAGCATGATGATGCACGGCCCCATGTTGCAAGGATCTGTACACAATTCCTCAGCTGTTGTCTCGGCTGTTGTCTCTGCACCAGTCCTCCAGGTGGCTGATCTCCCTCAAATAGTCCTCCTCGTTGTTGTTGGAGATCAGACCCACCACAGCTGTGTCATCAGCAAACTTCAGGATGGTGTTAGGTTCTGATGTGGACAGGCAGTCATGTGTGTACAAGGAGTACAGCAGAGGGCTCAGCACATGCCGCTGTTCAGTATGCCGTTGTCCACCTGGTGCATGACTACACTACAAAAACATTACACGGTGTATTCTATGAGCTTATCTTATGAGTGAATCCACTTTGAATACCAAGGACATCATGCAGCAGGCATTAGTTAGCTAACATACAACACACACACACATATAACACCAAGCAAATCTTTACGATGAAATTAGAATATACAGCTTGACAGAGAGGAATAGACCCTTAAAACCTCTCCCTGCAGAAGAAGTATTTATTCATCAAGTTGGATTCTGGAAATACCTCCCGGGCAGTTGTGGTCCTCTGGGTTATAAGGGTATATATTTTTCAGAAAGAGTTTGCCATAAAAAAAAACAAAAACTGTGTGAATAAACTTCAAGTGAAAATGTTATTTTGGAGTGGACTGTCTAAAGGGTTTAGGCTACTCATTTACTCTTCAATGCTCTCAATAGCAGCAGGGTCTGTCAAAGTCAAAGGGAACATGGAGCAGGATCTCAAGGCAGCATTGTCGTCACCTCTGTGGGTATAGTGGGGCTCAGTAGTGACGACTCGCCCATCTTTATAAACAGTCTTTTTATATCCTATGGACACAAACGTTGGCACTTCTACCACTTCTAAACAAACACACACACCTGGATACACTCTCTCTCTCACACACACACACACACACAGAATATTCATATGTAAACAAAAATGTGAATTTAGAACACAGAACTCAGAGTGTTCCTGCAGCAACATTTCAGTCCAGACTCAAACTCCACAGTGAACACTGCAGAGAGATCTGTGCGCTAAACTACAAATATTTTACCACGAGAGTAAAACGCACCACTACAACTGAGGGATTCTCAAGACAGAAAGCTCAGAAGAAAGAGAAAATAATAATAAAAAAAGACAAAGACAAAACAAGGTCACCTGAAAATGACTGAACAGGAACTAGTAAGTACATGCACGAAACAGAAGTTTCAGCACTACATTGTACTGTGTATAGCTTAGAGATTAATCTGCACAGTTTGAACACGGTAAAAACGTATTTTGAAAAGCGATTTTCTTCAGCAGTCAGTGAGTTTCAGTGTGAGCTGGGGCACAGGTAGAGAGACAAGATGAAACCATCATAATTTCCAGATAACTTTTGTCGATGTATAGCCACATGTTTGATGATGACCTGAGTATTTTCAAGTCATCTTGACATCTCCTGAAATTCAACTTTTTTGTGTGTTGTTTTGAAAATAAAAGTTTTTTGCTGATAGATTAAGGCACTTACATAAATATGTGCTTTTTGGACACATAAAAACACAATTATGTGTTCAGTAAAAATTGAGTGCATATGCTTATATAGGTGTGTGTAGTGTGTGTGCCTTTGTGTCTGTGTGTTACTCCTTTGTTTTTCCTAAGCCTACACTGGACACAGTAAATGATATCATGCCGAGGAACAGGCCTTTTACAACACCTACTTTAAAACACTTGTTTAGCTAGTTAAAACTCATTACAACATTTTAACACTAGAACCGCCATGAGGTCATTTTGATTTTTATTTTAACTCTGAATAAAAACGTTATGTCTCCCAGGCGATGACTTTTGCTAACACTATTCGAAAAATAACAATAGTCGTTGCTGTGAGACAGATTGGTACAAAATAGCATTGGCTGCTACAAGCCAGGGGCAGCCATAACCGTGCAGCTGTGCCCCACAAAAGCACGTTGTCACTTCATCCAGTACATGCCAGGTAAACCAGACAAATTCGGCCTTACGTTCTGGCTTGCCACTGATGTGGAGGCCAAGTATATGGTCAATATACCATACAGAGACACCTGAAGTACAAGATCAGAGAGGCTAAGGAGGAATACAGGAAGAAATTGGAGCGGAAACTCCAGCAAAATAACAACAGAGAGGTCTGGAGAGGGATGAGAACAATCACTGGTTTTAAGTCAGCTGGTAACAGTGGAGTTGAAGGCAGTGTGGAATGGGCCAATGAACTTAATCTGTTCTTCAACAGATTTGATGCCCAGGCCCCTGCACTCCCTATAGACACTAACATCAACACCTCGATTGTTCTGCCCCCAACAACACCTACTCCACTCTCTCCCCCTCACCCTCCTTGCAGCCTCTCATCTTCAAGGGAAGGCCACTCTCTCACCTCTATCCCCACCCCCTCACCCCCATCTTCAGTGACTATCACAGCTGAAGATGTTAGAAGACAGCTGGGGAAACTTCACTCTGGCAAGGCTGCAGGCCCTGATGGTATCAGCCCCAGGGTGCTCAAAACCTGTGCCATCCAGCTCTGTGGAGTTCTTCAGAATGTCTTCAACATGAGTTTGAGTCTGCAGAGGGTCCCGGTGATGTGGAAGACGTCCTGCCTAGTTCCTGTGCCAAAGAAGCCGCGCCCCGGTGACTCTAAGGACTACAGACCTGTGGCGCTGACCTCCCACATCATGAAGACCCTAGAGAGACTCATCTTGGAGCAGCTCCGGCCCGTGGTCATATCATTTTTGGACCCCCTACAGTTCGCCTACCAGCCCCAACTTGGAGTGGAGGATGCCATCATCTACCTGCTTGACCGCGTCTACACTCACCTGGACAAGACGGCGAGCACTGTGAGAGTCATGTTTTTTGACTTCTCCAGTGCTTTCAACACCATCAGCCCAGGTCTACTGAGTGAGAAGATGTCAGCGATGCAGGTGGACCCCACCATCGTGTCCTGGATTGTGGACTATCTGACTGGCAGACCACAGTATGTGCGCCTGAAACGCTGTGTGTCAGACAGAGTGGTCAGCAACACCGGGGCCCCACAGGGGACTGTCCTCTCTCCTTTCCTCTTCACCCTCTACACCATGGACTTCAACTACTGCACGGAGACCTGTCATCTCCAGAAGCTTTCTGATGACTCGGCGGTGGTTGGATGTATCAGCAAGGGTGATGAGGTCGAGTACAGGGCTGTTGTGGACAACTTTGTCACATGGTGTGAGCAGAACCATCTACAGCTCAATGTGACAAAGACAAAGGAACTGGTGGTGGATCTGAGGAGGACCAAGGTGCCGGTGTCCCCTGTTTTCATTCAGGGGGTCAGTGTGGACATTGTTGAGGATTATAAGTACTTGGGGGTACACATTGATAACAAACTGGACTGGGGGAGGAACATTGATGCCCTTTATAGGAAGGGCCAGAGCCGCCTCTATTTTCTGAGGTGGTTGAGGTCCTTCAACATCTGCAGGACTATGCTCAGGATGTTCTATGAGTCTGTGGTAGCCAGTGCTATCTTCTATGCTGTGGTATGCTTGGGCAGCATGCTGAGGGTAGAGGATGTCAATAGGCTGAACAGACTGATACGCAGGGCCAGTGACGTTGTAGGAGTGAAGCTCGACTCTCTGGCGGTGGTGTCAGAGAGGAGAATGCTTCACATAGTGGAAGCTATTTTGGACAATGTGTCCAACCCACTCCATGAAGTGCTGGTTAGATATAGGAGTTCTTTCAGTGCCAGACTAATTATTACGCACAGGGCTCAGAGGCAGGGTGGACCCAAATGCACGAAGCAAGACACATTTAATCTAGTGACAAACTCTTTAATACAATACAATACTTACATGGACAAGATACTTACTAATTACATGGCATGACAATCTATGGCTTGGTTTGCAAAAACACAAGTGACCTATGATGCTCGGACAAGACAAGACAAGACAATCTGGCACAAGACAAAGGGAGACGCAGACTATATATACACACAAGGTGATGGGGAGACAATCAGGGCGGGGCAGACAATCACCAAGGCGGGAAAACACACAAGGGCAGGAAGTCAAAAGCCTGAAACGAGAGGGGAGTTTAGTTTTCAAAATAAAACAGGAAGTGAGAGACGAGACAAAACACGAGTGAACAAAACCAACTTAACACATACGACGAGACATGACACTTATTGTACCATGATGCACTACAGAGCGCCACAGGAAATCATTCCTGCCTGTAGCCATTAATCTATACAACTCCTCACTCTGAGTGTACATGTTGTTGTATGTTATTACTATTATTATTATTATTATTATTATCATTATTATTATTATTATATGATTCAGCTCCTCACTCTGTGTGTACATGTTGTATATATTATTATTATTATTATCATCATTATTATTATTAACATTATTATTATAATTTATATAATACATCTCATTCTGAGTGTACATGTTGTTATATATTATTATAAGTAGTAGTGGTATCATTTGTATCATTATTATTATTATTATTATAATATGGTACAGCGCCTCACTCTGAGTGTACATGTTGTTATGTGTTATTGTTGGTGGTAGTAGTAGTAGTGGTAGTATTATTGGTATTATATAGTACAGCGCCTTACTATGGTTGTGCATGTTGTTATATATTTTTATTAGTAGTATTATTAGTAGTGGTATTATTGTTATTATTATTTTATTCATACTTTTATATATTTATATTTTACTTTGTGTTTGAAGTGTATTCTTATTCTTATTCTTATTCTTTTGGAGCTGTGTGTAACAAAAAGCAATTTCCCCCTGGGGATTATTAAAGTCATTCTGATTCTGATTCTGATTCTGATATCTGGGGAAGGATGAACATCATGCCCGGCCACCAACTCAGAGCTTTCCTATGTCTCCCAGGCGATAACTTTTCCTAACACTATTCGAAAAATAACAATAGACAAATCCAGGACATGCATTAAGTTCTGGCTTGCCACTGATGTGGAGGCCAAGTACACTGTTGCCCATAAAGTTGGAATAAAATGTGTTTTACCTCTCATGAAATGATTGTGACAATGTGATATGTTCTTGATAAATAAAGTGTGTATCTTCTCAACTTTACTGATCAAACTCTTCCAAACATATCACAGTGAAACTTAAACCACAATTAACCTTTGCAAACTGTGTATTCAGGTTTTAACAAAATTGGGGGTATTGAACAATTATTCCAACTTTACGGGCAACGGTGGATATGGTCAATGGCTATCCATATCTGGGGAAGGATGAACATCATGCCTGGCCACCAACTCAGAGCTTAGGAGAGAATGTAGTGATGAACCTGATGCAGCCTTACCAAGGCAAGGGGAGAAATGTCGCTACAGACAACTTTTTTTCATCGCTCCCCCTAGCTCACAAACTCCTAGTAAGGAACACCAGGTAGGCACTGTGAACAAAAACAGGCGTTCACTCCCACCTTCTGTGCATCAGAGACCACCACTGCATGACATCAAAGTGATGAAGAGTGACAAGGCAATGCTCACAATATACCAGGGCAAGGTGAACAAAAATGTGTGCGTCCTCAGCACAATGCCGCAGACGGTGAACATGGACAGTGACAGCCAGAAGAAAAAGCCAGACGCCAGTGCACTATTATAACAAGAGCAAGGTGGGAGTGGATGTCCTGGACCAAATGACCAGACAATACTCCACTCCAGAAAGAGTTGTCTTCTACAACATGCTGAAATTCATAAAATTCTGATGTTATGTTATTTCATCCATTTTTACATGCTATTTAGAAAAAAGATGATCAAATATTCCATTAACATACTTCTAGGAGGTACTGCATTGTTGGTGGTTCTAGTGTTAAATGTATTTTCCAATGTTTGTGTTTCTCCATTAGATTCCTGATTCAAGTCGCATGAGCAGAGAAGCAGAGAACATGGATGAAATCTGTAGTTCTCCTGCTTTCTCCGTGAACTCAGTCAACGACGAGATCACCAGCCCTCGCATGCCTTCCATCATCAGTGCGGACAGGACGTTGACATTTTCCTCTTGGTGTTCCTGCACTGACTCCGACATCTCAGAGATGATCACGTCATTTGATCAGAATATCAATGAGGAGATTACCAAAGTATGTCAAAGCTTCTTTGATCCAGAGAATCTGGACACAGAAGAAAAGGACGGTGGAGGATAAGATTCTTCCTCCACCCACACAGCCATCACTAAGGCAGCCAAAATGGTCACCTTCCAGATGATCGACAAGTCTGTCGAAACCTGGCTGTCCACTGAGCCTCTAGAGGAGACTTTTCCTCCAGGACCCTCAGAAGATGATGGACATCATGCATTCTCCCAGAAGAACAAAGGGGCAGCAGGAGACTGGCAGCTTGTCCTGAATTCCTCCACCATCTCAACTTTAATAAAGAGATTTCTCCAGGGTCTCAGTGACGAGAAAGTTTCTCATGGAAACTCATGTGGATACTCAAATACATTTACAACATTTGTGTGTATTATTTCAGTCTTTAACCTCTATTTCTTTTATCTTTCTTGTCTTTCTTTTTTAGGCAATGGAGAGAAGTGAGCGAAGGCGTTTATAACAAGAACGTGAAGGAGCAGCTGACTAAAATGTGCACAAATGTGCTGGTTTTCATCTCAGAGTTGGTTGCTACAAACGTCCGATAGGCCATCCAAGGTCAAGATTCTACCTCACGCACCTTGATCCTGAGTTCCTTGTCCTCTGCACCTCTCACTCAGTACTTTGGTATCACTGAAGACACTATGCAGACAAGTTTGCACACTTCATTTGGCAAGGCTCTGTGCAGACATCCCTGGAAGGATTTCTCCCACATTCACAGAGGCCATAACAGGAGAGGTCATTGATGAGGCCAACGCTGTCCTACAAGTGGCCGTACAAGCCTCTCTGGATGGAGGATTCTCCAGTGTCACTGCTGCGGCAGCCAGCTGCCAGGTTTCAAAGGATAGAGCAGCCAAGAAGGCTTTGGAGGGAGCTATCACAACCATGAAATCCTTCCTCGCAGGACAAGGCACTGCAGTGAAGAGGAGAATTCAGACAGACAAAAGTTCAGATCAGAACAAGAAAGAAAAGACACCAGCGGGAGGATCCAAAGGCAAAAAGTCAAAGTGGAGAAGATTTTTCAGTGGATGGGGGAAGATTCTGCCAACTCCACTTGAACATTTGGATGAGGCTGCAAGGTCAGCCAGCACTGACTTGACATCTATGAACACTGGTGAGAGCAAAAAGGACTTGCTGTTTTCAAGAGACATCCGCAAGCACCTCCTCCCATGCTGTGGTGGGAGCAGACCCAAAGTCCGCTCCGCTAGAACTGCTGGACTACACTGATGATGAGTCACTAGAAGATTCCAGAAATTTTGCATTGCTGTGTTCTAGCGTCCTGGTTTCACCAGCTCATCAGGCTACCTCATTAAAAGTCAAACCAGAGACTTTACATTATCAGCCCACTGACTCCAGTGACGAAATTGGAGAAATCTTCAGCCAGAAATCTGAGGACCAGCTTCTGCCTGACTCTGAGTGTCTCAGCAAAAACCAAGATGATGTTGAGCAAACCAAGGCAAAGAAGAAGAACAACCGCTTTGTCCGCTTCTTCCAGAATTTCATCTCAAAGGTAAGGATGCATTTTCATGGTAATTCAAATTATGAATCTAATTAATTAGACCAGATCCAACCTGATAAGATGTCAGATACTGTGTCTCCTGATTATTATCTCTTTGAAGTCTTTTTTGAATTTCTGTACAAATCTTTTTTTATCACTTCCCCAAAAAGAATGAGCAGAGGGTGAGGGAGGAGTGGAAGAAGTTAAAGGCTTCAGCAGAGAGATACCAAGCAGCCTTCTTCCAGACCAGCTTCAGCAACTGGCTTCTCGCTCATGTCATACTTACTGTCTGTAAATATTACATTAATAAATGTACTTCATCATATAAACGGTGCTGTTTTTTTTTTTTACAATATTTTATCTTTCTGATTCTCTCTTTTTTCTCTGTTACTAACAGACTAAACTAAATACACACTACCTGTGGCACGCCAACTGACACCATCAAACAGATAGTTAGTTAACGTAGGGCTGAGCAGTGGCCAGTGGAGCCTACAGGAAGTCACTGCACCTTTAGATAGAGCCATCCTCATTCACACATCATTCATACAGGAGGAATGTAATTTTGGAGGAGACTATTCTTACACACTGAAGCCATGCTTCAGGAGCAAGTTGGGGTTCAGTTCACTTCGACATGTTGACCCATAGGAGCTGGGGATCGAACCCTCGACCTTCTGATTGAGGGACGACCCACTCTTCCACTGAGCCACAGCCGCCCACAAGGCATGGAAGTTTATGGAGCGGGGGGTGGGGTTGACACTCAGATTTGATTATCAGGTAATGTGTAATACCTTATAGAAATGGTCTTTTTTCAAACAATTATTCATGCAGAAAAACAAATCAGCATGTTTTCATATCATTAATATATTAATAAACTTTAGTGACTTTTCAATGATCCCAAACTACAGGGGATAAGTCAGAGCTCTGAAGCTCCATAAACTTCCATCAGAATTGTCACTCCAGTTATGTGAAATCTGGCACCTTAAAAAATTACAAATTCCAGTGTAACTTACACATCGTACGTTCAGTACAGCCACAGGCTGTATGCAGTAAACTGCAAGCTAATGTTGGCTAACTCTCTAACCTCTACATGCGCTTGAAGTCATTAATACAACCAGTTAATGCTATGACCGTCCATTTTGATTCATTCCATCCAAGTGGATGTTAATCTCCATAGCAACGGTCGATGAGGCTCATGGAAAATGACGCCACTCCCACTATGAAAAACAAATGGAAAAATGTAATCGTTTTTAGAATCCATAAGTAAATAATTTAAATTAACACCTCAACACTCCTTAACAATAGTCCACCATATTGTTGAGTAGTTAAGGACACTGTCATGTTTTTCTTTTGAGATGTTCAACAGGAAGCGGTGACAGTGAGGAAAAGCGATGGGTCTTTGCTTCCATAGAAACCGTCAAGTTGCTTTCACTCTTAAAAACTGACAAAAAAACACAATTTTTCAGGATCGCAGGAGAAATAAATTAAAATGGATGGTAACTGGCAGCGGACACTTGGACAGCTGTGGACCAATGTGGACTGATAAAGAGAGAAAACCATGGATAAAATGTGTTATGTAGTGGTTAGAGTTTAAAAACAGCACAGCTTCTGCCCTCCCAGGTCCTACAGAAGTCCTACTGACAGGAAAAAAAGATGTGATATAGACACAAAAAGATAATCCCATAGAAATACATCAGTTTGAAATTCATGCTGAGGAACGTGACAAAAATGAAAAATTCGTGTCCACGGACATGAATTCATAGATTCAATTTCAAGCCACAGATTCAGAACCATCATTGAAGCTGCACGACAATGCAACAAGGAACCTTAGGAAACTTTAAAAAAAATGTTCATGTTCCCCTGCTCTCAGGAGCTCTGAGGAGGCCAAAGACCTGGTTAACCTGACCTTCAACATCTGGAGCAAGACTAAAGGGATGGTTTCCTACACTCCTGTGACTCTGGACCCAAATTCTGATGGTACAGAAACTTCCATGCTGTCTGAAGATCTGACCATTATGACAGGAGGAGAGAAATAACAACATTCAGAGAGGATTTATATTTAATATTCTGTCCTTGGCTTTAACTCAGGGAGTCACAGCTAGTGTGTAGAGGTTGGAGACCGTACAATCTGGAGACGGGGTGTGATAGCAGGGTCTATCCTAAGAAGCAGACATATGCTGTCTGGATTATGGGGAATGTGGTTTGATGAAGGTGAATACTCAACACTGTAGCAATCAACTCAGTGGCCAGAGTGCAGAAGAGGTTTCAGAGGATAAGAGTGAATCTGGACTGGAACAGTGGAAAGCTGTCAGTTTCTGATCCTGATACTAACACACACAACACGCACCTTCACACACACTTCCACTGAGAGGCTGTTTCCCTTGATTAGCACTGTGGATGAACTCCCACTGAAGATATTACCAGTGAAGATCTGTGTGATAGTGGAACAGTGCAGTTGCAGATAAAGAGAATGATTACATTTCTAATACTGTTTATTTCTAAAAGAGTAAAGTCACTGAATGTAACCACCTGTCCTCTAACTGTGTCATTTTAATTGTTCTTCATTATTGTTTCGACGTGTGTGGAGCAGAGCATGTGTGCAAAAGCAAGTCGAGATCAGGAGAATTTTGGATGGAGAAGGCACTACAGCCTTCTCCAAATTCGTTTCGTTACTGCTCACACCCTGGGTTCATACATTCCCAAGTAAGGTATTATTTTATTGATTCATTTATTGTTCAGTTTGTGAGATAGTCTGTGGAAGGGTCACATACACCTTGGAGCCAGCAGCAGCCTCTTTGTCCAGACATTGATCAGACATTTTTTATAAAGCAGCACTTTAAGCTGATCCACCAAGCTGGCACAGGTAATTACTAAACAATCTTCTGGAAGCCATTGCTTTGTTCCAATTGTGATTAAAATGTATCTTCTGGGCACCGTGGATATCTGTACCAAATATGGTGGCAATCCATCTTATGGTTGTCAAGATATATCACTAACCCCCCCCCCAAATTATTATTGATCCATCCATTCATCCATCCATCCATCCATCCATCCGCTGCCTTTCACAATTGTTTGTGACAGTGATCACATCATCACACTACGTCCTTCTTTGTTGCTGACAGACAGGAGTCATAATTCACACACCTCGTAGGTATTTGATAAACATGACAAATGCTGTTGTTTCAATGAAATATTGATGTAGTACCTGTAACATCACCCATACAATACTGAAATACTACTCTTCAACAAAAGTTTAACATTTTGTGAAAATTAGCTAATTTACTGTCTGATGGAGAGCAAAAGAAAAAGTGCACAAAAAAAAAAGAAGCAAAGTAAAGGCTTGACATATCTGTTGTGACACAAAACATACTGCTCCGCTTACACTTCTGAACTTGTGTGTTGTTGTGCTGTCGTCCAGGATAAGCTCAGCAGGAGAGTTCTCCTTCTGTGGTGTTTGTGTGTGAATAACAGAAATGACACGAAGCGCACTGGTTGCTCTCCCAAACCCTGCCACTGTAACCTTACAACTGGCCTGCCACTGCGTTGCTCTCACTGTGATGAGAGAGAACTTCCTGGTGGTAGAGAACTACCACAGAGATTCCCATATCGCCTCTCCAGCTTTCCCTCTCTCAGGAGAAGGCTCCGGGGTGTAAACATAGAAGAGTATGTGTGGTCTTAAAGTCTAATGTTTGTTAGGACACTTACCTGGAGGCAGTAAACACCAAAACAGACCCGGGCAACCGAAGATGTATAGTAGTTAAAATGTTTTCCTTTACTTACACACAAGTGTACCACAAACACCTACCTCTCGTCAGATAAATAGATAAATATCAGTGCACCTGTTACAGAGACAGTCCACAGCCAATCATGTTACAGGATGTTGTGTAATCGTTGGTGTTACTGCACACAGTGTACACCTTTATGGCAGTGTCTTCTCATGAGCAACAGAAGCAATGGCACCAAGCCTGAAGAGAAGCACTGTCTGAAGGACAAATTGTGGGTACAAAAATTTCTTCCTTTGCTGTCACTCCATAACCATAGCAAATCAGGCACAAAACTCTACTTAAATGCATGTCTTGGTATACACACCAAGGCACTAAGTTTACCTTTGACTTGTGTATTCTTTGCAAAACGTATAAGATATAAGATAAGATATTCCTTATTTTCATTTTATTTATTTTTATTATTGTCTTTGAATATTAAACCCTTGGGTGAGTATCTATAAAACTTTTTTGAGAAAGTTTCATGAATGGTTAGTTCAATTTTTATCTCATTATTTCAGGAGTTAAAGCTTGGAAAGGCAGAAATCTGGAAAAGGCAAAAAAAACAAACAACAGAATTTTTAAAAAATGCAGCTCTCCACCTGCAGCTCACAGTCTCAGTGGAAACTGAGCATGTTTGTGGATGATCTGACCAAGAGGGAGCATGTTGATGATAAAGAGGAGGGGTCCTAGGGCACACCTTGGTGCCAAGGTGGTGAGATAGGCGGTTGAGGAGGATGGAATAATGGGGGATTGTGTCAAAGGCTGTGGAGAGGTCCAGGAGAATAAGTATACTGATGCGTCCAGAGTCAGCGGCGATGTGTAAATTATGATTTTGATGGGGGCGGTTTCTGTGCTATGGTGTGTTCTGAATCCAGATTGAAAGGGTTCATAGAGCTCATGGTTGGACATGTGCTGATGGAGTTGATCAGGAACCACTTTGTCCATGATTTTGCTGAGGAATGAAAAGTTGGAGATTGGCCAATAGGTCCTCCTGGTCCAAACCTGGCTTCTTGAGGATGGAAGTGAATGAGGCCATTTTGAAGCATGATGGAACTGTGCCAGATTCCAGAGAGGAGTTGATGACGGTAACAATGATGTGGCAGAAGACATGAGGACAGGGAAACATGCTTTGACCAAGGGTGTAGGCATGGGGTCCAGGGAGCAGGAGGAAGCCTTAGCCTTGGTGACCAGCTGGTCACCAGGAGGGCATCTGCAGGGGTGAAGGTGGAGAGGTGACACTGAGACAAAGGAGCACAGGAGGGATCAATGTCCTGAGGAGAAGGGGGAATGTGAGGTAAGGAAGCAGGTGCCAGGAGTTGCTGATGGATAGCATCAACCTTCTTATGGCGAAGTAGGAGGCTGACAGCAGGGAGCAGTAGTCTTGGGTGGTTTTGCTGATTAGTGATGAGAGTGGCGGTACTGTTTCTTGGCTCTTGAGAGAGCCTCCTTGTAGGAAGACACATGGTCTCTGTAGGCCTCCAGGTGGACAGTCTCTCCAGCCAGTGACCAGAGGCCTTCATGTAGTGGAGTTCAGTGGTGTACCATGGGGCCGCACCGGTGAAGGAAACTAAGTGAGTTTTCAGGGGGGCAAGAGAATCCTGGCTGATGGATAGAGCAGTGTTGTAGTGGGCTGCCAGAGCATCTACCATGGTCATGGAGGGCTTAGAGGCCAGGTGGCTATTTCAATTGATAGGGCTGGAATGCTTAATGATTTGATGCTTCGGAAGGTGATGGTGAGTTTGGCCTGGTGCCTGGGGAGGGGGGTTGGAACAGTAAATAGAACTGCATGATGATCAAAGAGTAACGCCAGCAGAGCACATGAGATCCAGTGTGTGACCTGTGGTGTGGGTCGGACCTTGAACATGCTGTGTGATGTTGACGTAGTCCAATAGACAGAGACATTCAGTGGCAAAGGTGCAGCTGGTGGAGTCCACATGGATATTAAAATCACCGAGGAGGAGTGTGGAGGGACACCTGGAGCAGACAGAGGTGAGTGGCTCGGATTGCTCAGACATGAAGGCGGTGGAGAATTTAGGGGGTCGGTTAGATAAGGACAATCTGAAGTGTGCAAGCTCTAAGATTACAGCAGGTAATCAGTGAACGAAGTGTTGTAACCTGAGGAGAAAAATGTGGTACCCATTAAACTACATTTGCAATATGTGAGGTTTGATACACAATTTCTGTTGGATTTAATTGATTATGTTTGTTTCCACTGTATAGACATAGATACAGACAGATCTTTCAAATATGGTTTTTACTATATTGAACACATATGTTGACATTACATACATTACATACATTACTCAGCATCAAACTATTCTCTTGGATTTAGTTTGCTATAAAAAAAAAGAGCAGTATGGTTGAGAATCTGATTGTGTGTAGGCCTGGTGTGATACTAAATTCTTATTGATTTTTGTCCTTATTTTTTTGTGTGGATCCATTGAATATAGTGAAAATAAAATGCCACGAAATCCAATAGAGAAGAGTAACAATGAACTTATATCCCATTAAAGGGATGCAGTATGGCTGGCAAGCACAACACTAGGGGTAATAAATCAATGTTACTGACAACTGTCCACACTGTATCTCTGCAAATGACACAAAGCGAGTGAAACCAATGAGATCAGCTGGTGCCTTGACCCAAAACCAAATACATCTGATGCAGGGCCAGCACTGTGATACAGTCTGCTTACACTGACATGTTCAGTTAAGGCAAACACACACACACACACACACACACACACACACACACACACACATACAAACACAGAGGGGCGCCCGCAAGTACAATTATCATGACATCAATTCCTAAAGGCCATTTGGTCAAATGAGGGTCGTGCACGCACACATGCACGAATAAACAAATGGCCTGCAAAAGGCCAGCCATGCCGATAAGGACACTCCCCAGGGTGCTATGCATCTTATCTCCACTTCCTTGTGTCCCGCCTGTTAGCAAGCTAACAGATACGTGACACCTTGCAGGCTTCTGAAGGTGCACTGGAGACCAGATAAGCAGTGCATTAGAGCTGAGCAGAGGAATGGTCCGTATGTAACGAAGCCCAAGGGTCAGTCTGCATCAGCGGTTATTTCATGATATGGGGGTTTGCTGGAGGAATTTGACCACCTTTAAATGGAGATTCCACTGTAAACATGACCACAATGTTTTGGGATGTGTTACATCAAAGAAACAGCATATAATTCTATAAGTTGTTTATGCATTTGTAATGAAATGTTGCCATTTTTTTTTTTTTTACTTGTGATAGAAAAGGTAAGGCCAAGTTTTACTGTAAATTCTCGCAAAAGCCAGTTTTCAAATAATGGCAAATAAAGGACAGCAATTAATAAAGATACAGAAATAAGATAGAAAAGATACAGTACTGCATAATACAGTTTAAAACATGTACTTCAAACAGCAGTATATGTGTAATTCACATGCACTGTTGTTAACTGGTTTGAACTGAAGCAATTCTATGGGTTTGAAATACAGTCTGGCAAGGTTACAGAGAAAACTGTGTCAGCTGTTAGGAATTTTCCTGAGAAAAATAAAGTAGACTTAAGCATGCCCACAGAACCAATAAAACTTATCTATCTTCCCAAGAGCAGTTTTTAGACATTACATCAAGATTCAATTGTCTCTGGAAGTCCCCTAATAAGGACAATGATGATGATGATGATGATGACAATGATGGTGATGGTGATGATGAAATGATCCTACAGTTCTGCCAACATGCCGTGTCAACACAAACTGAACATCATAACCTTCAACAAGAAGGATTTATTCCAGAAGTTTTAGATTAGACTGACTTAGTTTTAGCTATGTGGACCTTATAACGACAAGTGAAATGCCCGTGGTAAGACGTTCTACATCTGGTCTGACACACCCTCAGGGATTTTTTTAAGCATTCCATTGATGCAAAGGTCATCACCTAAAATGATCTGCTTTTTGATGCATGGCCCTTGTGGGAAACGTATAGAAAGTCTGGCTTGTTGGTGCTTCACCTGTTTAGCCGTAACGCTGCACCAGAGTTACAGAGTAGTTGCGGATTATCCAGTCTTATAACTTTTAGAACTTCTTGTGATTGTCAAATATCATGTGCATTATTTGAAGTAAATCAGATAATGTCCTTTTAAAGCTGCACTCACTCTTTTGTGATCCATTACTGGAGCCCTCAGTGATGATGTCAGCGAGCTACAGTAATGAACAAATATTTCCTCACATTCCCCTATGGCTATGAGATGCTACAGCATTTCAGGTGATGACCTTTACATCCTTAATGGTGCTCTGTCAGGAATCCAGACATCTTCAAGGTGGCACAGCAGTGTGGTGCTGGGTTGGGTGTGAACATTTAATTCCTGACATTTAGCTGACACTCTTCAGCAGGTTGACTATAAGTGAGCAGGTTGGTGTTTAGTCTCTGAGTCAAGGACAGAGCAATTTATCATACAGCTTTCACGGTGGATTGAAACTTTAACCTTTCCGCTAACTGTCCAATCGCTCTACAGGCAACTCCTGTACAGCTGTGGAATCTGATATGAATTAATAATTTGAATAAATGAGGCCATGTCTGGAACACGACATAATAAAAAATGTTGTCTTTTTCATGGAATCAAACCCATTTCTGATACTATTTGTGGTTAACATTCAATTTTTTTTTACTTCACCAACTTTGAGTGTACAAATACAGATGGTAGCTTCAAACTCTTTTTCTGGATAAAATTCTTAAGTAACTTTTAAATCCTGTTGTCATCGAATGCACCCATAAAATCCTTCACAACAGTGGGTTTTTCATCTGGTTTAAAAATAAAGAGGAGAAAAACTTGAACTGAAAAAGTTTCTCCAGAATGATAACATAGTTATTTTTCTCTAGGCACTGTGTAGGAATTTCATAATAAAGAGTTTGCGCGTGTGGGAAGGCAACATGTTGAGATAACAGCGCATGCTGCTGCTAAAGAGATTCTACAGAACGATGGGGTTACACTAAGACACATTGAAATGAAACACGATAGAGATAAGACAAGATGAAAAGGTTTTAAGGATGGAGAAAATCAAAAAAAGCACAAAGAGAATTACAGAGAAGAAAAGAAATAGAGAATGCCCTGTGCTTTTCCCATGATGCCCCTCTCATTTCTCACAAGACATCTCTGTTCCTGCAGCTTGTTACTTTGCTCTCGGCTGCGTGACAGTCCCTTCCTACCCTCAGCGGGGTGTAAGCTGTGATGAGAGGAGGCCGGAGGCGGCAGCTGAGATAGCAAGCGAGGGGAAGAAAGAGTAGGTTGGGAGAAAATGGTGGAGGAATGGAAGTCTAAATACGATAGCAGAGGAAGGTGCAGAGGTAGAGAGAAAGAATAAGAAGTACGGGCAGATGGTGGATGGATAAATGGATGGTGTGAGGAGAGGAGGAAGATAAATGTGGGGGAGTGGGGACAAATTTAGAAAGAGATGAATGGATGGATGGAGAGTTGGAAAAGCCAGAGGGAATATAAGAGTGATGGTGAGATAAATAACAGTGGTGAAACAATGAACGGAGGGAGAGAAGCCTGAACACGTGAGAAAAGAAAGAAAGTGGGGAAATGTGAGAAAGGAGGGAATGCATGATTATTCTGCTAACTAGCAAAATCAGAGCTGTCTAGGTGTGAACAAGAGAGAGAGAAAGAGTCAAAGGGGGTGGGGGGGGGGGCAATAGCAGCTTGCCGAGAGTGACGCATGAGAGAATCCTGAGGAGCCTCCAGGCAGACTTCCACCAGTGGGTGAATTCCTTCATCCTACAGTCCAATGCCATAGCAACGCTACGCACAAACCGGCTGGAAATCAAGTGTAAAGGCTTGATATTAGCCTCAGAAGCTGTGGAAGGCAGCGTTCGCCTGCTATATTACAGTCTGACTGGTTATGAATGTATATACTGAACCTGACTGACATCCTCCTCACTCTTGTCAGCTTCGTTGCACATGTTCAAATGTCTAAGTTTAGTGACCTCATCTATCTACCTTGCATAGCTTCACCTATCTTCAACCTGAACAGAGGTTTGATCAACCAAACTAAATTCAAACACGTGTGATGATTTGTAGTGGATTTTTAGTACAGCAAAAGAATATCTAATTGTTTGCTTGCATCGACCTGCTGTTGTATTTGCAGCCAGGTCCTGCTTGGAAGAAAAAGTTTTCTGAGTAATTTTTAAACTGCAGGCACTGACTTCATCATCCACTGTGAGAAAACATCTGCACTTCATAAATGACCTTGGACACGACATTAAAGCCCTGCCAGCTACTGGGCGCTATGACCGACTCTGTGCTGGACTCCCATGGCTATGAATAAAGTATAACATTAATATTACTTATCCTTTCCCCTACACAAATATATGCTGCAGGAGAGTGAGGCCACACTTTAGTACTTCAATATTGTATTATAACTGTAGGGTTGATGCAGTCCATCCATTATCTTATACCGCTTATCCGTCAGGGTTGCGGGGGAGCTGGAGCCGATCCCAGCTGACTTCGGGCGAGAGGCGGGGTACAGCCTGGACTGGTCGCCACACACACAGATACAGACAACCACTCGCGCTCACACCTACGGATAATTTAGAGTCACCAATTAACCTAACCTGCATGTGTTTGGACTGTGGGAGGAAGGCGGAGTACCTGGAGAAAACCCACGCAAGCACAGCAGAGAACATGCAAACTCCACACGTTCTAACCTGGATTCCAACGCTTCATTAAAATCTGGAACCTTCTTGCTGTGGGGCAAGAGTGGGCACCGCCGCACCATTCCAATTTTAATTTTTTTTTTACTTTATTTTATTCTTATTATGTTGCTTTATTTTTAGCTACCTGTATTTTTCTTTTTAATAATGTGCCTTGTTTTTACATGTCTCTTCGCTGCTCACATGTGCCTTAAATTGCCCCCTGGGGACAAATAAAGTTTTCTTGAATCTTGAATCTTGAATGCGGTGGGTCTTAGAGAAAGACAAAGTCATGCATGCCGTATAATAATTAATGTATTGTCGTGTGCCCTTGGAATACTGAGTTTATCCTGAGTAGAGATATTGAATGACTTATGTAAATGTACAGTATTTTATCTTGCTAATGATGCAGATGCTGACGCTGCCACTGTGGGCTCCACATCAGACAAAATAAAGACAACTGAGTCACTGAGCCCCACTTTTAGCTTATATTTGGTTCCACTTTGTCATACTGGCACTATCAAAAGTATTCCAAATTACCTACAAGAACAACTTAAAGACATGATGATAGATAGATTTGACTCTGAGAGGATGTACCTTAAATACTGCTGACCATGTGGGTAAGCAGCCAACCCAGCATCCAAGCTATAATTTCCTCTTGCTTTTATAACACTGTGCTTGGAGGAATCAGCATGAAGCATGAAAACCTGGTTTGAATTCCTGGTTTGGTGGCATAACAAAATTCGTGTATTTTACATGCAAACATAAAACATGACTATTAATTATAGTTTATAAATGTGTGTTTAAGAGGTAAAACATGGTGACTGATAAGAAACATTCAAGTAGCTGGTAGAACAGTTAAAAACCGTAAAAACCTATTAAAAAATAGTTTGAAGAAATCTAACATTTAAATGCAAACTAAAGTGAAACCTGTTTGTGAAAGAAAGGGTAAGAATTGGAGGCTAATAACTATTCTCACAGGTTTCATTACATGTAATCTGATTAGAGGAGAACAGATTATGGTCATTTTATTTTAACCATTGATACTTTTCTTTACATTTTTACATTTTTCAGATATATTAAAGGTACCCTACTTGAAGATAACTTTGGTTAATGGTGTTGAAACAACCATGTATGGATACCTTAGTGAACCCAATCTGATCTGTGCTGGCTTCCTTTTGACTTTCCACCCTGCTCCATTGGCAGTCCTGTATCTTCATTGTAAATAACACTGGTCAAAACGCCATATTTCATTCAGAATCTAAACATGTTCAGTATTTCTCTTAGTACATAGTAACATTGGCTGAGCAGGTGCTGGACCTTCCAGGTGCAGGTGTATAGAAGCTTAAATCCCTTGTCACACATTATATAACTGTAAATTTGCAAATCAATGTTCTGCTAATCTGCTTTATCCAACACGAGAGTAGATCATACAGGTTAAATGGTAATTGATGGTAATTTTTGGAATGTAATGTTAGCACAACACGGTGATTGATGGTGAATGAGAGGTGATTGAAATCCAATTTCTCAATCACCTTCTCTTGTGACCACTAAGTATTAATAGCACTATAATGATGCTATAATGGGCTTCTTGTTAGTTTGTTTCTGCTTGGGTTTTTTTTGTTTGTTTCTTTCTGTATTCTGTGGCGTGTTCAGCCATTGGCCCTAATTGCAGAGCCTCACAATGACTTTGGTAGTTATACAGTGTTTTTCTTTAAATATATCTCTTCCTCTCTCTTTCCCAGCTCTGTCCATGTGGGAAAACTCATTGCTTTTATTGGCAGGCAAATGGTTCACGTTCCCTTGGTTTCTCCTTTTAGCAACCATTCCACCCGTAATACCATACCAATAATGAGCTCTACAGCTCTGGTAAAAACAAACACTTATTCTCAGAGGTAAACAATTCTTTCAGGATTATGGACCAGACTACATGTCACATCCCAGTAGTTCACTGGTAAAGGCTTATTTGAATTATGAAAAAAAAACACAGTTGGCAAACACGCAGAGGTAATTAGGCACCACTAAGCAGTTTACTGAAGATGCCGACACAAAGACAGGAGACTTTACAACTTACACTTGTGTCAGTGTTAAGGAGGGAAGGGTGGATGGAGGGATGATGAAGGAAGCAGGAGAAAGGAAAAGAGGGTCACAAATTGATTCTACAGTACATATTAACTACACAGGGGTTATTACACAATTGTCATAGTATACTCTTTTTAGCTTTTGCTAGCAATATGACTCTGTGGATGATAATTTGACAGTTGGGCCACAACTGAAAGAGCCTAACTTCTGGATGGACTGTCATGAAATCTTGTAGAAACATTCATGTTCACCAGAGGATGAATCCCATAGACTTAGGTGATCATGTGGCTTGTTCTGTGGCACCACTTTTAGGTTCACATTTGTAGTTTAAGTGAAATGTCTGTGGTTCAGTCATTCATGTTCCCCTCAGGATTTGTTTTTTTCTTCTATCTGTGACCGGTGCCTACATTTTCTTTGTCTAACAGCACACTCATTGACAGCGTGTATTTTTAATGCATACTTGCTGTTTTGAATATGCTTAACTTCATGTGTAGTATGGATTTTGGAGACACTTAAATATGCAATGCTGCTTTATTTTCTGACTGACTAAGCAGTGTTTACATATCCAGATCACTCCTTGTCTGTAATTCTGCCCTCAACCTGGTTTCAAAGTATGATATTTAATAAGCCACTCTAGCTCCCTTGGGCTGATTAGCCGTACTTGTTAATGATTGCTGTCTCACTGTGAGCTCAGGGGGGTACTGAATGATTCACAAAGAACGATCGATGAAGGTGGAAATTATTTTCTCTGGTCATAAGTAAGAATGATAAGACTTTGCCAAACACCTTAGGAGCATGCATGCCATTGCTTCAAAGAAAACAAATCAAATTTATTTACACATAAAAACTCAACAGATAAAAAAGATCAGACAGAAAAATTTGAGATCAGCACCGATTGGAACATCAATATAAAAGATATACATCGTATTTTCAGATTATCTAAATGTCTGATGGCAAATTATGTGTAAAATGAGTCCCGCAAGGGTCAGTATTGGGCCTTAAACTCTAATGTAATATATTCAAGATATTTGTGATCATTGAATTTTCAGATGATACCATCTGTTTTGTTTGAGAGATAATTTAAAATTCTTATGAATAATATATTGAAAATTAAATTGTTAAACTAAAGACGTATGATTAAGGCTTTCAGAAATGTTGGTGTCCAAAATAAAGATTTGGGCTAAATTAGAAACCATATGCATCTCACAGAGCTTTTATCAATCAATCAATCAATCAATAACTGTAACTATATTACTGATAATAGGAATATAACTAATGATGACTAATATGGCAACAATAAATAACATGACAATAATGAATATATGAATAATAATAACACACCAATAACAGCCACCAATAACAGTGGTGAATCCCAACCACAATCCACAGGAACCTGTGAGATGAGACGGGGGAAGATAACAAGTTAGCAACATACATTAAAGGGACATCCATAGAGATGGAGAGGAAGAAGAGGACCCCAGTGCATCGTGGGAAGTCCCCCATCAGTCTAAGCCTATTTAGGGGCTGGTCCAAGGCCTGAGACAGCCATAAATACCCCCCCACCCCCACCCCCCCCCCCCACCCCCCCCCCCCCCCCCACCCCACCCCACCCCCAAAAAAAGGATTTTAAATTATCTTCTAGATTTAACAGAAGCTTGTGCAGAGAAGCTATTATGGGAGAAATATGATCTCTTCTCCTAGCTTCTGACAGTTCTGACTTCATGACTTTGACTTCATGACTCATGGGCAATAGCCTCTAGCTCTCTAATATTCTTGGGTTTGCATGCTTCAACTGCCTTCTTAGAATCCCATCAGATATTTTTCATGAAATTCAAGTCAGGCAACTGAGACAGCCACTCAAATATCTTCTAGGATTTTTTCTGAAGCCATACCTTGGTGGACTTTGATACAACAATGTTGTGAATTGGTGCTATATATATGAAAATATAATATAAATAAAGATTGATTGATTGATTGATTGACTTGGAGGTATGCTTGAGAACGTCCTTTGGAAGGTGTCCAAGCTTCCTGACAGACAGTATGATATTTTCTCTGAGGATTTCCTGATACTTGATTGAATCCAATTGCCCTCCAAACCCTGCAGGTTTCCAGTGCCAGAAGAAGCAAGGCAGCCCCAGAGCATCACCGAGCCATTCACTATAGGCATAGTGTCCTTTTCAGCATATGCCTCATTCTTCCTTCCCCAGCTATGCCCCTGATCCTTTGATCCAAAAAGTTCCACAGAACACAATTCCAAAACTTCTGTGGTGTATTTATATAGTTTCAAGCATATTGGGGCCGACCTGTCTTGTGCTTTTGGGTCAGAAGTGGTGTATGTCTTGGATTTCAGAGTTTAGTATGTACCTTACTGTAGAAACTGAAACCTCAGTGCCTGCTGCCACCAAGTCTTGCTGAAGGTCTTTTGCAGTCACTCAAGGGTTTTGGGCCACCTGTCTCCTGAGAAATGTGGTGGCAGCCATTGAGAGCTTCCTCTTTCTGCCAAATGCAAGAAGTGTAGCCAGTGTTCCTTTAGCTTTGAACTATGCCTCCAACAGCATCTCTAGGAACATTCAGTACCTTTGCTATCTTTTTGTGTCATTTACCTTTTTTATACAAGGCAATGATCTCCTCTCTTAACTTTTTGGACAGTTCTCTTGTCTTGCCCATATTTCTAACATGTAACCAAACATCACTATGAACAAACCCTTCACCAGTCTGGGTATTTGATGTGTTCAATCTCAAGCACACCTGATGCAACCAATCTGATTTCCAAATAAGTGCTCTTCAGAGATTGAATAATTTTGAGACTGCAGTGGTCATTAAAAGAGGCATATTCAGCTGGTAATTTTCTGTTGGTTCATTACTACCATACACCCCTTTTACATGGTGACATCAAGTGTCATTTGCAGCTTTAAGATAGTGCTTTCCCACAGGGAACATGAGTTAATATTGGATTCATCATGTGTATCTACAATGCACATATGAAGGAGATGTCCATGTCCATGACATTTTAGAGGCTGTTGCTCTAACCTGAGGAAAGGGCAAACCCTCGCTTTGTTTTACTTCTTTCCTCTTCCATTAATCATTTCATGACCCCTCACATTTATCTGACCATTTTTAGGCACCCGATCCCTGAGTTGGGACCCACTGATGCGCACTAGACAACTGTCTTCCTTAGGTTAAACTTTGACAGCAGTGAAGAGTAAAGAATTCTAGTTTTCGAAATCATTCAGGAGCAGGAGAACAAGTCACACCAGCTTGCAGTATCAAGTGTGAAAAATAGATATTGAAAATAGTTACACATAATATGATTCCCAACTCCAGGTCAAGGGCCATAGCAGAGTTAAGCTATGAAGGCAGGGGATCTGCAACCCAAAGGTTTTGTAGTTATCACAAAGCTGCCACAATAAAATTTTTGTTTTATGCTGTTTTGCGTATAGGGCAGAGGTACACTGGGTCACACTGACTGACTGTTTGAATACATACAATGGTTATTTTGGAATAATATGAGAGCTGGATCTATGAGTGAGAGAGGAAGTTAGGAGTTATGGTGTGTGAGCATATAGTGGTAGCTGATGTAGTATTAGTTCATACATGTGGACAAATGTACACAAGCCCACAAATGCATGAAAATACTGAACAAGAAAGACAGGTACAGTACACAGGGATAAAGACATGTATCCACACAATCCTATGACATGCACATGGAAACACACGTCATCATACATACTCTCTCATGAACGAATACAGGCTCAAACATGAACAGGCAACCAGACTCATAGATCAACAGACACACACACACACAAACACACACACAATGAACATTATTCAAGCATGCTTGCTTTTTGATGCAATCAGGTTAATGATATTAATCCTATGTTTCAGTTACTTACTCAGATAGCCATATGACCCCAAGTAGAGTTTTAACTAAGGCTGTTCAGATTTGCTGTGGGCACATAAAGCATCATTATTCTGATATAAGTAAGATCCTTTTGTCAGATTAAATTGTAATTAAAATGCATATATCTACATTTGATATCTGGATTGGACATCATATAATGATGATATATGTCAAATTAATGATTTCTTTAGTAGGATGCCATGTAATAAGCTGTAGATAAGATACTGTACAGCAAGCAGCGGTCATTAATGCGAAACAATTCAATTCAAGTCCTGCATCACCATTTCAGCCCGATTTGGAATATTATCCGCTCACTATATCTTATCCCTTACATGTTCATACAGCTATGAATTACTAGATCATACACACAATTTTACTAACAAAGACCACGCCAGTAAAGTTGTCGACCTCAAAAGATTTATTTGAAAGTGAGGAAGCTGGATGGAAGTAGGTAGGATGGGATTAAGGGAATGAAAGGCTGTATGTTGTGTGGAAAGCTTTGAAGCAGTTCCGTCTGGTCAGATAGGACAAGAGCGTGCGGGGAGCTACACTGTTGATGGTGGCACCTTGGGAAGTGGTAACCAATTGATCTAGCTGTGGGGTCAGTTGAAGATGTTGGCAGAAAACGGTGGGACTGGGGTCGGATGGAGGTCAATGGCTGGTGCCAGTCGTCTGAATTTCTGGATTGAGAGGCGAGACAATGAATCAAGGATTGAGTTTTTGTGGTGTGGAAGGCTGAACTGGAGCTGGGCCAAAACCAGGGTGAGCCTCCACACAAACCGCATTATGCCTAGACAAATGTGATCGTCCATTTTTGATAATGTATACGACTGAACTGTTGTCAGAGTGGATGGCGATGGTCTTTTTTGACCATTCATGCTCCCAAAGAAGGGCTGCTATGATGGCTGGGTACATTTCGCAGATGGCAGAACAGGGAGCAAGAACAGATATTGGTGATAAAGAGATCATAAAAGAAGGAGATGCCGTTCCAGGAGGAGAAGAACTGGTACCACAGTTTAAGGGCTGCTCTTACACCCAAAGGTGAGACGCACAGCAAAATAGTAAGTGCCCTTCCAAAGAACACCGAAAAAATGCCAGTAGTCAGGATAGATATGAAGAACTTTGAAGGTGCTGGTGATGTCTACTTTGGACAACCAGGCTCCTCTGCCTGCAAGGTGAATGAGGGAGATGGCGTTGTTATATGGTAGTATATTGCATGGAGAAGTCTGGGCTGGGAATGAGGCTGTTGATGCTTGGGATGGTGGAGCCATGGGGGAAAGAGAGGTCTATGATGAGTCTTTTTCCTGATTATTTCCTTGTAGCTATGCCAATTGGACTGACTCTGAAGGTGGGGAGGAGAAGACTGGAAAAAGGACCAATCATGAATCCTTCTTTAACTTCTTTGGCCAAGAATTTGTCAACGGTGTCGGGCTCAGAGGTGGCTGATTGCAAATTGATTGCCAACTGGGGTCACTGAAAATGTGTGGAGATGGAGGAGGACCTTCGAATGGATCACTATCTGAAGCATTGAGAAAGAGCTCCTGTTCCATGATAGTCAAAGGGGGAAGAATATGATGAGTTTAAATACTTTGGTGTGGAAATGAGGTGGGAATGAGGTGTTGTCATTGTTCCTGAACCTAGTTATATAAAACTAGTCATTACTAAAATGGCATTCACACTACAGTGATAACTCATAAGTCTTATGTCTCTTTCATTCTTATTTCATTACTGTATATCTTTCTTCTCTGTTTATTCTGTCCTTCGTCCCATTTGAAGACTGGCTTGTCCCTTTGACTGAATTATTTGTCTACTTTATTCAGTGACTGACAAGAACAGTCATTTCAAAAAGAAAATTTGATCTCACATATAGAAGCAGGTTAATAAAGACACAGGGAAAACAAAAACATTTCTCAGGGAAAGTACACCAGATCAGGTGAGTTGATTTAAACAGTTTTACAGTTTTCTTAATTTGACAAGGTGGACAAACCTTCGCAAGCAGGCATTAAGGTTTAAGCTGTCTTTTTTCCCACTGAAACATAGACCAAGTGCAAATACAGCTGAATAAGAATTTAGCAAAAAGAAAAACAAGGAATTTACTGTCTCCCTACAATTGAAAAGGAAAGAACACACATTCAATAAACAGAAATACGACAAACAAGACACAAGTCCCAACTTATCTTATTTCTGCAAGAAAACAGGTGCTCAGCTTAAACTGTAGGTACATTTTAAAAAACAGAATTACAGTGCAGAAAATGGAAACATAACAGAGCACAACATCCCAACATCCAAAAAAAAAAAAAAAGCGAAATTCCTGTGGGAGGAAATAAGCTCTTTATTCTTAATCTTTATTTTAGATTAAAATGTTACATTTCATAGATCACTCTCCTCTTCCTTTTACCTTTTTCAGGCTGGCTTACAGTATAATGCGCTACCGTGTTACATAGTTATAACATTGTTTAGCGCTCAGAGGGAAATATCCGCAGAGTCAGAACTAGTAAATCTAAAACGGATACATCACCCACAGCCTCAGAGAGCAGGCTGCATTGCCAGAATAGGAGTATTTGCTATACTGTTAATAATTCCTCTCCAAAAGTGTTGAGCTAGTTTTGTGTAGGAGATGTGTTTACATTTCAACTGTATAGAGGAAAGTTGAAATTGTTGGTGCTATTTTACCTTGAGTCATAAATTCTTGTCTGAGTTCTACAGACAATTGTGCAGTGTTGTGTCTGCAAAGCTTTTGAATGCATCAATCTGTTACTCCAAATTGACTTACTGGATTATATTTACATTACAAGCCCCCACCTGTGCAAGTCAAGACAATTTATCTATATTGCACCAATAAAAGTTGTCTCATGACACTGTCTTTTATTTACAGTTTACAGTTTGTTCACAGTTCCCCTTGGTGTTTTTACATAATGGAAGAATCCCCGTTACGCATATGTTTTTTCACAAGATCCTGAACGCTGTTGTGATGTGTACTACACTTTGTGTCACAGTTCAGAAGACCCAAATGCAGAATGCTGGCAGCTGATGATACAGAGGGAGTCTCAGTGGGTGTAGATGGTGAACTGGCCGGAAAAAGCTTGCAGGTGCTGACTAGTCGATAAACAGAGGGGGGGTGTGCAGGAGGGTGGGTTTTAAAAGCAGGAACCTCCAGCAGTGTCCATGACAATATGTATTAATTAACCTTGACAGCAGCCTCATAGGGCCACTAGCATGACTGTAGACAGAGATGGCATCTGAGATGGCTGCCATGCCTCCTCAGTGTTTTTTTTTGTTGTCTTGTCTTACTTTGTTTTTATTTTACTGTTGCAGTGTGCAATTTGATAGAAAACATCAAATTGTGGGTGGACAACCCTTTCTTATCACAATCAACCATCTGTGGAGAATATACATAGCTGGAATTACATGCTGTCATTCACCAGGGCTGCGTGGCAGGGCCCCTGTCATGCTGAGGAAACATGCAAACTGTCTTATTACAGAGAGCCTAAGTTTGCCCCTCGTTAGATACAGTCACAATCCCTCGTGTCATGTGTAAACATCATTGTAATTCTCATTCCTCAGTTTGATGCTAAATGTATGCTCACATGCAATTCTCCCTGGTCTCATGTTTTCTCATTATTAGTTACTCTACTGATTAATAGAATCAGAATACAACACAAAATGTCCTCCTTTACCAAGTATTCTTCTAGCAAATGTCACTGGTCTGACCATGCAACCTCAATCAGACCAGGACCCCGGCTCGCCTGCTTCTCTTCCTCTGTAGAGTCTTTCTCAGTTCAGGAAACAATGAGAGGAGATCTAAAGAGAGGACATCTCGCCTGTGGCGAATGCTCATCTTTCTGATGTTTAGAAATGTTTGTCTTTGGTAGGTGATCCTCTTTTTTGCTGCTGCTGTTGTCATCCTTCGTTATTATTTTTAGATCTGGTGTCTTTTCTTATACAAAACTATGCGGTACAAAGTACAGAATTACTTGAGCTACTTTACTATTGACATAGCTTAAGCACTTATCACCAAAACTAAATAAAATCAATCAATCAATCAATCAGATTTTATTTATATAGCATTTTTCATACAAATAAAATGCAACACAAAGTGCTTTACAGATAATAATAAAAAATAAATTTAAAAAAGTGCAATAAAACATTACAAACAACCCCCATTCCCACCCCGCTCTCGAACCCACCCCCACAGTTAAGACATCAATAAAAGACTCTTGAACACAGTGAGTGAGGAACTCCGGAAACTATGTTAGCTATATTATTTAACACGTGCAATTAGGAAACACCAGATGAAATAAAATGAAATAAAATAAGGTAGAATATGTCTATTTTAATATTGATAAATAACTAAAATGAAATTATACAAATAAAAGATCCATTATTAAATAATAATGATAAATAAATATGTATATATGTATATATAAAAACAGAATAAGAAATGATGAAAATGTAAAGTAATAAACATTGAATAGATTCAAATATGTAAATCAATAAATAAAATTAGCTCTATGAAGAGTAATGAATAAAAGCTATAGTACATTAAAATATTAACAAAGTATTTACAATATGTACAGACAAGTTTCCCTCCCCCTACTTCACCATCTTGGTTTTGAGGAAAACCAGTGAGGAGATAATGTCTGCATCTATCCCAGATAAAATGAACACCATCCAATGCCCATTTTGAGAACAGGTCCCTGGCTGAGGGTGTACAAAGGACTCAGGACCCCTGCCCACTGGTCATATCCAGGATAGATGAGTGCAGATCATTCAAAAGGATGGATCCTCACAAGACACCAGGTCCTGATGGCATCCCTGGCTGAGCTCTCAAAGTGTGTGCAAATCAACTGGCAGTGGGGCCAGTAGCAATCGACTAATTTATTGTAACTGCTGTGCACATAACCAGTAACTTGTAACTTGTAATCATCCATAGACATTTTATGTGAATATTTCATCAGCATTTTTGCCTTTCAATTACGTAACGACAGCAAAACCTAATGTGAAACTAGACGAGAACAGTTTACATTGAACAGAAGGTGCCCATGCTGTTCAACTGATATGATGTAACTAAACTGCATCACTACTCTGTGGAAGTAATTGTGTTGCCTCCACAAGGTTTTGGCCTGGAATGCATTTTGTTATTCTGAGATGATATTGTTTCAACATACAGTACAGTGCAGTATAATCATCATGATTATGAATATGCATGCTTATCCATGCGTGGACTTTAGTGACTTCTTCGCCTCTGGTTTCTCTCATCTCTCCCTCTGTGCCCCGCTGGATTCTCTTGTAAAGACATATGAAATTAATTTCAGGCCTCAATGAATTGCAATGACTTCTCCAACCAGGAATCTGTGTCTCTGTATTGTAGATTTTCTAGGCGAAGTAAAGGATATGTATCTAACGAGGTGCCTGCCAGATCACTGCCTTTACCCCGCAGGGCATGAACTGAGGGACACAGAGCAAAAGGCTCCAGAGTCACTAAAAAAAGGGATGGATGCAAATGTGTGTACTGCCCTACTTTGTAAACTGTAAGAACTGCCTATCCAAAACCTGATTTTCTAGATATATTCTATATATATATATATATTTTTTTTTTTTTTTATATATCTTTTGCAACCCTACACTATAAACTACAAATGTGGTGCTGATTTGTGTTAAATTGCATGGTGCAGCTCTAGGGAATTGTAGTTTTTGATGCTCTTGAGCTCATGATGAACTCATGAGTTCACCATGAGTTCATGTTATCCTCTAAGTCAGGGGTGTCCAAAGTCCGGCCCGGGGGCCAAATGCGGCCCGTGTTCAAATTTCCTGCGGCCCGCAGCTTCTGTCATAAAATCAATAATATGCGGCCACCAGCACTGTTGACCACAGTATAAAATACAGTGTACAAAAAACTATTTATTTTACCAGGAGATGGCAGCAGACCTGTGGCCACACTCTCGCCGCTGGAAACTTTGACCCTCGTCACAAGGGTCAAAGGGCATTGTCAAAATGGCGACTGTAAATAAAAAAAGGAAAGTTGACAGCGAGGGCCGCCACTTTCAAGAGAAATGGAAATTGGAGCATTTTTTCACCGAAATACGAAACAACTGTGTCTGCCTAATTTGCCAGGAGACTGTGGCTGTTTTCAAGGAGTTCAACATCAAGAGGCACTACCAGACGAAACACGCTAACTAAGACAAGCTAACCGGGAATGAACGTGGCGCAAAATTGAAGCAACTGGAAGCTGCTTCGACGGCACAGCAGTGCTTTTTTACAAGAGCCTGTGAATCGAATGAAAATGCCACAAAGGCAAGTTGTGAGGTGGCAACGCTGATTGCCAAGCACTGCAAACCCTTTACTGAGGGTGAATTCATTAAAGACTGCGTGATGAAAATTTGTCCTGAGAAAAGGTTGGTAATGTTTGCCTGGCCCGTAACACTGTAGTACGGAGAATTGAAGATGTTTCATCTGACATTAAATCTGACATTTGATCTGAGTCTAAATAATAAAAATTTCATTTGCATTTAATGTTAATGGTTCAAAAAATGCCAGGCTGAATGGTTGGCCCCCCACGCATTTTCACCTCCCAAATATGGCCCTCTTTGCAAAAAGTTTGGACACCCCTGCTCTAAGTTATATCTTATTTGTTTGCCATTTGTGTTGTTGTTCTGTAATGTTTAATGTATGCATGTTTTTGAAAACAGAACTACAAAGAAAATAGTGTAGTGCAAATGTTTGCAGTTGGGGATACCAGAACAGAAACTCAGGGTCGTCCATCAGGTTCTCTGGCATTGCGCTGTGCTGGTCAGTCAAACACATGCAAGCACATGTTCCTGGTAGATTGTTGTGTGACGTGACGTCACAATTCTACTGTTTATCTCGCAATCGTTGCAATGGAAGATGCATGCTGGTAGATCTTCCCTCCTACAGTGCAACGACGTGCAGGTTAGGTTGGTTTAAGATTAATTCCCAAAAGGTATAAAAGTCAGCATAAATTATTGACTGGCGACCTGTCCAGGACATATGTTGTCTTATGTGGGATACCCCCCCCCCAATTCTAACAAATCTCCTCCTCATTTATTTAAAATAATGTTTTAATTATACATGTATGTATATGTATGTTTAAAAAAATATGATCAAAAAATCAAAAAATTTATCAAAAATAGAAAAGTCTCGTTCAAAGTACACATCTCGTAAACACTTGCAGAAATCACAGACATATCACACACAGACTATGACTTCAGCCTATGCATCTGTTTGACAAATACACCACATGTGTCATATCAGCGTCTAAAGAATCAGCTCAGGAGCAGTAGATCTGGCCTAATATGTTTTAGATTGACAGGTAAAAAGATGGAGATTGAGCAAGAAAATTGTCTAAATCCTCTGAGACATATAACCAATCCTGGGATGGATGCACAGAGCGGCTGAGGGAGAGACATCATCTGAGAAAGAGATAAAGGTTGCAAAGAAGGAAGGCAAAGTGATGATATATGTCAGGTCCTGGACTGTATTGGAAGAGACTGCTTGGTTTTGTACTCGAGGGATGCAGCCCTGTATGAGAGTGGGAGAGGTCAGGAGTAATGGGAAGAGTGGGTGGCAGACAGATGGGGAAAGAGAAATGAAAAGGGAAAGTCAAAACAACTGGAAAAGTGAGAAAGGATGGGGGAGACACAGAGACAAAGGGGTCATAATGGAATACAATGGTTTGCCTGTATTACTTTCCCCAATCACAGCTGTCAGCTGCAGACGTACAGGGTTCCTGATAGTTTCATGTCTGATAAAACATTTGATCTTTGGACTGTAAGAGAGAGAGGGAGAGAGAGTGAAAGTGTTATCATAAAACAGATGGGAAGATAGAGGGGAAAAGGGGAGTGATAGGAATCTCATAAATCCTTGAGACAGAAACAGGGAGAAGCGCAACAGAGAGAATTAGTGAGCCAGTGAAAAAGAGATCCAGAGGAACAGTGAGGGCAGCGGGAGTGACAAGACTCTCGTAAATGGTACAGATTGACAAAGAAAGCAACAGAAAGCAGTTCCTTAAAGTAACAAAGTAAATTTACTCAAGTACGGTACTGTTATTTCACTCTTTTCATCTCATGCCTTTGTTTGTTGCAGCTGCATTTAGTTGACAGCTTTACTTTACAAATAAGGTTATTTTTTGCACACAAAACACGTGAAAATGTACAAATACGGCTGAACAATGATTTGAGATAAAGTCAAATTAAAACTATTAAAACTATTTGCTTCATGTCCATTCAATATTGAATAAGAAATTTTAAAAAATGCTAACCATTACATTGTTCCAGGTTATATGTGAGGATATGCTGCATTTCCTCATTTAGTTATTTTAATCATTTTAATTAATTTTAGAAATTATGAGGTGACAGGTGTCCTTTTGAGCTCTGCGGAATTCTGATGGCATTTCTCACTATTTTCAGAATTATTACGACGATCAATTGAATAGAATTGTTGGAAGTAATAATTATTTACAGTCCTACACAAAATTCTTTGAAATGAGCTCCACCTCAACTAAATATAACAATTAAACTCTGCTCTTCCCCTAAAAACACAAGTAATAGAGATTGTACTTGAAATGGAGTATTTTACAGTGTGGCATTAGTTCTTTTACCTACAAAATGAAAGAGAGTTGTTGAGTGTCATTCTAGTGATGAACTAGTTTTTAAAGTCTAACAGCTTCTGTTTTCCTGTCACCCACTGACTTTCTTCTTAAATCACCAACATTACATAAAATCTAAGCAAGATGTCCACCATAAAAAAAAGACTCCTCCTCTGACTAACAACAGAATTCCATTGATGATAACTGAACAAAAACACTTTCACAGACATAATATTCTCAGCTTTGTTACATCAAATAGAGAATCATACACACTGATTTTAGTGTTTTGAAACTTCATACACTTAGAATGAAGTCTATTAGATCTTGAGTCATTGAGTGATTCTTATTATCTTATTATTTTTTATTTGATTCCCCATCACCTTTCCACACCGAATATAAAGATCAGAAAAGAAATTTTACATATGAAAAGGTCAAGAATAGAAACAAGAAAAGTAGATTGTCAAACAGGAGAAAAACAAAAAGAAAAGTAAAGAGCAGGTGCAATTTAAGAGGTGAAATTCAGTGACCTTCCCCTTTATTAAAAAAAAACCTTGTAAGTATAATCATCCTTTTCATGTCTAACTGCTCTGCTGTTGCTCATCAAATGTAATATAGTCTTGCTTTAAAAGCTCCAGATTTTCTTCTGCCAGTGTTGTTGTGCAGCTCTGCTGAAGGATTTCAAGCTGTGGTTGGTTTGTTTGTCTGAATCTTTGCAGATGACACACGCCGGCTACTGACTGACAGAAGAGTTAGAGTTCCTCAGAATGCAGACTGCAGAAAGCCTTTGAAGCTCTCTGATCTCTCTCCTGTAAGAAGGCCTCTTACAAGTTCTTTAACATCTGATTTTAACAATTTAAACTTTGAAGATCTCTTAAAAAAATGGTGGTTCCCTTTCCACCATCTCTTCTGACATCTGACATCTCTTCTGTCTTTAAAGAAGCTGTACCTACATGACAGAAGAGCAGGATCTCCAACGGCGTAATGACAGAACTGACAGCAGATATCGTTCTCTGATCTGGAAGCCATTTTGTCTCTGTGTGAAGCTGAAAACACAGCAGACAATACGGTACAACATGTCGTCAGTTGTGTTTCCCTTCTCTGTGATAGAAATTTGCCGTAGTTAATTTCACTTTGAGTCTTTAAGTGTTTTCTCTTCTCATTGAGAACGGTTTCCTGGTTTGTCTCAGACGGTGTAATATAAGGGTCGGAGCTTCATCAGACCACTGATGTGTTTTATTTTAAACAGATCAGACGATAAATATGATGAATATGATCAATAATAGCAGAGCAAATACATTTTTACTTGTTATTTCTGTGATATTCAACCTTTGTTCGTTTAAAATCATGTTTTAAAAAATGGAAACATGACAACAATGTCACAGCTGCTACTAAAATAAATAAATAGATAAATAATAAGAATTATTATTATATAATTATAATAATTACAACCCAGGTTTTCTGTTAATCTGTGCCTGTGGACATGGATTGTTCTTTTTTTAATGTGTCACTCAACATGACTTTCCAACTAATGTATAATTATATTTTGTGCCTTATCATGTAGTAGGACCTGGGAGCACATAAGCTGTTCTGTTACATACTCATTTGATATTTGTTTTTACTATAACCACTACATTACTATTTAATCTTGTGTTTGTCAGATTTCTGCAGGAAGCTGGACGAAGTCAGTCTGCTTGTCCTCACTGTCATTACTTCTGACATCTTTCAACATAAAAACACGAAAGCGACCTTGATAGCCCAACAATACAATAGGCTACCATTAAGGCCATCAGTTTGAATTGTTTCCTGCTTGATTCTAGAGCAATCACGTTTTTATGTTCGTTTTTCATAGTGGAAGCGGCTTCATTATACACGAGCACTACCTACTATGGAGACAAACAGTCCACTTTGCATTATATTACAAACCTTTTATTCTAATTCTAATTATTATTACTTTATTACTACTAATTAATACATAATTATACTGTTAACACACTGAATTAGTCATTGGTCATCTAGATATTACTAATTTGGCTGTACTAAATATTTGATATACTTGATAAATATATTTTTTTTTACAACCCTACTTTGCAAAATGTTAAAACTGCCAATCCAAAACCTCATTTTTTAAAATACACATTATGCTTAAATATATATTAAATAAAAAAACAAAGGTCTTTACTGTTGATATATATCATCTAGATGCAGTGTTATTACTTTGGGTGTTCGAGATATGTGATATATTAGGTAGATATGTCTTCTTATGACCCTAATTGCAAGACACCATGCCACGCCACGTCACGCCAAGTTGCTTTTGGGCTGTTTCTGAAATTCTCGATTAAAAGCATTAACTCAAGTGGCTGCGATCAGCTCCAGGGATTTAGCCAATAATAATGATAATAATAATAAAGAAAAAAAGGTAACATAAAATGACATGCTGGATCCTGTTCCATCACTTCAACTATTAAAACATTGTTTTTTCTTTAAGGAGGAGACATTTCTGAAAAAGGTTCCTTTGTTCCAAGAGCTGTTTAATGCCAAAACCAACAATGTTTTTACGGGACAGTCTCAGGGATTTGAATAGGAGACAGGCTCCACCGGAATGTGGAGGGAGTCCTGCTCTAATTACACAGAATGTAATTAAATTTCCCCTTTCATTGTTCACTGATTAGCAAAAATGAGATTATTAATTCATCCTTTTAATTCAGTTATTAAAGCCCCTTTACTGAATATCGTTCTTATTGTGGCAATATGTATTCCTTTTTGTCAGCGAAGGTCTTGTCTTAAAAAAAATAACTTCCAAACAATATGAGGCCTGGGATGAAGTGTTTTAAAATGAAGATGCAACAATAGAAGGAGGACAATAGCTTGCTCCATTATTCATAAAGGCAGTGTACAGTAAATGTAGAGAAGAATAAAAAGAGACAGAGACGGAGTGAGGGAGTAACAGTGGGAGTATACATCTTTAAAAAAATAGAAATGCAAATACTTGGTGACTAAGACTGATGGGTTATAAGCAAAATAAAAACAATACATTGGATAAAAAAGGGAATTTGAGTGAGGCGACAGAAGGAGAATGAATGAGAGAGGCAGGGGCACGCAGGTTAGACTTTAATGCAACAACATGAAGAGATCAGCCTTCTGCTTTTTGTTTGCTGTTTTCATTGGATAGATGATCCAGTAAATCCTTCCTCTGTTGCAGAAAAAATCATTACCACTGGGAAACAGCTCTCAGACTCTTCTAACAAGCACACAATGACTGAGAGCCGCGTGAAAAGAAGACCTTTTTTTTTTTCAAAGTCTTTTCCAAGCAGAAACTGTTATATCTGAGTTGTCTTTGTAAAGGAGTAGTTCTTTTAAACTAAAACAAGTCTTTCACTTGGAATTAAACCTCATGATGTTTGAAGTCAGTTGCTGTCTGACGGCTAGTCATATAAAGTGAACTTCTGTGTGGAGTTTGCATGTTCTCGCCACGCTCACATGGGTTTTCTTTTCTGCATGCTCCGGCTTCCTCCCACAAGACTTGCAGGTTAAGTTAATTGCTCACTCTAAATTGCTCGTAGGTGTGAGCATGACAGGTCGTCTGTCTCTATGCGTGTGCACTGTGATTGACTGGCGACCAGTCCAAGGTGTGCCCCGCCTCTCGGCCAAAGTCGGCTGGGATTGCCCCACACGACCCCGAAGGATACGCGGTATAGACAATGGATGGATGAACTTCGCTGGTGCAACAGCCATGACTGGGAATTTGATTGCTAATAAATAAGGTAAAACACAGTGCAGATTACAAATATTATAATTTTCGCAAATTGAATAATAAAATATAAATCGCTAATGGATCTTGTTAAGAACTGTTTTATAGGCTGAAGTATCTCTTTGGCCCTGAATGGTTCGTTATTAACTGGATGTACTTTGAGATACAGCTATTACAGCCCTGCAGGACTGGGACAAGCAACAGTAAAGAATACCAGAGCACTCACATCAGCTTCATTCCACTTTAGGTTTAATTGAGTATGACTGACTTAATGATATGTGTTAGGAACTGAACCTTCAAACATAAGCTCTGATCTATTTCCTATCAGGAACACAGAGCACACGTAGGAGCACAGAGAAAAGATTACCACAGCCATATTTCCACTGAGGAATTACTGGTTGGAAGCAGTGAGTTATAAAATAAAGATTTGGGTGTGATCTTATCATGAGTAAAATAATCTCTGTATAAATCATATGCCCACTGTTTCAAAATGAAATTACCAATGATGCAAAAGGCTTACTTACTTACTTAGGCTTATTGCTTTTAAAGGGATAGAAGATGGATAATGGAAAACTTTTGAAATGTTTGCACTGCCTGTGCTGAACACTGGACAGATGGGAGACTGCAAAATATACTGCTTTGTGATGGATTTTCCAGTTTATTGCAACACATGTTGGTGACTCGAGGGCTCAGTTCTCAAAACTGGAGGATTCATCAGATCCCTTTCTCTCTCTCAGTTTGTCACCCTGAATCTGCACGACAGTTGTAATTACACTGCATGCATGACATTGTTGTAATTACATTTAAATCAGTGTGAGAACAGAAGGATGCAAATTCTATATTCACTGTTCTATATTATATTCATAATATGACCTCCTCATATGTCATGTCACAGAGAAAATGGTAGTTAAAAATAATACGTTTTCTACTGATTAATATCCATAATAATAATAGCACAAAAGCTTGGTTAATGGTAACCAAACAAGACATGTGTTCCTTATTCATTCTATTTAAGTGTTTAATATTACATTTTTACCCAGTTTTCCTAAATTTTTGGGGAAAAAAGATTAAATTGCAAGTCATCCTTGTTTTCTTGAGAATAATTTCAGCTTTATTTTGTCAGTCCAAGGCAACAAGGTCAACTTTTCAATTTCAATACTTTGTCTCATCGTAATTGTATTGTGATGAAACAAACAATGACTGTCAAGGTTTCTCTTTGTTTACATCTAAGCTGCAGTCTAATGATTCACACAAAGTGACAGGAAGCAACAGTGTGAACAATAAACCACACTGAACATCTAGCTGCACCACAATGAGGGTTTGACTGTTGCAATCCATTTTTTTTCCCCTAGATCTAACGCATCCAGCCTTTCAGAACCAGCCTTGGTCATGGATAGTTCATTGACTCGTTGCAAATCATCTGAGCGCCCGCTCTGTCTGTGTGCCAAATGGGACTTCCCAAGGCTCATGTGAGTCAATGTATTGATATAAACCCAAACCCCTGGGAATGTGGTAAACTTTGAGAAGCAGATTGAAGGCACGATCTGAAGGTCAGCTGGATGTGATGACGCCCAGACCGGAGCCTTTGCTCTGTGAGTCAAGTAATTGGGCCCTCAAGTAGGAAAGTGGGCAGATTAATCCTTCTACTGTTAATGTTACTGTGTTTTATGTTTTTATTGGAAGATACATTCCCCAAGTTAACTAAATATAGTTAGTTTGAAACCACTTGTGTTAATCTGAGGCTAAGTTTGAATCTGTTCAGACACGTATTAATATTAGTGCCCATTTCGATCTTTATTGCTTTAAACATTCTAGGCAATCTAGATGATCTAGTCAAATGGGTGGCTACGCAGACCAGTGACCTGCATGGGCAAGACTCAAACACACCCGTACCCACACCTTTCAGACCCAAAACAACTGCACCCACTGGGTACTTCTGGATTTGAGATGTGAACATGACCAGAGACTGCAGCTATATTTTTTAATTCTCATTCAATCTGGTGTTGATATTAGGGGGCCTCGAATGACGCAAGAAGGGTTGCTTTGCATGGAGGTCTCCTCATGCCGTGAATGACGAATGACATTTTGGACGAATATGTGAGTCAACACATCCCTTGGTCTGTGTCTGTGTATTCACATTCTCATCTCAGCCCTGAAAAACTTTCCTCTGGAAGGAGTTTTGGAAGGAGGTTTGGCCTTTTTTATCTTTTTTGGATGAACTCGAAAACGAAATGCTGTCATCATTATGTACACTACATAGGCTTTCATGAACACCATTTCATCATGTTTAACAAATGACAATAGTAACCTAAATGCATTATATTCACCCAGATTGTTATTTCTTCCAACCCTCCAGTGATATTGGCATTAATCCAGGCAGATTCACATCTTGGAACTTCACATAGTTCTCCATTCCATCAGGGGTTGAAGAACCAAAGACTACAGTATATATAGACTTCATAGGCAATGAAAATGTTAAAAGCTTGTTGTAAAAGCCATGAGATACCTAAATAGGAGCTCACATTTAATATAAGGATCCCATATTATGTATTCTTATAAATTAGTCATCATTGCAACTTCATTATTGGTAAAATTAATTCCTAAGGGTACATCTGCCTGACTTCACCTCAGCTCTCTCTGTGCTTTTGTTTGGACTGAATCTGATATGTTTGACCTTAAACTTGGACACGGTTTGTGGTGTGTGGGGATAACAAACATGTCAGACATGACATGACAAACTACAGACTGTAAACCCCTCACAGTGACAGATCAAACCTTTAAAGGCCATCAGACCCTACCGAGCAATTTCCTTAGTCGAAACTAAAATCATTCCCCAGCATATCATACAAGGTAATGAATACATTCTTACTCTTTTGAATAATTATTATTTTTCTTTATTTGGCAGCCCGCCCCCACCCCCAGTGGAAATGATCCTCTTGCAATGGTCTATAATAGAAGTAGTCCATTAATGAAGAGGGAATTGTTTCAGTCAGTCAGTTACAGTATTGACTGAATCACAAGCCTCAGCAGGGTACGGGTTCATTGACATTCTGTCTAGAGAACATGTAGATCATCAATAATCAACTGGACAAAACCTAATGGGGACGAATATCTCCACACACAAAGGTACAAAGGTACCCTATTGTCAATAAGGCATGTAACACTTAAGCTATATAGGCATTGATGATCATTACTGCAGCACAATAATGAAATGATTCAAAAGACGTGGCCTTTGGCTGCTGTTGATGAAACAATAGATCTACTGTCACATTATATTACGCGTTTGTCAGCATAAATATTTCTCTGTCAATGTGAGGAAATTCTAGTCCTGCTCCCCTGACAAGGATTTAATAAATTAGTTTGACGTTTTTAGATGCAAATGAGCTTCAGCTGTTGACAGCGAAACCTGATCTTGTATCCCAGAATACACTCGTGGTGCTGTAACTGTGTTCACAGGGTGTGTTCTCAACTGACACAGATTCTTCTCTTGATGGCTGCCAAGAAAGTTTTGTTCTAACCCTTTCAGAGAAGACTGACTGATGTTCACAAGTCCTTACTGTCAATCTGTCAACAATTATTAAAACAGTGTGGAAATGGATTAAAGCAATGTGTCTGAATTTCGCCTTGTAAAGAGTTGGGAAGGAAAGGATAAAGTAAGAAAAACTGATTATTATTACTTTTCAACTTGAAACAAGACTTTTTTTTCTTAATTTTTCCCCTTTGGTTATGTACCATTAGTGATTTCAAAGATCTGACCCTTAAACATGTCCGTGATATATAGTGCTGTTAAGCAGTGGTGGAAGAAGTCCACATATATTTTACTTGAATACAAGTAATACCACAGTGTAACAGTTCTTAGTTTGGAGTCTTACTTGAGAGTATTATGAGCAAAATACACACTGTTGCCCACAAAGTTGGAATAATTGTTCAATACCCCCAATTTTGTTAAAGCCTGAATACACAGTTTGCAAAGGTTCATTGTGGTTTAAGTTTCACTGTGATATGTTTGGAAGAGTTTGATCAATAAAGTTGAGAAGATATACACTTTATTTATCAAGAATAAATCACGTTGTCACAATCATTTCATGAGAAGAGGTAAAAAAAACATTTTATTCCAACTTTATGGGCAACAGTGTAGTTAGTATCAAAATGAAAAGGAATCACTATTTAAAATGGCCCCTTCCAGAGTGTAAATTATGGACCTTCAAGGCCCTGAAGGATGATACGTTTTATATCTAGATAAGCTCTCCTGTTTTATGCAGGGCAGTGCACAACTTTATCATTCGTAGTACATTACTCACATCTCATTTAATCCCAGCAGCACTTAAACCTGAAAAAGTCATTCAACAACAACAGCTGCCAATCTCTGTCTGTCTCGCTCTCAATTCACCAATCGCGGCAGATGACCGCATACCACAAGGGAAAGGAGTTCTTCCTCGCCACTGTTGCTCGTGTGGAAATGGAATCAACGGATCTGTGTAACTTTTGTTATGGAGATAACTTTTGTTATGAATTAGTGCCACATAAGCGAGTGACTGATTAATTGATTGGAACGTGAATCTGGAATCCACAGTCACTCCGCCTGTACAGCAGTCAGCGTGAAGCAAAGGAAAAAGCAACAAATACTTTTTTATAATGAATGCTTTGTTATACCACAGAGTGAGTTATCTTCCATATTTTACAGAAATTCAGCTGAGCAGCTGAGTGCAAAATGCACCTCCCACTGACAAGAACAACAAATGTCAAATCTTTCCACGTCTTTGTTTGAATATGTGTCTATTTTCAACTAGCATGTAGAGATGGGTGGGAGATGTTGTCCAGGATGCTAACTAAGTGGAACAGCATCCTCGTCTCCATCTCCATCTCAACCAATCACCGGGCCAGCCTTTCAAACTAGCTTGGCAGAATAAAAGACGACGGTTTTGACGACGAAACTTCTTGATGTAGAAGCAAAAACACAGGGAAAAAAACGTTTGCATTTCCAAATCATCATCTATTTTGCCCCTGCGTTGATGCAGGCACCCACACCACTTCAGATTTTGGCCAGGGTTCCAAAATGGTGTTGTTAGTGAACATGACTACAGTTTTCATTACAGAACCATAAAACTGCTTTGGGGATGATTCACTGACACAAGCGTCTCTGCTCGGCCAAGACTCGCAAATACATTCAGTGTGACTCCGGAGAGGTATTATTGAATAAACCAAAAGCTGGCAGCTGTCACGTGTTTTTTGGCCACCTGCCCACACACACACACATATCAAAACCGACAGATACATACACGCTGTTTTGTCTTCTCCTTCTCAACATTCTCATTGAAATCACAAAGACAAACTCCCATTATGTGTCTTTGTGTCTTGCCTTCACACACCTTGTGCATGCACATGCACACACAGCAGTTATGGAAGTGATCCAGTGTGCTTACACTTATATCTCCTCCTCTCAGCAGCATTGGAAGGGCCAGCTGGGGGCTGCAGTGATTAATTAACACTTTACGCTCCCTCCGGCTCTGGCTACAGTGATACCACACAGGACAGAACAGGTGTCTCATTTGTGGCTTCCCACAATGCTTGCTGTCTCATATACACACACAAACACACACACACACACACTGATTCATCAATGTGTGAGTACCATTGTATGTTGTAGCTGCTCCAAGTGGAACTAGTTTCTTCTTTCTTTGTATACTTTTACTTTTTTTGAGAATTTCCAAAGAAATCAGTAATATAGCTTAGTAAGTAAGTATTGTTTATTCCAAGTGTTATACTTCGCAGCATTCCAGGATGCATCCATTAGGAGTCTAATAAATAACGAAACCTCAAGTACCACCACGCCAAAACTCTACCACACTGTAACCGATCAGAGTTTGAATCACTGATCTCAGCTCTATCCCACTGCTGCTGTTTTTAATCATTTTTAATACCATCATTATTACTCATCTTGCTCAGACGCTGACTAATGCAAATCGACACTTACTCTCCATTCAGATGTTTTCACAGTATTTACGTTGTCCTCTAGGGTAACTGGAGCGAGCGGTGACATTATGACATCAAAATCAGTTCGAAGTAAATAAGACCCACACTCAATAGCTGAGGGATGAAAAGTGGCTGTTAAAATACATTATTAAACACACATGGCCCATTTCGGTTAATTGAAGGGCTCTGGGCTAGATCTTGCTCAACGTTTGGATTGCTTTTGCCATTGTCAGTCAGGACTAAAGCAATAGTTTATGATTTATTATTTCCATTTATGCAATGGATACATTTTTAACTTAATCTACCATATCTGTTGCCCAAAGCACCCATGTGAAAGAGCCGAGTTCATTTAACACTGACAATGTAAGCCAAACAGCCTGAGTCACAAGCCTTCTCCCTGTCACTGCGATGAAATATGTAGCTCGAAGAGGAAGACTAGTGGAATAACACTAAAAATCAAAGATTGCATTATAATTGCTGCGTTAAGCAATGTTAGTGCAAAGGATGTGGAATAATTTGAATTATTAGCTTGTTTCAACACCAGAAGCAGCTGCTTAAAGACAAGACAAGAGGTTAATGGCTTTACTGCTGGGACCAAGAGGGGGGGGAGCCCACATAATCAGTCAGCTGATATTATATGCATGTAACTCACTAAAACTCTCGAGGAACCCCACAGTCATCACATAATTAAAAAATGCTCTGACAACATCCATGTGTAAGAAGGACTGTCGTTGACACAAATGTTAAAGTGAAGTTCTGATAATGTTACTTAGCGTTGCTCACAGTGAAATGTTCCAAAGGTTGACTGAGCACTCCTATGGAGGTCTGGTAATCATGTTAAATGATGTGTTAACTTATCATTAGGCCCTGCAGTTGGTATCCGGCTGTGCTGCCCAAAATCTACACACAAAGTTACTGTTTATTTTTAAGTTAATACATAAGAGATGATCTTTATAGAAAGAAGATTATACACATTTACGCACAGAAGTACGCAAAGGAGTGAATAAATAAACAATGAGATATATTACAATATTATATATTTGCATTGTATTTTGTATATTTGTATTTTTATTTCTTCTTCTCCTTTTTCTTTGATTCTGATGTAGCTGTTGTGTAATGAGAATGTCCCCCTTGGGAGATAAATAATCCCTTATCTTATCTTATCTTATCTTAGTAAATCACAGCACCAGCAGACTGATACGCAAATACGTCTCAGTGACTACAGTAGTGGAAGAAGCTTTGTGTCAATCTCACCAACTAATTCGAACAACGATTCAAATCAGACATGTTTGCATAAGGTAGTATGAACACGTGCATATAATTAACTCCATTGTGGGCTAATGAATTGCATATGTCTAGTTCAAGAGATAAAATGTGACATAACAGTTTTAGATTCACCTTATTGTGAAATAAAAATGTCACCAAAAACTAATAAAACTGGGTAATAATGGAGGAAAATTTCATTTACACCAACATGGTTCACAATCTCGAGGAAATAAAGAGTAATTATTCCAACTCATTACATCAGCTGGACTTCCACTTGATTTTGCAGCTCCCATCTGTGACCAATTCACAGGCAACAATTTGCTTCCTTCTTAATTAACATTCAGCTGAGGTCCATCAAGGTTGCAGAGGGTCCCTGCAAAGCAGGAAGCAGATGGCTGCTGAGCCCACAATCATTTCCCATTGTCGATACTGTTGAGCTGACGTGAAGGTAGTCGAGGATACTGGCTTCAAACGGTTGATTCATGTCACTCGACACCTCCATTGCTGCATGAAAATGTCAGTCAAATGCACAAACTATAAGCACTGCGCTCACAACAGTAGTAGGGTAGTTTTGTTCCAAAGAAGTAAAACTGTCCCCACTGATATCAGTTTGTATTCCATTTGGTCTAGTGCTTAGGATTCCTAATTTTCACAGAGATGGCCTGGGTTTGATTACCAATATGGGAACTATTCTTATACTCAGTGGTACAGTGTCAGCCTGGAACAATCATTAAATTATAGAATTATAGAATACTCTGTGTATTAACTTGTACATGTCATCTGTCTATAGATCCTGAATGATGTACGTACACATGCATACATCTACATATGCACCTACATCATTTAGTAACAGCACTTAACCCAATCAGTATTACTATGTTATATATTATTACCATGGTTATCATAACCACCAATTGCTCACTTTTGTATATTTGCACTATTTACCAATGTACATTTTGTATATTTGCATACATATTATTCTTGTACATTTTTTATTTTGTTTTTTTTTGTACATTTGCATTATATTTTGTATATTTGTATTTATTTAATTTAATTTTTTTTTTTTTATTTTCACTGGAATTTCTCACTGTACATTTTCTGATGTAGCTGTTGTGGATATGCAGATTTCCTCTTTGGGGGATGAATAAAGGTGCATCTTAAAAATCTTCAATCTTAAATCTTATGTCCTGAGCAGGTCATTTAATTGTAGTTTAGCTTTTGAAGTTATTGCAAATCTACTACCATAAAGTCCTGTAGTTGGTCTGGTTTGCTTTGAGAACAAGCTGGAAACAGAAGCATGTGGCTCACAGGTAGAGTGGGTCGTCCCTCAATCAGAAGGTCGGTGGTGCCATCCCCAGCTCCTATGGGTCAGCGTGTCGAAGTGTCCTTGGGCAAGACACAGAACCCCAACTTGCTCCTGAAGCATAACTTCAGTGTGTGAATGTGTGAAAGCAACTTAAATTCCTGAAATTACTAGAAAAGGCTCTATACAAATACAAGACCATTTACCATTTTTGTCCGGAGTTAGACTGACAGCTTTCACTCCAGTTCAAACAAACTGCACTAACCCGGCAAAAGCACATTTGACTGAATTAAACTGGCAGCCTTAGTAGCTGCCCTCATGACCACAGTACTGGTCTAATAGGCAATTGTCCTTTAACAAGCCGTGCTGCTCTTTTAAACCACCAATTATTCCACGGGGTATTGAAAATCAAACATTGCTTTACAAAGCATCATGTATGTATATATTCAAATAAATAATAAGAATGTAAAACTGCTTTGAGTGACTTATTTCTGGTGTATCATTTTCTCGCCAGACACTGCACAGTAGAATTAGTGACATCTATTAGAAAATCGGATGGAACAGAATCCATTCTGTCTTTAACTGCAGAGCTGATGCTTTGTGGTACAACACATTAGCATAATTCCAAAAGAAGCGATTCTTTAAGGTAGAATTATCATAAGGTAAAGTATGGTCAAAGATTTACAGAAGCACAAGTCAGACAAATGGAAGAGTAATAAACACAGTGACAAATCAGAACTCCCTTACATGAAATACTACCACGTTGATTTGTTTTTTATTTAATATTTTATTCATATTTTGTGATACATTTTTCTTTTTCTAACTATACTTTCAGAACTTGAGACTATGAGGTCTCAAGCAGGATGTACAAATGTGATGTGCATGATTGATACAGCTCAGCTCATACTTGATTTTTGAGATCAGCGCTGATATTGATATTTGAAAGTTTAGAAAAAAACAGTTCATTGACTTAGAATGAATAGATAATGACTTTTTAATAACAAACAAATGACAAAGCATTCAACAAACAAATCTTAGATGCCTTTTGCAACCCAGATACATACTGAACGTGACATTTTATAGTATAAAAGTGGACATGTTACTATCCACTGATTCCATGTATCTGCTGTTGCTTCACACGGTTATATTCAGTTGAGTAGGAGTACAAATGTAGGTCTAAACCAAAGCACTTTATAAGGTTAAGAGCCTAATTATTTTAGCTGTAAACACAGTCCTGGCACACCGTATGTGTATATGTGATATCGCTTCATTAAAAGTCCACAAGCTCCTGGAAGTAATACCTCATTACAATGGCAATTTCATCTTGTTATTTTCCTTCTGAAGCAAATTGATTTCATTCATAAATAAATGTTCTTACTGCTTCACTCTCAGTTGTGAATTAAAGTCTGATGCACCTAAAATCAGTTTTTATCCACTTTAGCAGGATGAGCCAATGATTTCTTGTCTAATATTTAGCTGTGCTGCCTTTATCCCTAACCTTATATCACATAACAGTTTCTTAGAATAAAATGTCTTTGATTTTTTTTCCCCCCTTTAACTTCACCTCCTTCACAGTCAATCAAAGTCTCAATACTGACCAAGTCAGCCTTCTTTGTAGCTGACAAAGAATTGGTTTTCTTTGTCGCAGTCTTGTGAACAGGTCAGATTTACTGTCTGACTAAAAGGCTTGAGGTGTTTAAGCAACAGTGTAATTCCCTCAACAGTGCCAACACTTCAAAATCACTTGGTGAAAACCTGCTTTAGAGGAAGTTAAAATAATATCCCCCTCATTTAATTCACTGTGTGAATATCTGTGTTAAAACAGAGGTAGAAACAGCAAAGAGATAATGTGTTGTATACGGGCCGTGACACCGTTAGCTCTGAACATCAGTCAGTAATTTGGAAACCACACACTTGAATGCACACAGACAATTTGCCATGGAAATAAGAAATCATTTAAACTTGGTGAGAAAGTTGTTAAATTCAGTGACAGCAAAGGAGAAACTGGTTGTGTATTTTTTTATGTGTGCACATATATGACTGAGTATGAGTGCATGCTTGTGTGTGTGCCTGGTTACCATCCGAATGTCCCTTCTCGACCTGGGTGACATAGATCTGCATGCATGTCATTGCATGGAAATGTTCTTTTCCTAAATCTTTTCACTGAAACCTTTGTCTGGATTGTTTATTTGTGCAAGTGTTTCAAGTTGGGACAGAGAACACAGGGCAGAAATCCAAAAGAATCATACAAACAGACAGGCGGGATACAAGCAGGCTAAACACTAACAATCTGCCAACAGCAAAGGCAGACTGACTGATATAAATACTGTGACATCATGAGCTGATCAGAAACAGGTGAGTGGCAGACGAGACAGGCAGGCAGCTAATTGGTGTGCAGGTAATGGGGGGGAGTGGCAGTGGAAGTGGATGGTGAACTGGAGGGAAATAGCTAACAGGTGCTGACTGCAGGGGGCTGTGTGCATGGGGGTTTGGGTTTAGGAACAGGAAGCTCCAACTAAAACTTACAGTACAGTTGTCGGAGACGTGCTATCAGAGCAGAGCAGCACTGTGACAGAAATAGTGCTCAGCAACAGATGATGTTCACCTATTCACCTGGATACAGACATGCAGAAAGACCTTACGACAGCTCCTGGAGTGAGCTGTGTACTGTAAGTCGCCAAAATAAGCCAATAAAAGTGAAAAATCTAAAAAGCTTCTCAAACCTCCAGCCCAAGAAATCCACAAAATGATGATGCTGATGATCTGATAAGAAAAGAAGTTTAATTTAGTATTAAGTTTGCTTTGATGATACAGACGTTTTGTTGATGTCACAACATACGTAATTTTTCACATTTAAAGCATCATGATCAATCACGTGTGTGGGACAATGCATACTATAGCTGCCGCTCCATCTGCCACCGGTAGGAGAAATAAAAACTCCACTCCACACACCACTGCATCTCTGTGGCTCGCGGTTACGTGGCAATTAATCATCACCAGCAGTCCGACAGAAGGACCTGAAATTTACATAATATAATAGCCCCTATTGTCTCCAAGTGCCAGATAAGGGGACTCCGTTGCCATCCCAAGACAGTTCCGGGCCTCCCATAGGGCTGAGTGTGTGTGATAAACAGTGAAAGAAGAGTTCCAACTCCAAGAGAAGAATCTGCCCTCCGGATCTCAGGAGCTTTGGGATCTTTGTCTCTGTAACTATAGCAACATCACATGTCCCTTTGATATTTGTAGCTTACTGTAAATTCAGAAAACATCCTCTTTTCTCTCAAAACAAGGATGACCTTTCTTTTCGTCTGCTGGGATTTATGTTTGCTTGTATTTACTGTAGAGTCTGTGTTTGTGCGTCCTTGTTAGGGCGAGCCTGGTGGTATTGTATTTGGCTTTGCAGTTCTCCAAACCATCTCTGAATATTATTGGCTGCATTTTAACACATACCACCCAGGGGTGGAAGATTTTTTTGTGTTTTCAGCTCACTGGTCGTGCAGCTCGAGTTGGTTGCTGTCTCCAAAGATCCTCCATTAACCCCCACTCAGTTCTTGGCATGTTTTGCCTGACTTTAAGCCAAGCTGAAAAATAATGTATGTCTGTGGTGATATTCAACACATATCACTTTCCTCTTTGCAACCCCGCAGACAACTAGATATATAGTATACTATGCTCATTACTGTCTTGTTTGAAGATATACTGCATTATTGCTGCACAATTTGCATTGCATATATATACACAGCACCAATATTTTGGTGCTTCACATTCTAGATTAAAACTTAAGATATCAAAACTCTGAATAAATACATATGGAATTATGTAGTGAACAAAAACGTGGTAAACAAACTAGAATATATTTTATATTCTAGATTCTTCAAAGTCGCCACCTTTCACTTTGGTGACAGTTTTGCCCACTCTCTGCATTCTCTCATGAGGTAGTCACTTGGGATGGTTTTCAATTAACCTGCGTGACTTGTCAAAATGTACTTAATTGAATTTCCTGCCATTTTAATGTGTTTGAGATCATCAGTTGTGTTGTGCAGAGGTAGGCTTGGTGGACCTGACTACTGTTCAAATCCATTTTATGGCAAGAACCACTCAATTAAGAGAAACAGCAGTCCATTATTACTTTAAGACACGAAAGTCAGTTAATCTGGAAAATCTCAAGAAGTTTAAACGTATCATCTAGTGCAGTTGCGAAAACCATTAAATGCTTTGATGAAACTGGCTCTCATGAGGACCGCCCCAGGAAAGGAAGACCAAGAGTTTTCCTCTGGTGCAGCGGATAAATTCATTAGAGTAACTAGCCTCAGAAACCGCAAATTGACAGCACCTCAGATTAGAGCCCACATAAGAGGAGCCATCATGGTTGAATTGCTGGAAAGAAGCCACTGCTGAGGAAGAACAATGAGGAGAAGAGAATTGCTTGGGCCAAGAAACACAAATTGTGCTGTGACATGCCATCCCATCTTGTTTGCACTTAGTGGGATCATCCTGGTTTCAACAGGACAATGACCCCGAACACACCTCCAGGCTATGTGAGAGCTAATTGACATGATGGAGTGCTGCGTCACATGACCTGGCCTCCACAACAACATGACCTAAACCCAATTAAGATCGTTTGGGATGAGTTGGACTGCAGAGTGAAGGAAACTCAGCCAACAAGCACTCAGCACCTCTGGGAACTCCTTCAAGGCTGTTGGAAAACCATTCCAGGTGACAACCTCATGAAACTGATTGAGAGATTCATAGTTTTGATGTCTTCAATATCAATCTACAACGTAGAAAATAATACATGAGTGTGTTTTCTGGGGAAACACGTTTACTGTGTGGTGAAGGGACGGTATGCTGGGCGACAAGTACTGTAGACAACGGTGACAGCAGTAAGGAAAAATGAATAAACAAATTAAAACCAGCACTACTAATTTAAAACATTGGCTGCATTCACAGTGTTCCTTTCCAGTGCCTGCAGTCATTGGTTTGTTCAGCTTCAGGCCAAATACTTCACCACTAATACTGACATGCAGATAGGTCAACACTTTGAGGGTATTACAGGTGGTGTAGGATGCAGTGTTAGTGCTCAACTCTTAAGCTCATTGTCAAATTTGCTCTTAACAGATGCCTTGTTTTTGCTCTTATTATGCTGTCACAATATTAGTAATTTTTTTGTATGCCCAGTATGGTTTCTGAATTCTGATTAAGCCAGCCCTAATGAGCTGTGACTGTTAATGAGCCAGCTGCTCATGTCTGCCTTTATTCTTGTTGATTATTGGCTTACTTTGTTTTGTTCCTTAAATTTCACATCAAATTTGGACTACACAGTGGTATGATAATCATTTTTATTGTTCCGGAGCATGCAGATCATTTATTGCACAATAGAGGACCCGAAACAGTGGTACAGTAGGTTTCAGACATGTATACATAATAAAACAACCATAAAAATCTGAGTTTTCTGTTGTCGGAGCAGCATAAGTGCTAACTTGTTAGTGTCATCTCTCTATTATTTTTATTTATAGCCTTCACGCTTTGTTATTCACAGCTCTGGAACACTCGAGGGAAAAAAGCATGTGAGAAACATCAAATCCTACCAGAACTTCATGTTGTGATGGATGGATGGGGGAGGGGTGTGGGGGGTTGATTGATACTGTTTCAAACTGTCTTCCTCCACCTCCTTGTCAGCAATCAAGGAGTGAAGACGGGCATAAAAGCAGTTATATTATTGTAATATGTTATTTTTTACTATTTTTGATACAATAGTAAGAAGTACAAACAGTCTATAGGTGCTGAACTGAAAATACAGTGTAAACAATTAGGGACATATTCATTAGGGATACTTTCTGTCAGGTGACTAAGGTGGATCTGTGTCTATCTCACCAATTTAAATAACCTGCTTATTCACTTTCTTGTTAAGGGTCAGACAAGAACATCGACACCACTCTCAAACGTGTCTAACCCTAACCCCTATGTAAAGATACAGCCAAAAGCCGGTTAGGTTATCTTAGCATAAAGACTGGAAACAGGGGTAAACAGCTAGTCTGGCTCTGTCCAAAGGAGAGAACTGCAAGTCCATCATTTACTTTAAAGTAGAAAAACAGAGCAACACACATGACATTAAGTGTATTTCCCAAAAGTTTGAAATATTACTTTAAGTGAGCCAGGACTCTTTGTTTTGAGATAAGTGAGCGTTAAGATTTTGTTATAAATTGTCCAATTTGCCCTTCTTTGATTAGGCCTGACTTGAGTCCATTTGATGTGTCCATTACAGTAATGTCGGAGAACTGATTTGCATACAACATGCCTTGCAGACTGAGAACTAAATGTCGACAGTACCACATGATTAATGCTCCACCGGATTTTTAACCAGTACCTCCACAGATGTATTATAAGAACTGGATACTGAGCTGTCACTCAGCCTTCGTCCAATCTTTCCATACGGCCACTCGGGGTATTGCAATAAAAAAAATCCCCTGCAGCCCAAAAAGGAATTCTCTCCATAGACCACAGGTAAAAGAAACATCTGTGAAACGGTTGTTAGCTATAAACATGGTAAAACAATTCTCCGTGTAAGCCATGGGGTTTTATCTTTGTACAACCTTTTTTTTGGTCTCTTTTTTCTGAATGACATCACTGCTGTGCTACGAGCCATGCACCAGCCAGAGCTTCCAGAGGCATGATGAATGAACACTATAGAGCATATTCAGTGAGCCAAATACCCTAGAAGCAAGAAACTTTTTTGGCATATGCACCGGGCATGCAATTCTTACGGGACTGAATAGGTGCTATTTTCGGTCCAGTAACCACTTCTCATAGTACATCCATGATTATCTTGTGCAATGTGCTGCAACAAGTGTGTTCCAGACAATAGATAGATAGATAGAAATACTTAATTGATGAAATTCAACCTGCTCCCGCCCGCAGCAAAGTTCAAACCGCCTACTTCGGCAAATGTTACATTGGATCTCGTGCAATCTGCAAGATCTCATTACCAGTAAAGGCCTTCTACTGCATGCCTAGCGGTAATAAATGAAATTACATTTTCCTCCTCCGCTTTTTAACACAACACTTTAATCAGATATTTATAGATCATACCGTGGCATGCTTTGGTTTAGTCTCATTTACATTTGTGTAAGTGGACTTGCTTGAACTGTTCACATGGTGTTTATTCTTAAGAAACCAGAAGTTATTTTTCTAAGGCAGCATTCATCATTACTCACACATAAAGGAGCTAACTTCTACACTTGTCATCCCACACGCAGAAAAGTTCAAGCCGCCTGCTCCTGCAAGTTTTGCGTTGGGTCCCATGGGACACAATAGGTCCCACTCCTGATGCCCTCTATTGTGTTCCTCATTTAACAGCCATCACCTATTTATCACATATCACTGTCAGGTCATACACTTTTAAAGTGAAAATATAAACTATAAATGCCATCAGTTGGATGGGAAGGGAAGACTCCCTGATTGCAAGAATCACATTTCATAATTGTTGCACTTAATCTGAGCTCCTCTGCGCTGGCACGGGTGAAACCACTCTGGAGTTTTATGACGAATGAGAAAAGCAAGCAAAATTCCAATTCTAGGTGGCGGCCTGGGCAGGCCATTTCCATTTCGTGCAGCTCGACCTTTCGCATGATGTTTCATGTGTCAGTTTGAAGAACTTCTCTGCCATCAGTTTAAAAGGGAATAAAATGTTTCCAGGGCCTCGTTTGTTAAATTGCTTGCTATTTTAATCTACTATGCTGCATACAATTAAACCCACATCCACCGAAATATCTCTGTAAAAATTTTAATTAGCTTATTCTACCTTGTGAGCCATTAAACATCAATGTAGCCCACTTATGTAACACTGCAAGTTAGGATCCTGTTCTACTTGCATGCGAGAATGATTGAGAGCAAAAACATGTTTACTCTCTCATGCTTCATACCTTTTCTCAGACTATAGAGGCTTTGCAATCTGCTCGCGTTCCGAAGCAGGTTGCATCAGGACATATGTAAAATACATCTAAAGTACAGTTTATCAATAAGGAATTTTGACACTGGCTCAGATGAAATTTGCATGTCCTCTGTCACATTTCCCCTCCTTTGAATTTTTCAGTATTCACTGCAAAACATGTACAGACAAATTATCCATGTGATATTCTCAAGTGAGAGATATTTAACAGAGTTTTGTCGTAGCAACCCTATATGTTACTGTATATCACTTCATACGTGTATCTTCAGCTCATCTCTTCATAAGGATCCTCCTCCATTAATTTAAGGCTCACACTATTAGTTCCACCACTGTAACCTTTACATTAAGTGGGCCATAATACTTTTTACTCTTTGAAACAATCCAAGAAGTAAAATTTAACAACAGTTATCTAATTAACTCATAAATACATAAAGCAATACATCCTGCTTTTATAGCCACTATATCTGCGTGCATCAACCGTAAAGAAATAACATTATGATTGTAGTCTTCCCTGAAAGTTTGCTGTCTCCCTTATTTTGGAGGATTTGTTTCATCATGTGGAACTCTCTCTCACAGGACTTCCACTCCAGCTCTATTGAAAGAATTTCTGCACCCTCATTACACTGTCTGGCTCTGTGAATCAAATGGGATGGGGGGGTATTGTGTAAGACCTATTTTAGGAGACTGGCTCTCAACTCAAGTCCATTGTTAAAAATATCTGGCAAGGATTTTGCTGCTTTAGAATTTGAAGCTTGTGAGTAAATGCAGCATGATGTGACACATGATCATCTGCAAGAATATGCAATGCCCTTAATTAAAGCACATATTGCATTTATTTATTTTTATATATATAGATTATATTAATATATTTTTTTGTTTTGTAATATTTTTTTTGCAACATGCACAAAGTGTCACAGAGGAAACTTAACAAACATAACAGTTCAGTGGTCCCCAACTTTTTTGGTCACACATACCCCCATAGCCCTGTCAGATGAGCTGAAGTAGATCGTCATCGACGTCACCCATCATGTTCCAAACATATTCATTTGAACTGACTTCAAGTGGATTTTTATTTATTATTAATATTATGAAAGTAGATATTTTTATTATTTCTACAATAATGTTCCGTTCAATAGAACTGTCAGTGTCAGTTTGGTCATGGTTGCATACTACTATTGGAAGTGACAGACACTGCACAATACTTTTAGCTTTTCCCCTATACGTTTAGCTGTCTATTTGAACTGTTTATCCATTACTTGCTGTCAATTATTTATTCATTGCTTATCTAATCCAGCCTTCCATAACTTTTTTTTTTTTTTTTCATTTTAACTCATTTCAATCCCTCACAACTTTTGGCTAACAATCTAAACGGTAAATGGTCTGTATTTGTATAGCGCTTTTCGAGTCATTTCGACTACTCAAAGCACTTTTACATCACATTCAGGAGGAGTCTAAGTTGGAGGAGACTATTCTCAGTTCACAGTTGGGCCCAAGGACACTTCTGACTCTCTGACTCATAGGAGCCGCGGATCGCACAACCGACCTTCCGATTGAGGGACGACCCGCTCTACCTCTGAGCCACAGCCGCCCAATCTGATGTCTTTATCCACCCCTTTAGTTATGTCTTTGTTTTAATCAAATTCCTATTTATATTTCGTGATTTGACTGAAAGTACAATATTTTTGTGTACGACCTGGGGTACAAGTACGCTCCTTTGGAATCACTGGTGTAGAACGTACCAAAAACTTAAAATAAACTTTTTCAAAACACATTCAGCAGTGCCCAGAGCAGCATCTTTAAAAAAAAAACAACACAACACGCCTCAAACAAAAAAAGTTCATTAAGAAAGCAAACCATGCTTGCACTGTACCCTTGGGAGTGTCTGCCTGCCCATTTGTAGCAATTTGGGGTTTTTTTTGCACCATGTTGAACTTTCTTTCTCCAGTTAAGCAGTCCAGCTGTATTGAAAGAACTTCAATGATGCCAACATCCCCTGCCTCATTACACTGTCTGGCTCTTTGAAAGTAAATGAGCAGAAGGTTTATTGTGGGAGGTCTATTTTTGGAAACCATCTCTCTACTGGTGATGGCGAATGCAGTGTGGTTTACCTAAAGCCTGAAAATCACAAAGCACAATTTGAACATGTGAAACAGTCAATTTTTACACAAATTACTAACGTTTGAGGGAAATAATTTTTCTTGACTATCAAGGTCTGAAATAGAAGGCATCACATTTGATACAGTTATACTATAGCCATTGTACCACACCCCAAAGATTGAACTCCACTCCACACACACTTTTGACCCATCTTGTTTTATGTTGAAGCAGTAGTGTGGCTGGAAATGAATAATTGACCTCTATATTTTATCAAGTCATTTAAATGGAAGGCATCACCTTTGATACAGTTATACTACAGCCATTGTACTACACCCCAAAAATTGAACTCCACTCCACACACACTTTTGACCCATCTTGTTTTATGTTGAAGCTGTAGGGTGGCTGAAAATGAATAATTGACCTCTTTATTTTATCAAGTCATTTGTTTTATTCATTTATTTCTCAAAATATCAATTATTGAGTCTTGGGTTCCTCTGTTTGAAAGCCATCTCTTATATGGAAGGGGAGTCTTCTATATAATGTTTCCTTCAATGCTTTCAGTCGTGTTCCTTGGAGAGTGAGGGTGAAAATGCTGTGGCAGGGAAAATTTGGACTCACCATGGGGTGTATGCCTGCATACATTAAAGACCTTTGAAATAGCCTTTTGTTGATTCGCTTTTCATGAATAATTTCCACCTTCTTCAAGGGTGCAGAAAACATATTGAAACGGGGGGGGACAGGCAGAGATAAAGAAAAGCAAGGAGAAGAGAGAGTTTAACCACTGTTTGGTTTGTTTATAATAATATCATGTAAATTCACATTAGAATCCTCTCCTTTACGCGCATACAGTGGCAGCCAGGCCATTGGGTGTGCGAGTACACTGCCCCACCACCAGCATCCTAAAATTTAATTGAGAATTTAATTCAAAAAGACTTCATCTAAAATAATAATCAAGAATCTCTCTGCACACGCGCAGTTCGCTCCTCTTCAATAAAAGCGGTAGGAGGTGGGTAGTACGCGTGGATGAATCATAAGAGCTGGATACCAAGCTGCGGCACAGCTTTGCTTCCAATTTCACCCAATATTTAAAACAACTAACCTCAGTATTGTAGCTTTGAAGTGCAAATATTGTACTGTTGAATAGTGTTTTCTTGCCTAAAGCTTGCTCATGTGGGGATTCTTCAATCCTTAATTTTGAATTCTTGAATCGTTTAGTCTTTCTCAATTTCAGAGTTTGGTCTAGGCCTGCTCTATAAATAAAGATTATCGATTCATCGTTTAAAATAATACCCAATCTTTATGGCAAAAACACATCAAACTGACATTAAAATACATTTTTTAGCAATTAAGATACATCAACACACATAAGCCGCCACACTCACATCCATACATACTGCATGAGCGGACCGTGTGTAAATAGCAGGGTAGCTGCCATCTAGCACGTGTTTATTAATGTATTTGTCAGCAACATTAACTCCTCCTGTGGGCTCACATAATTTGAGGCTGCTGCATAAACTGATAATGAATAACAAAATAGTAAAATACAGCTGTGATATTATATGTCCTCTGCCGATGTCTTCATGAGTCAAGTTACAATTGTGGACAAACACGTTGTTCATTATAAACACTCAAAATGCCCTCATAGCTGCGCACAACTACTTTGCAGCAATACACCATTTAATAAATGCTTATGTAGGTCTAATGAATGCAAAATAAGGGGACTTTACCCATGTGTCACCAGGGACTAGAATATTTTTGAAAGAGTTCATCATTACAGGATAACACTGTTGTGTAAGGCCTGTTTCCAGGAGTACAACTCACAATGAAGCCCAATGTTGAGTGCTTCATTGTGAGTCTGTTTACCCAACAGAAAAGACCAAGGTCCTTTTGATTTTTATACAAGTGTGTGTGTGTGTGTGTGTGTGTGTGTGTGTCTTTGTGAGCGAAAACAGAAAGAATAGACGGGACAGTCACAGAAACAGCCTGTCAATGTACCACATTGTACAAGAGCACTTTTAACTTCTCATTTCTCTCGGAAAAATAACTTTTGAAAGTTAAAAAGACAAACCTTTCAACTTGCCGTGACTGTATGAAAATGGTGGGTGTTTGGAAGAGGTGTATCGCATATTTCATCACAAGCTATAACTTCACTTCAAACATCTTCGACATTGCACAGCAGCGCTGTTGTACTTAATGACATTAAAAGAGTAAGGAAACAGAAAGTAAAAGGTAGATATATTTTACATGTCATGTCACAGGCAGCATGCAACATTTTTAATTGACTCCCACACGCATTCAACAACCATCTGTTATTTTCAACCAAAGAATGTGAAAACAACCAATATATGTATATTTCAATTATCATACCACATAAAAACACGTTTTGGTTAATTTGTCACAGTGTTTCAAGTCTTTATTTGCCCCTTTATCGATTGAGTGGAGGATTCTAGATACAGATGAATAACTACTTTCACAGAGAAGCAAAAATCCACCGAGGTGAGTGCAGAAACACAATAACAAACTAAACGGGGAGAGAATAGATAAGAAGCTTATCCCCTCTCCATATCATTAGATCTTATGAGAAGGTCGCAGATGAGCTGAATATGCAGTCAGACACAGTGGGGGGGGGTTTAACACTTAATTAGTGCAAGGATGCCAGCTATAAATATAAACAAGTTTGTTGAAGCCATTTATGTAATCAATAATCAATCCAATTTCATGTCATGAACGATCACATTATATCGTTATGATGATAATAACAGATATACATGTAATGACACACCATTAGATCTGCTGTCCACTAAAATACCAAGAACTCATTTTGTCCTGGCCGTTGTTTTATCATCATGTTCATCATTTCTCTGCTCTTTTAATGTATTACTTCATCAGGGGTCATATAATTTGTTTTATTTAATGCACTGCAAATGTCTATTTTTGCACATATGTCATCAGATCGCTGAAAGAGGCTCCCAGGAAGCAGGAGAGGCAATGAGAAGGGGGATTTGTAACAAACCAATGGCAGTCACAGAAAAAAGGAAATATGGGAGCTCATATGAGAGCTGCAGTGACACTGTTATGGCATGCCTGGTGGACATGTTTTTTCCATTAGCCAGGGTTCGTCTGCTTTAGCTGTGCCATGCCATGCCAAGCCAAGCCAAGCCAAGCCGTGATGACCTGTGTTTCCACTACAGCTTCACTGTGTCCTTGGCAGCTAAACTCATGTGATTTTGTAACTAGAAAGAAAGTTTTGTTTTTAAAAGTCTCTCTGTGGAGTTAAGTTTCACTTTTCCTGTAGTTTCAAATATCAGCCTTGTTTTCTCTCTTCTGTATTGAAGCTATTTGTAGTTATTGCTGAAACCAAACATTTCCTGATGTTGCTGTTCACATTAGAAGCTTCCCACTGGTGACTGGTGGGATGCACATCTACCTCCCCTACCATGGAAAAAACCTCATTTAACATCTGCAGCTCCTGCACTGACTCAAATGGACAAGAGACGATCCACCATAATATTCAGTTTAACTGTAATTTTATATTACTCACTGTTTGTCTGTTTGTTCGAATGCACTGTAAGCAGAAACACTAGCTGCTCTAACGGTGGAATCTGGAGTAGCTGCTCAACCATGTTTCCAGTCATTTTAAGCCAACCTACCAAGGTAAGGTCTGAACTCTGATCTAGTCTGACCACATGCAGTTCTAGGGCTGTGAGTCTTGTTGCTCTCTGTCTTTGTCACCAGAGGAGATCAAGTTCAGTTCAGGGGGGAGGGGCTGACCTGCTGCCAATCACCCATAATCCACCCATTATCTATAACACTTATCCTTACAGGGTTAATGTGGGTTGGAGCCAATTCCAACAAATATGATAATAATTAACATATTTATATAGCACATTTCAAAATATTTATTAAAAAAACTAAATAAAATATATGTGGCCTTTACTGTTTCAAACATTCAACCAATATATTCAAGCATTAATTCATCATATTATTGCCCACCTTTTGCCGACGGTGATGCGTTCCCCACAGAAGCACCTTATTTCTGGCAAACTTCAAACATTACAAAAGTATCTCACAGGCTCAATGATTTTATAAATTGAAAGTCAACACATTTTGCAAAACAAATTGGGTTTACAGTGGATGGCCAAACCTTTCCATTAAAATTCCTACTTTAACACTTGAGCCTGCTGGTCCCCTGCTGCCAACATAACAATCTGAGATCTATTACTGCCTGTAAACATCAATATACCCCAAATTCCCTGATGGATACAACGCAGGCATGACCCTCTGAGGTATTCGAATCATTATCGCTGCAACAATGAGATTCACCTTAACCCATGTTGCTATGGCTACAATCGAGTGCAGCACCACCGCATTCTTCTTCTGTTTAGAATTTTACTTCTGCTGTTGTTTTGTAAGCTGCACACTCACGGGCATATACAGTATTAACATCAATGCACCACAGACATTCATAAAATATATATACTTACATAGTACATAGTATAGATACATACATACAAATAAACGCAAAAAATCACACAGATTTAACAACACACATCCATGCATACCGTAAAGGTCAACATATGCTACTGTAAATACTGTAAATATATACAACAGGCTACTAATAGACTTGAATGCACTACAGACATACACACACATAGACCAGGTCCTTCAGACATGCAGCTCATTACTTAAATCTGAAGATACAATCTGAGTCATAAATTTATCTGTTGGTTTCAAGTCTGGGTAAGTGCCGGAGTCACTCATGCGTATAAGTCATGATGGCATTCTTAACAGGTCTGACCTGAAACATTTCTCCAACACTTTTAGCACATCACAGGTCTGAATTGAAGGCTGTCAGATTACAGTAATGTGAAGGCTGACACAGCTCAAGGTCAAATTCACACAGAGAAAATAAACGTGTCTTGATCGCCTGACATACTTGCAGAAGATTGCAAAGGATGAAACAACCATGAAAAATACTTTCCCAAATGTATTGCAATAGAGGGCCTAAGGTGCAATGTGGATGAGAAGAAAGGCTTGACTAAGGCTGTAATTCAACCAGTTTCCATCCCAGGGCATCAAATATCGTTGCTCCGTTACTCCCTTTGGTGTTATACCAATGTACAAGACACCCTTCTGCGGCAATATCAAATGCTTAGAGGAGCTATTCTGGCCGTCCCTTCATTCCAAATGGTTCTCATTCCCAGATCATCAAACACTGACCTCTGGAGCTTCTGCAAGAGATACACCAGACAATACTTCGCACGTGGTTAAGTTATGAAACTGCCAGAGTTTGGTTAGGTTTGGGCACTAAATCTACTTGGTTAAGTTAGTAGATGATGGTTTGGTTTAGTTACCTAAGTTTCAATTTTGGTTTCACACAGGAGACCTGGGTGAAAGTCCTGAGTTGGAGCCACCCAACTAGTCCTCCACCTCCTACTGCAGACTTTCTTGCACTTTAAACTACATTGCCCTTTAGTGTATCAATCACACAAAAGCTGAAAAGGGCACTAAATGGTGCCTTATTCATATTCATCCGTATCAGATGCCAAAGGGGATATATATATATATATATATATATATATATATATATATATATATATATAGTATAGTATCAGAACTACAGAAAGGTATGGTGCTGAAAGATTTACAACAAACTGTCCATACCTGTGGCAGTTGAGACTGCCAAGCAAAGGCTTACAGCCCTGGCTACCCGACTGAGGAGATACACAGGAGAATCAATCAATCAATCAATCAATCTTTATTTATATAGCGCCAATTCATAACAGCGTTATCTCAAGACGCTTTCCATAAAGAGCAGGTCTAGACCAAACTCTTTAATTAAGAGAGAGACCCAACGATTCAGGAATTCAAAATTAAGGATCCAAGAATCCCCACATGATATCATCATATATAATATAAGGCAAGGAAACAGTGGCAAGGAAACACTCAAACAGAACCAGGCTCACAGGTGGCGGCCTTCTGTCGGGATCCGTGTTGGGTGGAGGTTGGACAGAGGGAGAGAGAGAGAGAGAGAGAGAAGCAGAAGCCAGAAGAATTAATAGGATGAATTAATGAGAGACTGAAAAATACTGGAATGAGGGATCTCTAAAGTTGGGTAGACACTGGATCGAGTACTGAAGTTAGTGGATTTAAATAAGAGAAGAGATGTGAGGTAGTCAGGGAGCTTCAACAGCAGTGCTTTGTAACTGAACAACATGAGGTGCCTGTTTCTTCTTGTCTGTAAGGCGGTCCATCCAACCCTCTGATACAGAGAACAATGATGATTCCTGAATCCGTCATTTCTGACAAAGTGTAATGCACTGTGATACAGAGGGTTTGACTGCTGAGAGAGTTGATGGGGCCGCATGACAATACAGAATATTTCCATAGTCCAGAAAAGACATAAAGGTTGATTGCGCAACCATTTTACAGTTGGATGGAGATAGACAACCTTTAATCCTATACAAGAAACCCAGTTTGATTTTTAATTTTTGGGTTAGGGTTCATGATTAACAAGTGCTACCCAGAAAGAATCAAATGCAGAGTGAAGACAAGTCAGAGCCTGAGGCATACAAAAAGGTATCATCAGCATAAAAATGTACATTGGAATAATGTTATGATGAAACAACAGCCTGAGTCTTTTCTGTCAGGTGGAACCAGTTAAGTGAGACCTCATCGAGACCCATAGACTGAACTTTGTGGAGCAGGAGTTTCCGATCAATGGTGTCAAATGCTTTTGAGAGGTCAATGAAGAGGGCATCACAAGACTACTTTTCATCCAGGGAGGAGACAATGTTATCAATGAATGAAGCTGCAGCCGTTATGTGCTGTGACCCAGGCGAAAAAGACTGTTGTGGCTGTAGTATGCTCAGTGAGTCATTACAAGATTGTAGGAGTTTTGCAACAAAAAGGAAGTTTGGAAATTGGGTGGTAGTTGTTAAGGTCTTAGATGTCACCACTACTGAAGCGCTTTTCCATGAAGTTGAAATTGAGCCTGGTTGAAATTATGAGCTAAGTGACGGCAGATAAATGGAGCTCTTAGATGACTGAGATATGGGTCAAGGTTATCTGTACCAGTATTTTTGCATACTTTTACCCTACGCAGAGATTTGTATATATCTGCACTATTTACTAGACAGAGTGAGAACTTGCAGTCAGATGAAGTTGTAGCAGAGGCAAATGGGGCTCCCTCTGCTGGACAGATATCGGATTTGTTTACAGTTGAATCAACAGGTATATGAAACAAAAGACCAGAGGAGAGGAAATAGTTGTTAAACCATGATGTACCTTTTAACCATTTTACCCATATGTATAACATAACCTGTCTTAACATCAATTTTACAACAACATATCACACATTTGTTTTTACCTGGTTACATAATTCAGCACATAATAGCAGGGTGTAAGATGCAGGCAGCAACAGCGTACATTGGTACGCCCTAACCAAGTGGCTGATATAGTGTACATGGACATCTGTGCTGAGTGTGGTATGGAAGTTGCATGGTTAGAATCGCGAACACCTCCCAAAGTGGTTGAGAATGACTAAGCTAAGATTCTGTGAGACTTCCATCCATGGTAAAAGTAACAAGTATGGTACTTTCACAGTCATCAAGTTACACAGTAGTTACAGAGCAACATTGTCAGTCATTTGGAGTCATGTTTGTGCCCACCTGGTGCATGCTAGTCCAGTATTCAATCTTTTAGCTCAGTTTTCTATCAACACCTTACCATCTTTTGCTGATCCACTATGCTCCACTATGTTGCTCACCAGCTTGTCTCTAATTGTTTGTCTGTTGTTTGCTGCTTCTCTCTTTTTTCTCTGGAAACAACACTATGAGAGTGGTGACAATAAACAACAACAGTAAAGCTGTAGAATGGACAGATAAAAAATCAGTTGAAACGAGCACTCTAATAGAGTTGAGATTAAGTCTGGAGTCTGATGATAATTCTGTGATTTATATATATATCTCCACGAGCAACTCCTTTCACATTAGACCAATTTTAAAGCAGCTTTAAAGGTTACACAGACACTTAATGTGTGATAACTGTGTGTCCTGTCGGAAATTTTACAGCGACATCTATGGGAAAATCACTGTCTTGGTTGCAAGAGATTTTACAGCATTGCATTTGGCCACTAAGAAAAATGGCAACAAAACTGACTGTACCTTGTTTTCTATATCTATCCACAAGTCTCATCATCTGTCTACACCTGCATTCTCACTTCCTCCTTGTAATTTGCAATAAAGGAAATAAGCAATAAACATCAGAGTCTCTATTTGTATTGCTTGGGTTTGCATTCCCGGCCTTGCTTATGAAAATACATAAAATTCTTTGTTTACCAATTGCCAGTTTATCTCCGCCTCAAATCATATTTTTTACTAGGGGATGTTCACACTTACAGATGCCTACACTCTGATGAATTCTGATGAAGTCTGAATGTGAAATGAAGGATAAATCAGTTCAATGGATCATCAAAGATGCAAGTGTGTATACTCTTTAAAGCTGAGCATAAACACATCCACCCACACACAGTCTCACAGAAGTTTTTGAAATAGTCATGAAATTTGATCTATGAATTCATGTCCATGGACATGAATATTAATTTTTTCGTGTCCCTGAGCATGAATTTCAAACTATTGTATTTCTATAGGATTCTGCTGTTATTTCTCATTTTATGTTAGTTTTTTTTTTTTTAACTATGACTGCTACATAACTCAACATTAAACCATTTTATTAACATGACACTGACACTTAACATGATGCTTCAGTATGGGAGTGGAAATGAATTAAAATTGATGGTCATAGCATAAACCTTACACATGATTTTGCCTGGCAGTGCATCGTCCACACCACCGTGGACTGATAAAATAAAGAGAGGGAACCAAAGATAAAATCTTGTGGTTAAATGTTGAGTAATGTAGCAGTTGTGTTTTAAAATGAACATAAAATCAGAAATAACAAGACAGTTTCTGTGATCCGAGGTCCTGCAGAAGTTCTACTGACAAGAAAAAAAGATGTGATATGCGCACGAAAAGATAATCCCATAGAAATACATTGGTCTAAAAATCATGCTCAGGGACATGAAAAAAATCTAAAATTCGTGTCCATGGACACACATTCATAGATTCAATTTCGTGACTGTTTCGCAAACTTTTGAGAGACTGGGTTGCACACACACACACACACACACACACACACACACACATTCATACAAAACACATAAATACAAAAATTTACCAAACCACGTGCCAGTGCATGCAGGAACATAAAGGTAGAGACACAAGTAGCCTTTCACAGTAAAACACCTATAAAAAAGACCTTTCAGATCTGAGTCAGAGAAAGGCGCTTAACAAGAATCAAATGGAAATATGAAAATGAAGAGGGGCTTACCTGCAAGGCATGTTAGCTTGCCAATATTTGCTGATTGGCAATACACATAAAGTACTATTAGGGCTGATGGGAATGTAATTAGTTTTGCAGATTTTTGCTCATACACCAAAGCAGAGCTGAAACAATTCATCAATTAAATAAGTCATCCCATTGTCATTTCCAGGGGCGTCAATTACCGCCACCTTTGGCGTCTGTATGAGATGCCTATTGTGTATCTGTCTGTGACGCTAAAGGGCAATGTAGTGTATAATGACAGCAAAACTACATCTACTGAGGTGGAAAGGTGGTTGGATGGCATGAACATTGGACTTTGACCCAAAATACTGAGGTTCATTTGTTGTTTAAAACCAAAAGTAAATCTTGATTTTTTTTTGCTAACGTTGTTATCTTAAGCCAAACCATCAGTAGTTTGACTGCGTAAACCTGACCTAAACCTAACCAAACAGCAACAGTTTCAGACCACATGTTTGTTTGTTATCATAATTAGTATTAGTATTATTATTATTAATCTGCGTGAGTAGGATATTTGATGAACTGGGGATGAGAACCATTTGGAATGGACAAACAGACATGCTGTACCTCTACTAGTTACAGTTGCTAAGCTGTGACTGGAAAATCACTGTTCGGGGAGGCTGTATAGCATTCAATTAGTTTGACAAATCACAGTAGGGGATTCATGTACAGTACAAACACACGCTCACTTGTCAATCCACCTCTACAAATTTCAGATTTACTATATCAAAGAGAAGCAGGCATATACTTGCTCACAAACACACACACCACCTGCCTGTAGACACACTTCACTGACTCATCCTTGTCCCTTTCCCTCCCAGTTCTCTTTAAGTACAGGACTAAAAAATTCAATTAAAATGCCACGACCGCTGAGGCTGTGGAATCACATACATTCATTAATGCCACAATCTGCCAGGCAAGGACATGACGGAGGGGAGATCTCTCCTTCTCCCCCTCTCTGTCCGCCTTTTTGTCCACCCATCTCTCCCAGCACCAAGCACCACTCTGAGCTGATAATAGCTGAAAGGGAGTGGGAGGGAAGGCAACAGGGTGAGAGGTGCTGAGAAAGAGAGGGAGAGGGAGAAATTAAGAGGCCCAAGTCATAACAGTGATAATGGAGCCTTTGATTGTGATGATAATTCAGTTATAATTATAAGCGACGATGTGCTGTGAATTGACTGTGTTTGTGTGTGTGTCGTGTATGTGTTGGTGTGTGTGTGTGTGTGTGTGTGTGTGTTTGTGTTTGTGTTTGTGTGTGTGAGAGAGTGGGGGAGGCGGACAAGAATATAAAGCAGTGAAAAATAAAAGGGAGTGACAGAGTAAGAGAGGACAAATCAAAGATTTAGAACAGAGACGAGAGATGATTAGAGGTTACAGAGTGCAGTGAGAATTTCTCCATTAAAGGACAGGTTCACATTTTTTAAGTTCCTTGAGTATAGCATCATGTCTCTTCTACATCAACACATACATGTGGTGTATGGTGCAAAGCATTTCAAGGTAAAAAAATGTTTTTAAGAGTTTTCAGTCTCTGGAACATTAAAGTGTGGGTGTTTCAATGACATGCAGATACAATTAGTTAGATTCAAGCCATGTAGTCGTTAGATGAGCTCCTAATGAAAAGAACTGAAAACACTACAGAGCATCTGCACCACATTCAACCCAACAAACCAAAGACACCAGATACTGCAAGATAGATTGTCGCCTGTTTGACATGCTGATGGTGACCTGGTGATTCATACAATGTGACCTAAAAGTAACATAGCTGGTCAGAGCTGCTTTTTTGGACTTACTTAACCGATAGAATGTTTGCACATACTCTTAGTACAGAAGAATGACCACATTTTGGTGATGGGGTAACATTTGACATGCCTAGAGGGGTTAAACGACTGATCACAGGGAGAAGGGATGACATCAGGCAGTGTTCATGCTGAGTGCTGGTGTCTCACTTCGCCTCCATAAGCTTTGTATCATTAAACATTAACTGTGTAAGAAATCATGGTCTCCATCATCTTTTCCTCTGTGACTGACTTTGCTACCCATATCCAAAGATTTCTATCACACTGAAAAGGGTATCAATAATCTGTATCAATACACAGCTCAATAACCCCACAAAGTGACAAAACAAGGTTCTTTCACTTTGTAAATCGGAGCAATGAAGAGAGAGACATGATGAGTTCACGATACAAGCTAACGCCTCACTACAGTCCACAAAGTCACGGCACAGCCGCTGCATCTCCTCTTCTGAAACCACAAATTGAGATAATAACATATGGATAAAGAAAAAGCGTTAGAGTATCTTATTTTAATTTTGACTTTGCAGCACCTTTACAATGAAGCTCGGATGGAATTGTTCCTGTTTTCAATAATGGCAGCAAAGGTTTGTGCAAAAAATGCATTCCAAAGTTCAGCGATTGCTAATATGAGGCTTCAGGAATCTGAGTTAGTCAAATTAAGTCGATATCTTTCACAGTTCTAATCTATTTAGTTTGAAATTCTCTCTTCATGGCAAATTTTGCTTGATTATGCTCAATCAGAAATAGTTTGTAAATCACAAGTGTCAAATCAAAAATGTAGAGAGCGGAGATGCAGTAGAGTTTTTAGGTGAGCATTGTGCAGCAAAAAAAAAATGAAGCAAAGTACTTAGAAGTGTGAATGGAATTAATGTTGCAGTGAGAAGAATAGCTTTGCTATGTAACTGGAGCAGCAGCAGCTAGTTGATTGCCTGAAACAGCTCACAGACTTCACATAATTAATACAAATTCACACACACACACACACACACACACACATACATACACGATGCAAGATAAGATGCCTGTTAGAATACTGGTCAATGAAGGTTAAACAATTTTTTGGTTCATTTTTTTACTTTTAAAGGGCTACTTTGCCAATTTTCAACCTTCTTTATATCATTACAAAGAGGGTAATATATGCAAATGAACAATATTTCTTTATGCACCAAGAGTTCCCCGTTCATCATTCAGCTCATTGTCATTGTCAGTAGAATCAGTATGATGTGGACAACGAACTGGATGATGAGTGGGGAGCTCATTGTTCATTTATACATATACTACTCACATTGTAATGATCCAAAGCCGTTTGAAAATCGTCAAAGTACCCCTTTCACTTTAACTGTGAGTATAGAAAAGTGTAATGCTAATTGGGTTGAGTTCTCATATCAAAAGTGTTGACATTTCCTGGTTTGCTTTCATTTTAATGAAAAATTAAAGCAGTCATACAGATTTTCGCTGGTTACATTACTCATATTGAGGCTATTTGCTTAAACTTAACTAAGACATGAAACGTCTTTACCCGCATGTTATGTTTGTGTCCCATTTTTTTCTGCCCATGATGCCATTTTTTTTTCTGGCATGATTATTTTAACCAACAGTGACACATTGTCCAGTTGTGGGTTCCTTTTCCACCATTATGTCAGCTCAGCTGGTCCTCCTGCCTCCCCCGACCTTGTGACTTCATGACGATAATTTGGTTCAGGTGTTTCTGCTGACTCACACACTTGCTCTTTCCCAATTTTTTTTTAACGTTGATCTTTGCTGCTACCCTCAGTGTCCTACTTCAGAGGACATTTATTGAAATACTCTGCTGTTTTTGCATCATAGATGTTTGTCACGAACACAGAATCACAGGCCCAGATGAATAATGGTATTATTGGCTTATAGAGCTCTTGTGCGTATTACCAAAAAATAGATGTGTTTGTTGCATCTGACATTCACTTATTGAAAATGTTTCACGACCGTCCCAAGCTTGACAATATGTGATGGTGAAAACAAGGTTTATTTTGTAACTGGCATTTTTGGAACATTATTTTAGGCACACTGCACGTATCTGTACATCACATAGACTACACCTGTAGATATAAATCTCATTTGAAGCTGCATTGATACATATTTCTACATTTCCAATGAGACCAAATGACTATGTATAATGTGACATGGGTCAGGCACTGTGACAAACTCACAAAGAATGATCACCAAATCCATTTTTTTCAGGTAAATCTACTGTTTTGGCTCCATCTCAGCTCTCCCAATCATAGACACTGTACTCTGTAAATCCACTGTACACAACATACACAGCCTCCTGCCTGCACAGCTTTAGGAGAGAGATATTTACCTGAGGCCTTGGTGGAGGCAAAAGTAAGGACGATGAAGTTCAGACACATACAGTCCAAGATACAAGAGTGGATGAGACAGTACCACGTAGGGCATTTATCACAAATGATCCATTACACATGTGCTAATAAATGAAGATTAATCAAACAGTGCACTTGGTTTTCAATTACTATCAATACCTTTAAAGTAGCACCATATAAGGACCAGGATAAAACAGCATTTCAGACAAAAGTGTCCGGTCACAAAATATGTTCTGAAACCTTTGGGGATAAGAAATCCTATCGCTAGAAGTTCTCCCGAGTGTTACATGAAATTGATTCTGGTGTTTCAGAAAGAGTAGAGATTGTTTGTTTCTATTGTTTTTTATCTGAAAAGTCAGTGACGTTAAATTTTTTCATTCTTTTTCATGCTATTATTGACACCTTTCCTCAAGATAAAAATATTACACGTAAGGTCGAATGTGATTCTCAGAATGATTTGACAGGTCACCTTGCCCTTTAAGAGCAATAAATTGGTGCTGAATTCATTTCAGATCATGGAAAACTGCTATAACTGCTTTCATTGAACTTTACATTCACTGTGTACTTGGGTGCTTCTTCCATTAGCTGTATAAGTGACTACCTTTCCAGCTGTCAGAAATTCACTTCATTAATTTGTCATAGCGGAAAGACAGGAACATTAAAGAAGATGGCACACCAATTTACACTTCTATGAAGGCTACATCTGTGTTCCGGTTTGGAGGAAGCACTGGGGTATCTCGTGACAAGCTTTTTGAAGCTGTTATATGTCCAAGATTTGTCAGCTCAAATCCCTGTCCAGTCTCTAAATCAGTTGACTCACACAGCTGATGATCCTCATCAACCAGCTACCAGATGGATGTAAAATTTGAAATTCATAGAACAAGTCTAAAAATATGTCTCCTTAGCATCAATCTCTGGGGCCCCTCGCAACATCACATCATTTCTGTGTAGAGAGACAAGGACAAGGTGCAGTTTGTTTTTTTGTTTGCCATCTTTGTTGAAATCTTGGGAAGTAAGGAAGATCAGTTAACAAATCTCTCAGATGGTGTGACAACAAGAGGGAAATAGATAGCAAGCAGCAGCCCTGATGTACTGAAAATTCTGTACGGAAAAAAGATGTGGTCCTGCAATCTTCAGTTAAACTGGCAACTCCAGTGTGATTATGAAATAAACAAACATACATACAAAAACATTGGGTACCATAGTAACAAGTTCCATAATTCCTTCCATGAGCTGTGTGTTACAGTTGTGTTACTGTACCTGCTGACCTTGTAATTAACTTCCCTCCTTTTTGTTTTAACACCTACATGCACCTGTCCCTTTCATTCAACGGATTATCTTTGCTTCATGTCCCCTGCCCCTTGAAAAAACCAGCATAGTCAGCACATCTAGCATATATGAAGCTTGCACATATGCATGTACAGTTGCGCTCAAATTAGGTGTATCAGAAAAACTCAACACCACAAAAAATTACAGGTGGTTTCTCCAAATTCAACACAATATGCTCCTTTTAATGACCACTGCAGTCTTAAAATCATTCAACACCCTGAGTAGAATCCCTCATATGAACAATAGCAAATTTGAAAATCAGGTGTTGTCACATGATAGAACACATCAAATACCAGGACTGACCAGGGTTTTGTTCACAGTGACGTTTGGTTACATGGTAAAAAAAATATGGGTTAGTCAAGAGAATTATTCAAAAAGTTGAGTGAGGAGATCATTGCCTGGCACAAACAAGAAAAAGGATACAAAAAGTTTGCAAAGGCACTAAGTGTTCCCTTTTGATACTGTTGGCTGCCAACAGATTTCTAAACGCTGAAGGTCTCTGTGCGTGAACTCCAAGATGTACACCACCATTAACCCAAAGCAAGTCAAGTGCTCCAATATGCTTGAAACCATATTGTGGAGGTGTGGGCTGGTTTCGAGCTCAGCTGCAACAGGGAGAGTTGCAGGAGTGGCCCAGGAGATGGCGCGGGAGAGAGGTAGTCAACACAACACACCTGGAAACATTCATTGTAAATTGCTTCTCTCTCTACAAGAGAGACGCACGTCCTGGAGACCCCAGACAGAACAGGAGTTCCGACCACACTAAACCCACCCGAGTAAAGGACTTTGTGTGTGGGAAACATTAAAAGAGTTGAGTTGGTACTGCGATCTGGTGATCATTCATTGCTGGGAACCTACGGAGACAGAGGTCTCATGCTTCACATATAAATAAGCCAAAGAAGTTTGGGGATTCTGTTCTGTGAAGTGATGAAACAAAACTAAATAGATGGATCTATTTATCAGCAGTTTGTGTGGTCGAGGAAGAATGAGGCATACACTGAAAAGAACATCCTGCCTACAGTGAACCATTGCAGTGGCTCGGTGATGCTTCTTTTAACTTGTTTCTGAAGCTAGTTAATGTAAACCCTTTATACATGTGTTTGTAGCATTTGTTTGTTAGATTACTTTTATTTATTAATTTCATTTATTATATTAAGACAGCTAAATCTGACATGTTTACATCATATTGCATAATTATGTGTCATATTTACACTCTATCTGCATTGCTGTCTGTCTGTGTGACAAAGTTTTGTTGTTTAACAAAGGAACAAATATTTTTTTCTGATATCCACAGTTTTTCAATTTTGTCACCGTCACTTTGTCACTCTCCTCTTCTCTGTTTCTCCCCCTCCTTGTTGCCTTCCCATCGTGCTCTCTTCATCACACCTTTCTTGCTTATATCCAGCTGCCTGTGAGTCTGTTTATGCGGTTCTACCCAGAGGTTAACATGAGTATGAATCTCTCCGCCACCTGTCACTTCACTGCTTGTCCATAAAACACCTGTTTGCATAAGACTTCTCACCAATCAATTGGCCAATTACAATGGACTGACCTAAAGAACTGTCTGAGGATTGAGAAGAGAAATGGAGGTGGATGGCCCTCGTCCACACTGATGGCTGACACCATCAATCAGAAAAATGTCATTCATGAGTACTGGATATGATGATAAAAGGCTGCATTCAAACATCCAGTGTACTTATACAGTAAACATTCTCACAACATTGAATACATTTGCAAGCCAAAGTGGGGTGTAGGGGGGAAATAGCATCACGTAAATACTGACATGAACTAAATGAAATGCAAAGGCCTTTAATCTGAAAATAATGAAATTAAACTTTAGTAACACTTAAAACCGTTCAAAATGTCAGTGTCTCAAAATAATTAGAAATTGCTGTCTGGATGAAAATGTAATTAATGTTCATGCATTGCAATGGAAATATAATTATCTAACCAAATTTGTCAGCTGTCTAACTCTTCGTCTTGTGACACAGTGTGAAGGTACTTCACACCCAACATGGCCCAAACACCACTGCACTCAAAATCATAATATGATGTATTATCCAGAACTCCTCTTGGTTTGTTTGTGAAAAGTTAGTGTGAACATGAACTGGGCCGACAGGGTTCTGAACAAATATTGAATAACTGATTGAAATATATGGTATATATGGTATAATGCACATTTTCAACTATTTTGAATTCAGGTGAATCATATGTTGGTGATTGTAATATCCATCCATGGACCCAGACAAGGGAGAAAAGAGAAGCAACAATGGGGGAACTCGGGTTTTATTGGCGTGAGGATGTCCAGAGTCATGTTCCACACATTAACCAGTGGCGGCCTGGATGCCAAATCCAGGGCTGCATTTAGCACATAGGTGTGAAACTTAAGGACACTAGGAAACTGAGTTCAGAAAGGGAGCTCTTTGTTCAAAGGACAGAAGAAACATGTAGTCCTCCCCATTTTGGTGGAGCCCAAAAAAGATGTCCATTTGAGTTGTATTTAACTGGATTAGTGAGTGTGAGATTATTATTATTTTTTTTACATTCAAGTTTTTATTTCACTTCTCACTGTGAGACAAACTGACATATAGCCAGTATAAAAATAAAATATGGTACAGTCATGTACAGTACAGACCAAAAGTTTGGACACATTCTCATTCAATGAGTTTTCTTTATTTTCATGACTATTTACATTGTAGATTCTCACTGAAGGCATCAAAACTATGAATGAACACATGTGGAATTATGTACTTAACAAAAAAGTGTGAAATAACTGAAAACATGTCTTATATTCTAGTTTCTTCAAAGTAGCCACCCTTTGCTCTGATTACTGCTTTGCACACTCTTGGCATTCTCTTGATGAGCTTCAAGAGGTAGTCACCTGAAATGGTTTGCCAACAGTCTTGAAGGAGTTCTCAGAGATGCTTAGCACTTGTTGGCCCTTTTGCCTTCACTCTGCGGTCCAGCTCGCCCCAAACCATCTCGATTGGGTTCAGGTGACTGTGGAGGCCAGGTCATCTGGCGCAGCACTCCATCACTCTCCTTCTTGGTCAAATAGCCCTTACACAGCCTGGAGGTGTGTTTGGGGTCATTGTCCTGTTGGAAAAATAAATGATAGTCCAACTAAACGCAAACCGGATGGGATGGCATGTCGCTGCAGGATGCTGTGGTAGCCATGCTGGTTTTCATGCTCAGTATGCCTTCAATTTTGAATAAATCCCCAACAGTGTCACCAGCAAAGCACCCCCACACCATCACACCTCCTCTTCCGTGCTTCACGGTGGGAACCAGGCATGTAGAATCCATACGTTCACCTTTTCTGCGTCGCACAAAGACACGGTGGTTGGAACCAAAGATCTCAAATTTGGACTCATCAGACCAAAGCACAGATTTCCACTGGTCATTCCTTGTGTTTCTTGGCCCAAACAAATCTCTTCTGCTTGTTGCCTCTCCTTAGCAGTGGTTTCCTAGCAGCTACTTGACCATGAAGGACTGATTCGCACAGTCTCCTCTTAACAGTTGTTCTAGAGATGTGTCTGCTGCTAGAGCTCTGTGTGGCATTCATTTGGTCTCTAATCTGAGCTGCTGTTAACTTGCGATTTCTGAGGCTGGTGACTCGGATGAACTTATCCTCAGCAGCAGAGGTGACTCTTGGTCTTCCTTTCCTGGGGCGGTCCTCATGTGAGCCGGTTTCGTTGTAGCGCTTGATGGTTTTTGCGACTGCACTTGGGGACACATTCAAAGTTTTTGCAATTTTCCGGACTGACTGACCTTCATGACTGACCACAAGTAATGATGGCCACTCGTTTCTCTTTACTTAGGTGACTGGTTCTTGCCATAATATGAATTCTAACAGTTGTCCAATAGGGCTGTCGGCTGTGTATCAACCTGACTTCTGCACAACACAACTGATGGTCCCAACCCCATTAATAAGGCAAGAAATTCCACTAAGTAACCCTGACAAGGCACACCTGTGAAGTGAAAACCATTTCAGGTGACTACCTCTTGAAGCTCATCAAGAGAATGCCAAGAGTGTGCAAAGCAGTAATCAGAGCAAAGGGTGGCTACTTTGAAAAAACTAGAATATAAGACATGTTTTCAGTTATTTCACACTATTTTGTTAAGTACATAATTCCACATGTGTTCATTCATAGTTTTGATGCCTTCAGTGACAATTTACAATGTAAATAGTCATGAAAATAAAGAAAATGCATTGAATGAGAAGGTGTGTCCAAACTTTTGGTCTGTACTGTATACAAAACAGTATAAAGCAAGAGAAAGAAAAAGCTATCTTGTACCAGGAGTGCCTTGTCACAGTCTTATTTCCATTTATAATTATGTCTCAGATTTTCATTACCTTTTGAACAAAAAAACAACAAACAAGGGGAAAAGGGAACATAACTATGTATATCCAGGGAGAAGATCATCTATATATGGAAATGAGTGTGAGATTTTTAATGCTATTTTGCGGGGTCTTCATTGTCTTTTCTGCTGTGAATGGTTTTCAATTTTCCCCCCAGTTTTATATTTGTTATTTATGGAATAAAAGTAAAATAAATTCAAGAATTCCATTTAACTAAATTGTTTCTAATTCACAAAAAAGAAACAGAAACGGTTCAAACCCAATAAAAGGAATCCCAGTTCTTAAATTCAGAAGATTTGGTTTGATGTATAACATATAACACACATAGGTACTGGGGGTGAAATTCATGTTCAATCCATCAAAATATGTTGTAGGACACAACGAGGTATCAGCTGAGTCTTTTCATTAATTTTTGTTTCCAGAAATACACACTCAAACAGTGGAAATCCACTTACATTCTTTCCTCGAAAATGGAAAAGACAATAGCTATTGGAAGGAACAAATTAACTCAATTTGACATCATATGGAGAGAAGTATACTAGTAATGAGTACATAAAAAAACATGGACTTGAATGACAGGTAATAATGTGGTGAGAATCAATATATCATATCAGTAAAGGGTAAAAGATGTGTCTACTCATTAAAGATGAACCGTATTGGAAGTTGAACAGACATGGTTGACGTTTTTTGTTTTATATGTAGGTTACATGCCTTGTATGTTTTATTTTCCTGTCTTGTTTTGCTTTGTCGGTAGGATTGCGAATGCTTGTTTTGTTGATACAGGCAATGTATATCCATCCATCCATCCATCCATTCTCTATACTGCTTAACCTTAAGGGTTGCAGGGGGGCTGGAGCCATTCCCAGCTGACATTAGGTGAGAGGTAGGATACACCCTGGAGTGGTCACAAGTCAATCACAGGGCCCACATATTCACTCTAATTAACCTAACCTGCATGTCCTTGGACTGTGGGAGGAAAGCCGCAGTACCCGGAGAGAATTCACACAAGCCGGGGAGAACACGCAAACTACCAGTGGTGGGCCATCAGGGCCAGCAAGGCCTTCTCTGCTGGCCTAAACTCAGAATCACTGATTTACGTTTTAATATTTTCCCATTAATCATTTTAGATTATTCCTAATAGTCTATGCTCTTCATTTCATAGCGTGTCTCTGGGCCGGGGTGCTTCCAGCAGTGTATGTCTATATTAGAGCTTTTATCCAATCATATTTCAGCCATCATGTGTTGCCAGGGTCAAAGAAATCTGCCCTGAGGCCTTCAGAATCAAAAGTGCAGGTGCCCGTAGCTTAAAATACATCGCAATGAAACTGTTGCTTTAACCAATCAGATTTCGAGTTGGTGACCCCAGGGCCTTCTAGCAGGCGTTCGATGACGTTAGTATTTTCACGTCCTCTGATTGGATGGTCAGAGAGCGTAGCCAAAGCTAGCGATTCTTATCTGTAGCGACCTGCACAAGCTAAAACTTTATCATAACCGTAAGTATTAATAGCAGTTTTTTTTAACCCACAATGGCTGACGGAAGAGAAGATGTTAATTTGGTCACAGATCTACTTAGAAATCCATTTTCAAGGTGGACTTTCCAAGGAAAGCTGGACATTTCGAGGAAAGCCCACCCCGAAGCTAGCAAGCCTGTCCCAGCCGGGAAAAGGGTTTGTCCGCCACTTTCAGGTCAGCAACTACGAGCGGTACCCTCGGCTTACAGGCTCAGAGGAGCAAATTGTATTGCTGAGAATGCCTGGTATTGGCAACTGAACGACTCTGTGTTTGGAGCCGAGTCGGTGGTTAGAGTGTTTGGTGACTTGTGGAATTCTTTTAATTGGGTTTCTTGCTTAAGTGGTGTCATTCATTCTCGTAACATGAGATACCTGTCTGCGATGCAACGTCCTGTTATACTGCCTTTCTGTATAATATTGATGGTTTCTATAGCTGTGACGTCATAATGATGGTATTAAGAGGTGGATTGACTCAGGTAGGAAGCCACTCAAGGCCCAGGTGTAAAATGAACGGCCCGCCACTGCAAACTGCACACAGAAAGGCTCTGGGTTAAAACGCAAACCAGCTGGCAGCTGTCTTGCTGCGAGGCAACAGTGCCAACCGATCTAGCAATGTATAGGTTATGTATATGAAAGTAAAAATTAGACATATTTATAATTTTATTCTAAATCATTACTTTCACTGTAATGAGAATAAAACTATGATTTTTACATGAAAACAATGCTTCTGAAGCAAGAAATGAACATAACAAGTGAAGGCATCTACCCTTTGTGAATATGTTAGAGGGACAGAAGAGGCTTGTTTGACGCCTCAGGCTGAAGGCTACAACATGTGAAAACATTGTTCCCATTTTCCATTGTCAACACAACATGCTGTCTGTAGTTTAAAATATGTTGTAAGCCTGTCAAATGGGTACAGAGGGGTCACTAAAAGTGAATTAAACAGATTTTTTAGCATGTGACTGTTGAAGCAAATAAATGTTGGAACTAGTTTTAGGAATTTTATGGTACTTTGATTTCTTTGTCTGCACCTGAGGACATTTCAATATCTGCGTCTATAGAAGATGAGCTTTAGTTTGGCCTATCATAATGGATCATCTGGACAAACCCAATATATTGCGATAATGTGTCTGTCTTGAAGCTTCTGTCCTCCTTTCCTTTGACCCACATCGCTCGTCTGACACCAGGGGAGGAATCGACTGAAGGAAAGAAGGGGGAGAAACTGGTAATGGAAAAAGTTAAATGGAAGAAAATGCAGTTATGACGACGGAGCCAGCAATAAAGAGGTTATCTGCAGGGGACTCTGCTTGGGAAGAGCTTGAAAATTAGACCAAAAAATGAAAGCTTCAGTGCCTTAAGCATGCTGTCAATTACAGTAAAACCTCTGTCACAATATGTAAACTGATACAGTGATTACGGCACTAGAATGTAAACATTGCAGGTGCTGAATTCAACCAGAAACAGCACATATTGTAAAAATGGGTTTAATCTCGCATGTCTTCATTATTTCTAAGTGCGTGGCATTTTCTAAACATAACTGAAGGATATTCTTTTTCCTGTTTCTTTCTCCATATTATATTTCCATATTTTGGAACTTTGTTAAAAAAAAAAAAAAGCACTATGCACTATAAATAATTATATTAACATTATTAATGTGGCTTCTGGTTTGGTTGACTGATGCAGCACAGCACTAATAATCTGACTTTGGTGGATATAAACAAAAAGTATAATATCAGTTAGTAAGTTTTATTTTGGACTTATATTTGTTTAAATTTAGTAAAATTGGCTCCATTTTATATAAGCATAAGCTGAATTAGCTATTAGCTATTACTGATGTACACACAACTATCACTTATTTACTTTGAAAAACGTTATGATGACTCTCTGTCAAGTTCTGCAGTTATAAGGAGCATCTTTATTTCTATTATTTCTAAGCAGATTTATGAATGCTTATTTGCAGTGGATACTGGAGATGATGGTATTCTTGGGAAGTGTACACTGAAGTTACACTTAATCTTTAATCATGTGTCTGTGTTCAGATGTGAATGAATTTTGACTCTACTAACTAAGAGGATTTCCACAGGGCCTTTATTGTAGCAGAGAATTAGCTTAGATACCCAGAATACATTTAGATGCTTGTGTTATTTCACATTAAATGAATTCCCCGTACTTTTGACAATTCTATTATGAGAGTGTGGTTAATGGAAAGAAAGACTACAACATTTACAAATCAAACTTATGGGAAGATAACTTGCTCACTGTTTCAATGCTATTAACTATTTCATTTTAGTCACAGAGCATAGCTTTATCTCTTTTTCCAAATCCAAACAAAGATGGCCACCAAAAAATACACGTCCATACTCCAGTTGTATTTGACAGTATTATTTTGTATGATTCAAAATTGGTGAAATATTTGTGTTACGTTATGTATATTTCCATACAAAATAATATAGATATTGCGGCACTTGAAATAATTTCATGATATGATTTATAATAGTAAAACACATTTTTTGGACTTCAATGTAGGACTAGGACTAATTTGCTGTGTGGTATTGGCACTTAAGTAAAGAATCTGAATTCTTCCTTCACCAGTTGAAAATTGGATATGAAAGTGGGAAAGAACTCAAGGTAGGAATGACAACAACATAGTCAGCAAAAGAAGATACATTTATTAATAACAGATACAGAGGAGACAAAAAAATCTGATAAGCAGATGAGAAAGAGAACAGGAGGAAAGGGCAGTGTGCTTTGAGAGCTGTATTTTCAGCAGGGCGTACTGCCCTCTATGGCCAACATTATGCACATTCAGGAAACATGCAATGTTTATTCACAGAAAAAAAAAGGATGAATGAAGAAAGGGAAATAGGGAGAAGCAAAAAGGTAAACCATAGATTCCTGAAGAGTGGAGGAGCAAGAGAAGAGAGAAGTGAAGAGGGAGGGAGCAGGGGGAAAAACAGAAAACAAAAGGAAAAAGGAAAGGGCATCAACTGAGAAGTGATATAAGAAAAGATATAGCACACAACATACATATGGCTGACAATGGATGGACAAAAGCATGTGAGTAAGATAGCCAGCCTTACAGTACTACATGTCGGCTGGGATCCTCTTCTTGTTATTTTCAATATTGTACTCTTTAGCAGAGAAACATAACTCTAAAGCTGGGAAAATGCTGTACGATCAGCACGATTCAGTTTCATCTCCTGCTATACGTGCAAAATCATCTCTGAACTTTTAAATCAAAGTAGCAATACTCAAGTGACTAACACATTCTCAATACATGTAAAAGTACTGTATTAATAAAAGTGTGCTTAAGTCAAAGTATTATCAGCAAACATCACAATTTTTGACGCAGAAGAATGGAACACTGATATACTGATATATTCATATTTGATTAGTTTAATCTTTAAAGGTGTAATTGCCACAAGGAATGTGGAGGGGGTGTACCCATAATTTTGTCACCCTAACTTGTGTTGTATCAATATGATTATCTTACTGATCAGTGTCCTCTAATTGTCCTGCTGCAGATGAGGCCAGATGTCACAGTAAGAATTTACGACTCTATAATCAGCAAATCTGAATTTACCATTGGGAAAAATCAATTACGTTACATACGCAATCTAAGTTAATTACATTACATGAGTTAACATTGTGAAACAGTCGCAGTTTGGTTATGTTTAGGCACCAAAACTATTTGGTTAGGTCACTAAAAGATCGAGTACATACATGACATAATTTCAGTTACATTATATATGTGACATTAGTTAACCATCGTGCTCCTAGCTTATAGTCCTATGTTTGATCGATCCATCCACCCCAAACTCCTCCCTATGGGGAACAATCATGATATTACATAATGGCTGTGTTTAATTCGTACTTATTTAGGAGCCACGAGAGGTTGCCTGTGTGAAGTTTAGCTGCTTTAACCTCTTTACACAATTGACTAAGGGAGGGCTGCGCATTTACTAAAAATGGCCATTAGTTCTTTTTATTTAACCCTAGAACACTAATGTCAGGTGATTTTCACCCACGGGATTGTGGTCAAGTGATTTTCATTGTGTCTTTTTTTTTTTAAATTAACGTTCCCTAATTTTTCACTCATTTTAGGGCCTTTTTATAGGTTCCCCCATGATACCCTTTTTCCGTTTTATGAGACGTTGTATAGGGGAAAATAAAAGAAGAGTACTTTAATTTGCCATGTATTGTTGTACTTTAATATATTTTGATTTAAAGTATTTTTTTATCGGGTATATTACATCAGGTAAAATATACCCGAAGTTAGTGATGGTGTTACTAACTGTTAGGTTAGTGTTCTAGGGTTAAAAACCTAGTTTGCAAGGTAACCAGTTGTGTAGCTGTTAAATAAATGTAGTGAAGTAAAAAGTACAATGTCTCCATGTGAATTAATGTAAAATGTGGCAGATTTATCAGGTAGTATAAAATAGTAATACAAGTAGTGGTACAAGTGCCTCAAAATTGTACTTCAGCACAATATCTAAGTACGTGTACTCACATTCCACCACTGGTCTCTTTATACAATCTGAGGATTCAACTGTTTTCACAAAATGGTGTCTGTTTGACAGACTGGTGTAAATGCAGTGAACAGTATAATCCTGCCCTACAGCCACAGTTCTGTTTTTCATCATCTGTCCAACCTGCTGTTTGTGCCAGCCACTATAGGAAAACCTAGTAGGATAGCATAGCTGTCTGTGTGTGTGTGTTTGTTTGATGAGCTGGCACACCCCTCCTGAGTGCAGCAACTGTTGCTATGCTACCACGGAAAAAAGTCAGAAGATGGTGCACTGTGGGTTGAAGTCTGTACACACTAAAAATCAAACATTTTGCACTGATGTAAAGGGCATCCACTTCCAACACGCTGCAGCTAAGGTTAAAATAAATCTCGGTACATTACCAAGTACATAGCTAGGTTAGCAGTAAGATATGTAACATGGAGAATCTAGCTTGTTAAAACCTTTGTCTCAATAGTTGCTTTTCCTCTAGTGCCATCATGTGTTAAGTTCTTAGGCCGAACTCAAATGTAGACTCTGGAAACCAAAGGTGAGTTGAAAATAGGGTTTGAGAGAGTGACGAGGAAGATCCTAAGCAGTGGGAGACAGGACAGGTGGTGAGAGACAGGTTGAAGGTGGAGATCGTGGAATCCTGGCAGCGAGTGGAGGGAGCAGGAGACAAACACCTGGAGAGAGGTGTGTATGGCTGGTTGAGATGGGAGACCCGGAGCACAGGAGAGTAGAAGTAAGTTTCACCGGGAAAAAAAAAATCACACAAGAACATGAGGAAACTAGAGAGCTGGCTATAGCATCTATACCACTGGATAATGACTGTCACACACACACACACACACACACACACACACACACACACACATAAAAGAGACACAAGGGAGGAGGGAAAACAGGAAAACAATGGGGGAAGGAGGGAGACTAGACAGACCCATAACATCATGAGGATGTGGTTTGGCTTTTCATCTAGTGCCTCCATCAAGTCAAAATTTGACTTTGTCCAATATTTTCTAATGACTTTTTTATGAACTGATGGTATTTGTTCTAGATATTTCAATTATTTATCTTATTTTATGTTTTATTAGTTTGGATTTTACCTACATTCATTATTTAAGTTTCTGGTAAATTACTATACAATTTGTTTTGAAAGGTGCTGTATAAATACAGTTATTATCATTATTATTTTTATTGTTAAGGATGCACCTGATACCAGTATCACCTATCTGGTCCAACTCTGTAATCCTTGTACTCATAAAACTACTCTGATATAACTGCACCTGATACCACTACATATTACTATATATTACTAAGTGGCAGATGAGTGGCATCAATCATGTAGCTGCAGAGCTGGAACAGCACTCTGTCAGTAGTTGAGACGCCTTCCTTGACTCGCTGTCAACCATGAGAGAAGTGTACATGGTTTGCTATCATGACAGGTCAGCATCTTTAAATCTGGTCAACCAACCTGTGGGTTGGGTGAGTTTGGGTAAACATCCCAGAAAATATCAAAATGTACACCCGAAACAAGTATTTGTCCTAAGCTAAGCTAAATGGCTGCCGGCGATAGCTTCGTATTTAGTGAACAGACATGAGCATGGTATCAATCTGAACATCTTACAAGATACGTGTAACTTTTACTTTGACAATGTTAGCATCGTCATTTTGAGCAAGTTAGAATTCCGATGCTAGCATTTAGTACAGCCTCACACAACTGTTAATACGACTGTCGACTCTCAGGGCAAAAATCTAAAAACTAAAACTATGGTTGGTTTCTCCCCATTCAAATGACATTATCCTATCTGTTTACTGCAGTATGTAGTTTACTTGCTAACAGCTAGCCAGAGAATAAACTGAGCCCTGACATGGACTAGCAATAGAGTATGTTAACTGCTTGACGTTTGGACAGAGCCACCTCTTCAGAATCATCTTCCTGTGTTTAGTTTCTTGTTCTCACCTCAGACACAATGAGCAGAGAAAACGTTCTCATGTGATTTTAAGATTATTTCAAATTCTAATCCTGCTTTTAAATTGCCTGTGAATAACAAGATGTCAAAGGATTCCTGGGTATTTTGTTTTACGGTGTCCCAGAAATGATGAGTTAACACTGGATTTGAGCCGTGTTTGGCCCACTAGTGGAATCCAGGCTATTGTTGCATACCAATTCAATCAGCGCAAGTTTGGTCCCATCCATCAAACTCAACACTATCAGTCTAGTCATTAGTGGTGCTACTGAACCATATTGCAGTTTCTGTTAACCCAAATGAGATGTCTGCGGTGTTGCCATGGTATGTTGTTCCCCACCAGCTTTTTGATATATGCCTTCATTTCCTGCTGGAGTACAAGATGTTTTGCCTCAAACAAGGGGAATTTGTGGTGAATTTACCGAAAGTATAGTAGTGAGTATTGGTAATAATGGTAATAAATCCGAGCTTGTTCAGTCTCTACTGTCTGCCTTTACTTTAATTCCATCCGACTTGTTTTATTCCTTTTTATCTTGTTTTGTATTTTTGACAGCGTTCTTAGAACCAAATTTTTTGTTAAGTTTTTGGCTTGTTTTTTACCACTCCAACCAAGACTAATAAAAAACAAATTGTGTTTTCATACAAATCTTTAACTATGTAAATGAATATGGTAATACCATATAACAACAGAAAAAACACCCCATACATAGAAAAAAACACATCAACATTATAACAGTAATAATATATAATAATAAATAATATTACCAATCCTGCTCCGTGTGAATGAATAAGTCAATGTGCAAAAACTTCAAGAAAAGAAATTAATATTTACACATTCATTTCTTGTTTTATACCTAATTTCAATAAGAGAGCATTCACGTTCACCTTTAACAGTAAACAACATACATGATCCAGTGAAAAGCTTTATAATTTTGCTACTACATGAAATTGCCTTCAAAGCCTGGCACTCTCCTTGGGGGCTTGGCAGTACTTCAGGCTGCTTTGTGGTCCTGTCCTTTGTGTCCCCAGCATAAGAAGTATCATGTTAAATGTGCTGTTGGTAGTTGCTATAATGGAGGCTCATTGTTATCTAGATTGTGCTGGGTCAGTGGATGCAAATGATTAATTCAATCTGAAATCCAGTAACGGGGACCTATAGTTAAAAGTGGGGATGATGATCAGTGATGGGCAAGGGGGGGTATGGCAGAATTTTCATTATTGAATTAACAGCTGAAAATGCCATTTCCTACAATAAAGGATTCACTCATGGCCAATAAAGCTTCTCTTACAGTATAAAGCTCAGTTTATATTGCACCATGAAATATTAGTTTTTCATAGTCCTGTTCTAGTTTCAGCAGTGAGCGATCAATTAAATGTGGGAACATAATGCATATATTTCATGATTTGTCAAGACAAATTGCAGAGCCACTTAGCTCATCTGAACACATTTTGACATAAAACCAAGCTTTTGTTGTGTTTATGACCTGTTTTGTAACATTGTGTACATTTCAGATTTTATTCCACAATAAACTTGGAAAGTAAACCTAAGCCCTAAAAAAAAGAAACCCAAAATCCTAAAAAGTGAACCCTAAAGGATACTAGTCCCTCATACACACAGTATGTGTGTGTGTGTAATAATAAAATTTTTCAACATAAAATCAACATTGCATTGAAATATTAACACGGAACTCGAACCCCAGTCTCCCAGGTAAGACCAAGACCAAGGAGCTGATTGTGGACTACAGCAGGAAGCAGCAGAGGAGCTACCAACCACTCAGGATCAGCGGGGCCGAGGTGGAGAGAGTGGACAGCTTTAAGTACCTGGGTGTCAACATCACACAGGACCTGACATGGTCCTGTCACATCGACACCTTGGTGAAGAAGGCTCGACAGCGTCTCTACCAACTCAGACGCCTGAGGGACTTTAAGCTCCCTCTCAATGTGCTCAGGAACTTAAACACCTGCACCACTGAGAGCGTTCTGGCTGGGAGCATCACCACCTGGATGGGCAGCAGCACCCTGCAGGACATTTACCAGCAGCGCTGCAGGTCAGGAAGATTGCGAGGGAGCCCACCCACCCCAGCCACAGACTGTTCTCTCTGCTGCCGTCAGGTCGGCGTTACCGCTGCCTGAAGGCTAACACAGAGAGGATGAGGAGGAGCTTCTTTCCTCAGGCCGTCTGCCTGCTGAACCTGGAGAAATAGACTTTATGGACAATCTATTCACAACCTGCACAGGCACTGATAACATTTCACTGCGCATTATATTGTGTATAACTGTGTATGTGACAAATAAATCTTGAATCTTGTAAAAATTCTATTTTCTACCCATTAATCCATCACAAACTCATTTCATTAGGAAACTTTGATGGACTTTAAACTACATCACCAGATGCACTCATTCTGGCAGAAAGCCCCGAAGGCAAACTTCTTCCATGCTCAGTGGTTGAACACTAACCACACAGATAATCACACTAACATATTTGGTTACATATTTGGACCACACAGCTGTGGAGCTAGCGCTAATGGGAGAGATGACATCCTGCCATTTCTCATAAAATAAAAGCTTTGTTTCTGGTAAATACTTTAAAAGGCCAAATTGCAACAGCATATCCTGCATCCTATAGCCCTGATCTAAACCAAAGGGAGCTTCCAGTCTGTGATAAGCAGTCTGACAGACAGTCTCCCATGGTGTTCATAGGCTGTGTTGTTGCTACTACATGTGTGAAAGGGCAAGGGCACCTGTTACGGCCCTGGCCGTTTTGTTCTGTTATGTGTTGTTGTTTTCTGTGTGGTCCTGTGTTGTCTTTTTGGTTTGGTTCTTGTTTTTGTGTCGGACTGAGTGTTCTTCTTTTGTAGCAGCTGTGTTGAACCTGCCCACCTCCGACCAGCAAATGGTGTCGCTGTGCCATTGGTTCCTGCTGCTGCATCCAAGGATTTAAATCCAGGGAGTTCCAGTCACCAGCGGGAACCTCGGCTTGACAGCAGCTATTTTGTGTTTTCTGGCGGTCCCTATACAGAATTTGTCCTCAGATTTTGGTAGCCATTTGGTAATAGTGCTCCTATTAGTTTTGTAGTTTGGGTGGTGGTTTTTTTGATTGTGTCTTGGTAGATTGTTTGTCTTTAGTAGCACTGTACATATATTGCACTATTTTGTTTTGTTTGGACTATGGTCTTTTTTACCTGCACGTCAGGCCTCTTTCTGTTGTAACAATAAATTGTAAGTTGATTTGGAGACAAAGTTTGTTTTTCTCACTCTTTTATGTTGTGTCCCAGCTCCCCTAGACTGGGGCGTAACAGCACCTGATTTATTCCTGGAATTGTTCGTACTTTTTATGAGAAAATTTGGTTTTGGTAAAAACAGAATTTTTAATTCACATACTACATATGACACAGACAGTATGACTGAATTTGATCAAAACTTGCTAAATTGTTTAAAAATGCCAATGTTGTATGATCAGGAAGTGAGGGTGCAAAATCACACTTGCTCCCTTTTGTCATCTATCATGGTGACAAAATGTGTCCACAGACAGACATATAAAACAAGGTTGACAAGGTGAAAACAATACCAGCTGGTGCTGTCAGGGCAGGTAATAACTAATAAATAACGTGTAGACTGTAGACATGTGATGATTACCCTGTTAACAGTTTCCTTAAAACCAGTGTTTCTTGGTCCTACGCCTCTGACCTGCGTCTTTCCTACCACCTTTATTCTTTTCCTTACCTCAAATGTAGAATATCTCTTTAAAGGTGAGGAGCATTAGCCAAGCCATTTCCCTTAACCACAGTGGTTTCTGCTCAGTTGATGTGTATTTACATTCACACAATCCTTCAGCTGAACCTTTCATGTCTGAACGTGTTTCATCAGCACCATGCATGTGCATCATGCACACAGATCATAAGAACATTTCCCAGGAGCCTCTGCCAGTTGCGGTACGTACTTTAGTTTACTTTTTGCTCCATTTTTGAAAAAAGAATATTTCAATAATACTAAACAATTTGAGTTCTCTTGTATCTACACATTCACCTACACTTTCTCTTTTTCTCTTTCTGTTCCAATCTCCTGGGTGCAATTTCAATCCCCATGAAATCCAAATAGATTTTTTTTTCCAATTCCCCTAAATCATAAACCTGTCCTGTTTTTTTTCTTTCCTTTTAATTCACCTGATTTAATCCCCCCCTACCCCAGCAATAGCTGTCACTGTTGCATCAGCCATCAAGTGCCACAGCCGACAGTCTTGTTAACTTGTTCCACATGAGCTACCTGTCCAGATGCTTCTCCCTATGCTGAAACAAGCATTCCAAACTGTAAAGTTATCGATACATAGTGTATTTCCACCTACAGACATGTCCTACAACTCATGGACACATAGGCCCTCTTCATATCTGGCATTAACATCTGCCTTCTCCACTCAATATGCATATAAACGCATACATTAACTCTTACAAACGTTTTTGAAGAGTGCAAGCGTTTTATTTAAAATGTTGAAAGATTTAGAAAAATATCTATTCAATAGCAATGTCTCCTCGATTCAAGCAACAGCAGCTGTGCTCGTGTGACAATATCACTGTATCATGTGTTTACCATCAGTATCTTCATATTAATATTACAATCCAAACCATATCCATAATGTTAACTACTCTTATAGAGCGCAGAGCAAAGTTTTGGTAAGCAGGCATATGGGGAGTGGGGATGCTTGATGTCAAATCCATGGAAAAGGGTTAATAAAATTCACTCATCACTTGCGCTGATGAACGGGCCTCAGGGAAGGGGGCCATCTTTCAGCTCCACTAGAAACATCTGTAAACGCAAAGATTATAGAGATTATTTTATAACGTGTTTTTAGTTCTGATGTTAGTCAAGATCACTTTAATATTTGCATGCCTTCTGCTTAGGCTGCCTTGAATGTGGCCCAGAACACATACACACATTGCGAAAAGAATTGGACAGAACACCTCTTTAAGTGGTCTGAGTGATTGGATCTCAATGTGTCTTCAATGCATCTTAGGTGTATTGACACCTGTACTGAGCACTGCTCATCACACTGGGTGATCAGATGATTGGGTGACCGTTACAAATTGATATAGGAAACCTACAAAATACAGTAGTTCAGTTGAAACTGTCTGTTCACTGTTCTAAATGTATATGCTGGCTACATTCAATGGGTAACCATAGCAACTGGGACACAGTCAAAGCCTCAGTTTGCGACAGTTTGCCGCAACACATTAACGAGCAAACTTTTTTCAGTGAGTGTAACCCTAGCCCTTCAGTCCCTTATCCTCTGAACACCACAGCTTAGAGAATGTAACACACAACCTGCAGGAAGTAGACTGCCCCTCTGAACTTACTGAGACTTTGGATCACTCAGTTTATCACTGATTGTCACTCACTGGAACGACCCTGTGACCTGAGATTTTTATCTTCAAAAGCTATTGGTGAGTGGAAAATTAGGGCTATAATCCTATTGGGTGAAGTTGGGGCAAGTGATCATGTCACATCCCACATTCAAACCGCTACATCAGGCTGCAGCCATTAGTAACTTTACATATTGACTTTTATTTAATCTTGATATTGATTAGGGGACAATGGTGTATCTGATTAGCTAACTAGTCTTGTCAAAATACTGCACTGTTGACTTTGTTCACATACAGAGGGGGCTTGGGTAGATGGATTGCTCAAACACAGACCCTCTACCCAGGAGAATGGGGTTTTTGTCCAGCATGAAGCCTAAGGTGAAACTTGCTTAGCTACAGAACGTATTTTAAACCAAACCAACATCTCTTCCTAAACTTAACCAAGTAGTTGTTGTTCCTGCACTTGAACTTTACCAAGTAGTTTTGGTAATTGAATGAAATTGCCACTGTTTCAGAATGTTAACCACACCTTTATTATTTCACCACAATAATGAATATCTGGTACACCTGCAACAAGGTCAGGGGTGTGTCTTTCAGACATTAAAGCTAATAAGAACCATTTGGAGTGAAAAGACAGCCAGGGCAGTTGCACTGCACATCTAATCATGCCACAAGGGGTGCCCAGAGGGTGAGGGTGAATGGGGTCTGTTGGAGAGGAAGTTGAGGATCTAACCAGCCAAACGAGAGTCAACACCAAAGTAGTTAGAGTTTATCCACCAACTGCCCCCGTGGTTGTTTGCAAAAAAAGGTCAAGCAGGGTGGCAGCAGTGTCCTGCACAGCCTTCCCAGCTCGATGTGCAAAGTGAAACGGATCACAAAGTCCTGTTTTGTCAGTCTCTCAAAGAACTGTATGACCAGGGAAATTGGGGGAACTGGCCTGTAGTCATTCAAGACCTTTGAGTGGTTGTTCTTAGCATCAGGAAACACAATGGTTTCCATAATTTTGGACCCCTATGCTGCCTATGTGACAACATAAAGTTATAATTAAAAATGGCACCCAGTTGTTCTGCAATACAAGTGAGAGGCAGCTGCCAACGTTATCTAGGCTGGGACTTGTCTTGTGTTTGCAGTGATTAAACATGTTAACTCAGTGGTAGAGATTTTAACTCTCCCATGATAAACCAAAATCACAGGTCTTGTCGTACATGTAACATATTGATAAGTCCTCAGAGCTTTGATCAAAGCACAATTGATCAAGTCACCAAGTAAAATGTCGGGGCATCAGGATATAGAGATTGAAGTTTCTTGTTACTTGCAATATTGTCTGTGCAGCATTATGGGGGGAAAATATTGAGGATTAACACTGTTAGCCATCATCATTCATTAAGGTAGAGACATACTGTGTTTTGCCAGTAATTGGGCCATATTGATCCATGTTTAGGGATGCACCACAGTCATCTATCACAAACTCCAAGTCCAAGTCCAAGTCCCTCTCAGCTAGCCATGTCCCCGTCATTGCCAGAGAGAAGGCATTCATGTTGGAAAAAATCCTGGGCTTGGCATTAGTCAGTCAGTCTGGGCATTTACTAGAATGACAGATAGCAAGGGAATGCAAGACAGAGATTGACGTTTTACTCTTTAGTGAGTTCCACTCGTCTTTTCCTGCTTTCTCACTTGCCCTTGAGGCTTGCTGGAAAATGTCTTTTGACCATGATTGTGGTAGATGAAAGTTTGGAAACATCTATGGATGGGTTTATATTTGGGTGATTATTCCACCGCAGAGTAAACCCTCTTCTCTCTTTGGGTCAAGGTGCGAGGTCAAGTCCACACACACATACAATCCATCTGTTTGGTTGAGGTGTTTGGAGCGTAACTTAAACTGTTAATCCTTTATGACAGAAATCCTTCCTTGTCCTCAAATCTCATCCCACTTAAACTGAATCCACAAGATTTGCTAAACAAATGCGGCACCTGTAGGTAAGCCATATTCTAAATACCAAAGTAATTGATTTTAAAAAGAACTGAACACCTTGACACAGCTTAGGGCTGTGTCAGCCATTACTATAAACACTTGTACACCATATGAGGAAACATTTGTGTGTACTGGATGTGTGCAGGATAAACAGGTGTGGAAAAACAAACAAAAATAAACCAACTGTCTGTGACTATAACCACGGGGACCTCAAGAATAAACTACAGTAAGAAATAACTATCATAGCAAAATGGTAATCTGTTTCTTCTGAAAACATGATTAGTTATGCAATTAATGCCATCTGAAAAAGCTATAAATTTGGACCTACGGCAAACATGAACTCATTATTTGCTAAGAGTGGTTTACAGGAATAAATTATGGCTAATATTGAGAAGACGGTATGCTGCTGCTATTCTAGGCAGTGTGTTGTCCACTGTTAAGTCCTAATGTCACCTCTTTCCAATGAAATCTCTCTTAGAGGAGGTGGGTGAGAGGAGGACATTAGCAAAACTCAAGTCCATCATGGACAACCCCTCTCACCTCCTGCACGAGACTGTGGGGGCCCTCAGCAGCTCCTTCAGCAACAGGCTGAGGCACCCACCCTGCAAGAAGGAACGCTACCGCAGGTTATTTCTCCCATCAGCCATCAGACTCTGTAACAGCAGCATCACAGGCTGATGTTAATATACGGAGAAACAGTCCATAGTCACTACATAGTTGCTAATAGGTACTGTTTCTCACTCATATCATTCCATTCATTTCATATTCCTGTCCATACTTGTACATTTATGTCCATAGTGTAATTATTTATTTATCATTACAACATATATTTATTTACTATTGCTTATTTCCTACTGTTGTTCTCTTTATTCTTTCTTTTTTTCTATTACTTGTTGCTGCTGTAACATGTTGGATTTCCCCCTATGGGGGATCAATAAAGAAAAGTCTAAGTCTATTCAACATTTCTGTTATAAATCTGTTTGAAAGACCTGGGCAGGTGTATCAATTCAATTCAATTCAATTCAATTTTATTTGTATAGCCCAATATCACAACAGAGTGTCTCATAGTGCTTTACAAAGTTCACTGAAATAAACAAGTGTAAGCGAACAAACAATCTAATAAAGAGTCCAGCAGTCGATGAGGCCAGTGGATCAGTCCGATGGATCAGTCCGAGGCATCACCTGCCCTTTATGACCCTCCTTCTTCGGGAAGGAAAAACTCAAAAAACCCAGTGGGAAAAGAGAAACCTCCGGGAGCACCACAGTGAAGGAGAGATCCAGCTCCCAAGGACGGACAGGCTGTAGCCTTGGACAGACGCACATCCATTGGCTGGTGGAGAACCACATCAGCGGGGCCAGGACCAGGATCCACAGGAACCAGAGAACCACATCAGCGGGACCGGGACCAGGACCCACAGGAACCAGAGAACCACATCAGCAGGGCCAGGACCAGGATCCACAGGATCCACAGGAACCTGAGAGATGAGAAAGCACAGAAACGCTCCAGGGAAGATAGCAAGTTAGAGGCAGACATTTGACTGACATGAGACATAACGATGGAGAGGAAGAGGAGGAGAGAGAATAGAGGAGCTCAGTGCACCATAGGAGTCCCCCGGCAGTCTGAACCTATAGCAGCATAACTAGGGGCTGGTCTAAGGCCTGATCCAGCCCTTAAATATATGCTTTGTCAAAAAGGAAGGTTTTTAGTCTACTCTTAAATGTAGAGAGGGTGTCTGCCCCCCGAACCCAAACTGGAAGGAGATTCCACAGGAGAGGAGCCTGATAGCTGAAAGCTCTGCCTCCTGAACTACTTTTGGAGACTTTAGGAACCACCAGTAGACCTGCATTCTGGGAGCGCAGTGCTCTAGTGGGGTAGTACGGTACTATAAGATCTTTAAGATATGATGGGGCCTGACCCTTAAGAGCCTTGTAGGTGAGGAGAAGGATTTTAAACTCTATTCTAGATTTTACTGGAAGCCAATGAAGAGAAGCCAGTACAGGAGAAATGTGGTCTCTTCTTTTAGTTCTCGTCAGAACACGAGCAGCAGCGTTCTGGACCAACTGGAGAGTCTTTAACGACTTATTGGGGCAGCCTGATAGTAAGGAGTTACAATAGTCCAACCTAGAAGTGACAAATGCATGGACCAATTTTTCTGCATCATCAGTGGATATGATGGGCCTGATTTTGGCAATATTACGTAGATGGAAAAAGGCAGTTCTAGAAATCTGTTTAATGTGGGAGTTAAAGGACAAATCCTGATCAAATAAGACTCCCAGATTCCTCACAGTGGAGCTGGAGGCCAGATTAATGCCGTCCAGAGCAGTTAAGGTAGTGGAAAAGCTGTCTCTGAGGTGTCTGGGGCCGAGCAAAATAACTTCAGTTTTATCTGAATTTAGCAGCAGAAAGTTGCTGTTCATCCAGGACTTTATGTCCTTAAGGCAGATTTGAAGTTTAGCCAACTGATTGGGTTCATCTGGCTTTATTGATAAATATAATTGTGTATCATCTGCATAACAGTGGAAATTAATGGAGTGCTTCCTGATAATATTACCAAGAGGAAGCATATATAAGATAAAGAGTATTGGTCCAAGCACTGAGCCTTGTGGAACTCCATGTCTAACCTTAGTGTGGACAGAGGATTCGTTATTAATATGTACAAACTGAAATCGATCTAATAAATAGGACTTAAACCAGCTTAATGCAGTTCCTTTTATACCAATGAACTGTTCCAGTCTCTGTAACAGGATGTGATGGTCGATGGTGTCGAAAGCAGCACTCAGGTCTAACAAGACCAGGACAGAGAGAAGTCCTCTGTCTGATGCCATAAGGAGGTCGTTTGTAACCTTCACCAGTGCTGTCTCTGTGCTATGGTTCGCTCTAAAACCTGACTGAAAATCCTCAAATAGACTATTAGAATTTAGAAAATTACACAGCTGATTAGCTACAACTTTCTCCAGGATCTTGGAGAGAAAGGGAAGGTTGGATATAGGTTTATAGTTAGCTAACACACCTGAATCAAGAGTAGGCTTTTTCAGGAGAGGTTTAATTACTGCTACTTTAAAGGACTGCGGTACATAGCCTGTTAGTAGAGACTGATTTGTCATATCCAGTAAGGACGTGTTAATTAGGGGCAGGACCTCTTTAAGGAGTCCAGTAGGAATGGGGTCTAGGAGACATGTTGACGATCTAGATGAGGAGATTATTGAGGTCAATTCAGCAAGATCGATTGGAGAAAAACAGTCCAAGTACACATCAGGTCTAACAGCTGTTTCTATGGTTCCTAGGTTTGAGGTTGGACCAGACCCTGTTAAGGGCAGGAGGTGCTGAATTTTGTCCCTAATAGTTAGGATTTTATCATTAAAGAAGCTCATGAAGTCGTTACTGCTGAGCTCTAAAGGAACACAAGGATCAATAGAGTTCTGGCTCCTTGTCAGCCTGGCTATTGTGCTAAAAAGGAATCTAGGGTTGCTTTTATTTTCTTCTATTAATGAGGAGTAGTAGGCGGCTCTGGCATTACAGAGGGCCTTTCTATAGGTTTTAAGACTATCTTGCCAGATAAAACGGGATTCTTCCACTTTGGTGGCCCGCCATGTCCTTTCTAGCCTTCGTGAGTGTTGCTTAAGCTCACGTGTCTGGGAGTTATACCAGGGAGCTTGTCTCTTTTCTTTAATTCTCTTCTTTTTTAGAGGGGCAATAGAGTCTAGTGCCATTAGCAGTGAACCTGCAGCACTATCGACCAGATAATCAATTTGGGATTGTTCTGTAAAAGCAAAGCATGCAAATGTGTATTCATGTGTTTTGTGTAATTGTTGCCAACACGACTAAAATGAGGCTGCTGAAGAGATGATCTGCTTCTGGACACCAAAACATTTAAAGACGGCAAAAACACATTTTACCATAGAAATTTGGCGACTAAGCAGTCGACCTGGGCTTTGGCTTTGTTTGGATTTGCATACCAATATACTGTTCATACACAGTATGACAGCACATCGATGTAGTGCTCATCAACTGCATAGTAGAGGGTGTAGTGTGTGTGACAAATATTAATAGATTTGTCTCATAACTATTAATACTTTGAGTTAACTTGTGTTTTGTAGAAGTTGTAAATGAACATATGGATTAATGTGCAATGAGTCTTACAAATGCACATACACATTTATGAATCCAAGTTTTACACTTTGTACAAGTACAAAATCGAGCAAAAATAATTCTATGTGTCCAATGTTCATACACATCGAGACCTTCTCAAATCTAAAATTGGCTTGTGAACTGTAGATCATGAATTTGTGGATAAAACAGCATGTGTGCATTCAGTGATGTAGTTTTGAGAAAATCTTCTTATTTGACTTTTTGAGACACATTTCATGGTGTTTCAGATGTGAGATTCACACACTCGAATCTACCGATTGAAGCATGTCTGCTGAGGTTTCTTTTTTGGTGGTGAAGTGGTGCAACCATATTCTGCATTTGCAGAACACATCTCAAGTACCTCAGTGTTGAAAATAATTGTTTAGCATACTCTCTCCTGTCATATGTCCTAACCGTGTACCATGTACCATCCTATGAAAGCGGATGGCCCATGGCAAGCCTGTCCCCAGCCACAGGAGGTGTTGTTTGCATGTTCCAATTCAAATCGATATAAAATACAAACTATGATGGATAGAGTATTCATTTTTTTCGCAGCAGAAAGCAAAAAATGCAGTCTTAACCTTGTATCCCTGTGTTTCAAGTTGATGTAGATAAATTATTTTATGTGTGGTACAAATTTTGTGAATGGGAAAGGTGCAGTGGCGCTGGGAGCCAGGGGGAAGGGGAATGGTCCTTAAGATCATATGAAACTAGACAAGCTTGGGCCACTATTGGTACCAACCATATCAGCCTAGATTGTTGCCAAGGGGGGTAATCTCAATCAATCAATCGATCTTTATTTATATAGCGCCAATTCATAACAGCGTTATCTCAAGACGCTTTCCATAAAGAGCAGGTCTAGATCAAACTCTTTCATTAAGAGAGAGACCCAACGATTCAGGAATTCAAAATTAAGGATTCAAGAATCCTCACATGAGCAAGCATCAGATATTATATTGAGCAACTGTGGCAGGAAAAACTCCCCTTTAACAGGAAGAAACCTCGAACAGAACCAGGTTCAGATGTGGACGGCTTCCTGTCAGGGTCCGTGTAGGATGGAGGTTGGACAGAGAGAGAGAGACAACACAAACAGCAACCGACATACTAACAGCAGCTATAGCACTGACAATAGGAATGTGACTAATAAATTGGCAATATGGTAGCACTCTCCTCAAGATACTTAGCATATAGTTTTAAAAGGAAAAAAAGGGTAAGTGTAGGTTTACAGTGTATGCACACTGGTTAATATGTTAGTGTATAATGTAGGCCTATGTGGGTGACAATGTTGACAATAAGTAAAAATGCTACTGTAAGCACTGGGGGAATATTTCTGTTCTTTTAAATCACCTTTGCACTTTGCTCATAAAAATGAGCATAGATCAAAAAGGTATGAAGTGTTTAGAAATATTTTGCTCATTTTTCTAGAAATAGTTGTTTTGCGTCTTTATTTAGTCCACTTTGATGACAAAATTATACAATCATTGATATTATGATATCATATTATGGTTTATTGACTTGAAATATAACCTATTTGCAGAGAATGTGCAGAGTTCAAAGAGTTAAATAGCCTTATTTGTGGTTATAGCAGACTAATAGGTTAACTATATAGAAGAAGTGGAACATGTGACTAATTAGTCACATGTGACTAATTGTTTTCCAGGTATTAGCCAGGCCCCTAGCTATTTCCAAGGAAGCGAAGATGGCAGTAGCAAAACATTTTAATTTGAGAGCAAATCGCCACAAAATATGAATTAGGCCATGGGAACTAATAGTTTGATTATATAGAAGACTGAGCATATGATTGCTTGTTTTTCAGAAACCCTCAGGTTTTAGGAGGGTGTTTTCAACAACAACAAAAAAGGCTTAGGTTTTAGATGCCTTAGGTCTTAATGGGTGTTAACATACTGCTAACACAGTCATCAACCATCCGTGAAATCAACAGAGAAACATACTTTCAATTGTAAATTAGTCAAATTGTTTTGTAGTTTTTGTCAGAAATACAGCTGCTTGCCAGCTTTTTTTTCTTTCAAATGTTTCTTATCAAAGTATTGCACTGTGGGTCTGTAAGGCTTTCAGCAAAGTATCATAATCAGTTTTATGATCTTAAACAACTGATATTTTCAGATTTTACATTACCTGCCAAATATGTCTAAAGGTGAATAAAGAAATGTGGTTTTGTATTACTCCTGCACTGTAGATAATTGTGTTTCCTCTATGTTCCTCTAAAAGAAAAGTCAACTTGAAAACAAATAGTGCCGGAAGTTTTTATGTCTTAGATGCATTTTTTATGAAAATAAAAAATCAGACACAGGTCAGACTTTTATGTAAGGCACAGATTGAGAAATATGTTTTACAGAGTGGAGGGTACACTCTGAAGAGATAGCTTGGAAGAGTCATTTTGTCAATTCAAAGAAGGGAAACTCTTTTTAGTGAAATGTAGCCTATTACAAAAGCACTTTATTTTCAGTGGGCTGTGTAGGACAACTATTAGCTGTCAATCAAAAAGACAATCTTGTAAACTTCAAGGTCAAAGGGTAACTGCTATTTGGAGAGAAAACAGGAGGGTTTTCATGTTGTGGATAATAAATTATTGAAGTTCCTCACTAACTGCTTTGACATAATTGATGCACCAATGCTATCTGTAGGAGCTGTTGTTGTCTCCTGCCCTTATAACCTTTTAAGAGAAAATTACATCAAGGACACAGGACTTATTCTAAAAATGGTTTTAATTTGAAGAAACAGTACACACTAACAGTCCCAGTGTTGTGAGACAGAAGCTATCAATCATTCAACCTTGGTTTTGTTTGTTATAATAATTATAGCAAGGTATCAGTTAGGTAAGGCAAGGCAAAGCAGGTGTATTTATATAGCACCATTCAGGCACAAGGCCATTCAAAGTGCTTTACAGGGGCATAAAACTCAATAAAACAAGACACAGAAGCATTACAAACTAACTAAAAGTTAGTTTGACAATGATAAATTAATGATTACAAATGCAACATGTAGCACATTAAGATTAATTTCAGGTCAATTAAGCATCATGGTTAATTTGGAGGATGTTTCTGGGGTCAAAAGGAAGCAATTTACAGCAATCCATGTTACACACAGCAGCCTCCCTGTTGTCAACAGATCGTGTTAGCTTGTGTTTCCGTCTGTTCAGCCCTAGCAAATTATTTCATGGCTTTTAGGCTTTGGCACACACTCAGACCTCTAATTTTGCAAAGGTATCTATAGGTATATATATATATATATATATATATATCCCCGAAAAGCACGAAGAGCTGAAGTAAAGTTCCAGAAGTAAGAAAACGCATTTAAAATCTCATTGGTATTTGTCACATCTAATGTTTAGTTAAAATTTCCCATGAGCCCAAGACCCCTGTAGGTTATCATAGCTATATAAAAGAGGCAAGTCCATTAGACTTTTCATCTAGCACTACTATCAGGTTTAAATAATGTGTGCAATATTTTGGTTTATGACTAAATACCTAATGACATTCTAATCAGCCTCATCTGTACACTGCTAATTAGCTAATGATAGTATGTTCAAACACTAAATTTGGAGGATAAACATGCTAAACATTATACTTGCTCAATACTAACATGGTAGCATTGCAAGGCATTTCAAGTTTGGAGAGAGATTCAGTGTTGGTGAAGTCAATGCATTCTATGAGCATGTCTTTTGTGACATTGCACACCGCAGGGATCAGGATTGTTACAGCTCGACCCCTAGGAATTTTGTTATAAAAGGTTCAACAGCCAAATTCACTCTTTTAGAGCATTTATAGATTAAAATAAGTCAACAATCATGGTCAATGATAATTGGTTGAAAGTAAAGTATTGTTAAAGCATGGTTGATCAACAAACTTGCTAACCTCCAGATGTCACTGGGAGACCAAACATTACCAGAATTTCTGGGGATTTTCCTCCAGAAAATAATTACTTTCAGACAGTTTTCTTGCATTCCAATGAATGTACGGAGTAATATTCTTGCCAGAATGTGGAGTCAGGAAGACAGCAGATGAAGGGGAATTGAAAGAGAATCTGGGGGATTGGCAAGTACCTTCACCTACAAATAGTAACAGTGTATGAAAAGTAAATGAAGGAGGAAAACACATTGTTCAAAGAAAGTGGAATCCCACGGGATAATTTTGTCCAGAAAACAACAGATTATTATTAAACTAGACAGCCAGCCTAAAGATAGAACAGAGGAAGAGTTCTTAGCTGAACTATTTGTTTGGATTTGTCATATTTTCGTCATTGATTATGTCAGAGTTGCTCTCACACATTTACTTATGAGACTACAACCGTACAAGCGTAGCATACCTCAATAGGATCGATAGAACAGGATGAGACATTTTCCTCTATTTAAAATGAGAAGCAGACGAATGGCCCAACATAGTTAGGTCTATGTACAGAGCTGAACTGTGTCAGCTGGGCAGGATGTGAATCCCATTTGTATTGGAAGGTTTGCATGGCCACATGGATTTGTTCCTAGGATTAAACTCTTCTGCACAGAGACCTCAGATGTTGTACCCGGAATCTGCTGGAGCCAGATTCACCACTGGCACTCGCGTTGCCTTTATTTCCCGCATCTTTTCCAGCTCCTCTTTCAGCTCGTCAGCTCTACGTTTCAAGCTTCTCGTGTTTGTTCCCGACGTCGCTGTTGCTTGGAAATGCACCATCTATCACCACTGTCAACACAATGTCAGGTTGGTTAGCCATGACCAGCCTGTCAGTCTGGATTATGAAGTCATACAGGACCTTAGCTCGGTCATTCTCAACCACTTTGGGAGGTGTCTTCCACTTCCAGTCCATGCTCAGTGCAGATGTTACTGTAGAATATACCAACCACTTCGTCATAGCGTCCCATGTACGCTGTTCCTGCTTGCATCTTAGACACTTGTTTCTTTGCACAAATCTTTGCACGGCCTTTGGACCTCTATTGGTCTTGTACAAAGTGCCTACTCTTGTGTTGCCATGATTAGTGCTTATGTGCTGTCTTTTAACACAGGCTTTTCCAGCCACTGGTAGGATTTCTTCATATCTGGAGCTGAGCTAATTTTGGATTATTTCACCGCTCCGGCAGCTGATGAGAGTTACGCTGGCAGTTCGACCTCCGGCTCTGACTTGGACTAACCAGCCAGCCCCAGTGGCGAATCAAGTAATTTTGGTGAAGATGAAGAAGAAGGGGGCAGCATGGTGGTGCTGTGGTTAGCACTGTTGCCTCACGGGTTCAAATCCCGGTTTGAACCCGGGGTGTTTCTGTGTGGAGTTTGCATGTTCTCCCCATGCTAGCGTGGGTTCTCTCCGGGTACTCCGGCTTCCTCCCACAATCCAAAGACATGCATATTAGGTTAATTGGTAACTCTAAATTGCCCATAGGTGTGAGTGTGAGAGTGAAAGGTTGTCTGTCTCTGTATGTGGCCCTGCGATTGGCTGGCGACCAGTCCAGGGTGTACCCCGCCTCTCGCCCGAAGTCAGCTGGGATAGGCTCCAGCTCCCCCCGTGACCCTGACGGATAAGCGGTATAGAAAATGGATGGATGGATGAAGAAGAAGATATTGGTGAGTGGATGACCCAAGAGAGGCATAAAATGTCTCTATGTGAGGAGGATACTGTTAAGGAAATTGAGATGGCCCACAACGGCAGCCCATGGTACCAACTCTTTATGCCATGAGAGATGGCGAGAAAAAGAAGAAGATGTAACGAAATCACAGTGTTAAGTGCTTATCTTTAGTTTGGCTAAATGATCATAGTTTTGTTAAATTTATGAAGATGAGCAATGTGTTTTTCTGTTAATAAGTTGACAAGAAAAAAGTTATTAAAGGTTATTGGTTACCTTATAGTTGACTCATAAGGTGTGTGCCTGATTGAGTGTAGGTGAGCTAATGTCCCAATATGAGCATCTACAAGAGAAAATCATTTAAATATAGCAAAACAAATGTAATAAATATATATAATATTCCATATAGTAGTCTGCATTAGTAAGCACATTAAAACAAAGGATACTCATGGACTTAAAGGGTACGTTTATCTTGGCGTGCTGGGTGTGCGCGTGCACATTCACAGGACCACATGCACATTTGTGGATATTTTCAAACGTGGGATGTCACTTTTGACCAAGAAATCTGTGAATTTTGACTTGAGTCTCAATAAATGTCTTTCACTTCTTTAGGGTAATGGATGGATATTGATTGTTATGTTTAGTGCCCCTTGTCTCAAAAACAAGGTTTCATGACAGTTGGCATTTGGAAGAGGGTATCTCATGGCATATTTGGTGTCACAGAACGGGACAGAGGCTCAGATGCAGATGACAAAACACCAATACACAAATACTGAGTTTAAATAATTTATTAAGCGAAAAGCACTAATAGAAATAACGAGCAGGGGGCGAAGCAAGGGGAGAGACCGGGGACCAGGTCGGGAGAGCGGACATAGCTGGCAGAGGCAGGGTGCAGAGGAACCGGGGCAGGTGGGTAGAAGCCGGGGCCGACAGGGAGACAGGACGAACACAGACTAGGACAAGATCAGACAGGCACTCGGGAACAGGTGAGGCAAGCTATGCTATGCAGGTATAGACAACGGTCCGGCGTAGTCTGGTGGAGAGAGCAGAGTAAAGTAAAGCAGGGAGTCTCAGCTGATTGAACGCCACACCCCGACACAGGTGGACACATCAAACTCCGCCAAACACACCCACAAACACACAGGGGAGACACCCCGCTAGTTCTGGGCAGAGGGCACAACATTTGGAGTAGAAAGATATAATCGGAACTTCCATAGAGGTTAGACTTTCGTCTTTACAGACATGGAGAAAACTCAAAATGTGTTTCTGAGTGAAAGTGACTCAGAATGATGGAGCAGGTCACATACGTTCCTTCTTGATATTACAGTTCAAATCAAATGATATTAAAGCAGAAAATAAAAAAAGAAGCACTATTGCTACCGCACCCATGTGAGGACTGTGTGTGTGTGTGTGTGTGTGTGTGTATGTGCCTTTATACACTGGGGATGCCTTTTATTGATTTGACTAATGTCTATTTTATAGACAACATCACAGCAATGTCTCACCAGCACCATTACAATCATGAAAGGCAATAAGAGTGACGAGAAAACCTTAACACATTTTTATGACGCCCGTACATCTTCATAAAACACTCAACAACAGCTTACACAGCCATAAAAGAAGAGAGGCAGGAAAGTAAATGACAATCGAGAAGCTTTTAAAGGTTTATTAAAATGAAAATGGACTCCTCACTGTGATGCTGTGCAATAACTCTTATTAAATAGTGTGTGTTTGCCGGGGATCATGTTATGGCTGCTGTGATTCACCCATTAAGCTTATGGATCTTTGATATACAATGACGGCTTATGCCTTATAGTGTAAATCCCATCATGCTTCAGGAAGCATCACACACCCACAGACAAGCAACCGTGGAATCGTTCATGTGTGTTTTTTATACACTGAATACAAGCAGATGGATTTTTGAACAGGTATGTCAAGAGTTGGTGTGACATGTGTGTAGGATGAAATAATCTGTTTTTTCAACCTGAGACAAGTGACATTATGTTGTGTTTATGTGTGTGGGTGTAGTTTTACAGAGTGATGAATACATTGAGCTAAAGAAGACAGATGCATACAGCAGTGTGGTGCATCTGTATGTGAGTGTATGCATATATATGGGATGGAGCAGTTAAGAGAACAGTCTTCAAACACACACTGAGTCGCATTGACTCTATATTCAATATTAAGCTTTATTGTGTTGTTCCATCCAGTTATATTAACCTCCTGTGACATAGTGTAGTATAGACTTTTAGCTGGAGCTCTTTTTAATGTCACTTGCACACATTTAGTTCGAGCTGTTATAAACCACAGCTAAAACTGAGCACAATGGGTGAATAGGTGGTCAAGAAAGTCAAGAGAATGCATTAGTCACAGCAGCGGTATTTCTGTGCCCACAGGTTATCCGAGGAAGACATAAAAATAAGATAAATATAAGTTTTGTAAAGAGTTGGTAAAGAGAGTCTGTTGCGATGTCGGGTGATCCTCTGACTTGACAAGATAGTGAAGACTGTGAAGTTTTTCTCCTGCAAAACATAAAGCATGTCATTGCATTGTCATTGTTCAGACGTTAGCATTTAGCTCAAAGTTGCACCTCACAGGTCTGCTATCATGGCTGTAGGCTCAGTGACAAACATACAAACCAAAATTGAATGTTTACTCAAATAATATCAGGTAGAAAGTGTGATTCTAAACCAGCAGTTTGAGGTTATTGATATTGAGATTATTTGCAGGATATTGATTACCAGGATTACCAGGATTACCAGGATTACAGGATATTGATTATCATGTAATGTATTTTGACCTATATTTTGCATTTGCAAGGCATCGTTTTAGCACATTATTGACATCTGCACAAATACATGTATTTTCTGCAGTAGAATAAAAATTACATATTGCAAACTATTTGTTTCCTGTCACACTCCTTGCCACTAGGTTATTTCCATTTATCCAGTGAAAAGAGGACAATATGTGTTCTGGTGACTTTAACAGGCAGCAGTGGAACAGCAAGATTACAGAAGAAAATGGGATTTCAACAATTTCAACAGTTACAATTCTTTTCAAGTGTGTTCAATCTGTGTATGATGGTCATTACTGAAATCTGGTAACTGAGAGAATCTCTATATTAAAACATACCAAACACAAACAAACAATGGTTCTAGTTTTGTGAAATTCTGTGGCAGGGAAGTGGTGCTTTTCATATGGAAATGAAGAGCCATGAAAACAGACACAAGCCTCAGGGAAGTAAAAACACACTCCCCTCATGTGTCACGATCAATGTGTCTTCCTGAGCCCTCGCTGCAGCTCAAACACAGCCACTGCCGAACTGCTACACTACACTACTAATATTAGATTTTTTTATTAAAATATGTGTATGTTTTCATATGTAAATATAAATACATTTTCTTTTCTTTTCTTTTCTTCTGTTCTAACCACTCTCCTCCTCGTTTGTGCTGTTCACTCTCACGTTTTCTTTTTATATTAAAAAAGAGCAATAAGCTAGGCCTAGATGGGACTGCTGATTTAACTGCTGGCATGAAACTGATTTTGTGTCTCCTATAAGTGCGTATGGTTGCCGAAAGGCAGTCAATCCCTGTCATTAGAAACAACAATGTGTCATCATCTTTCAGTGTGACATCGGCAACCAGGAGCTCCTGGCCATCAACCAAGTTGTCTTTCTTGGTTTGGACCGACCACGAAAATCTTGAATATATACGGAGACTCAACTCCTGACAGGCCAGGTGGTCCCTGTTCCTCACTAGATTCAACTTCCCTCTCTCTCTCTCTTACTGGCCTAGGTCCTGCAAAGTGAATCCTAATACCCTGTCCTGCCAGTTCGTGGGAGTGGAAGATTTCATCTTGGGCCCTGATACCATCTTTTCTTCCTCGAACCTCATCACATCACTTACCTAGGACGTTGAGGAGAGGGTCAAGGCCACGATGGAAGATCGACTGGGGCCCAGCTGTAGTCAACAGAATTGTCTGTTCATCCTGCTACCTCTGATTCTGCTGGGACACCCTGGCTGAGGACACCGGAGAGTTTGTGAAAGCCTGCCCCATCTGCAATCAACACAAGCCATCCCACCAAGCCCCAGCTGGACTTCTCAGCATCCCTCGTCCTGCTCCCGACACCTACTGTACGTAGAGTACAACCACAACACCCTGACCAACTCAGCAACTGGACTCCCTTCGTTCCAATGCGCCCACGGGTTCCAGCCCCCTTGCTTTCCCGATCTGGAAAAAGACAGCTGATCATCATCAATCTAAGGCGTCGATCTACCAGGTTGGTCAGAGGGTGTGGCTGTCAACCCCAGAATTACCTTTATGAGTCCAAGAAGCTGGCTTCTAGGTTCATCAGTTCATCAGAATGCCAGAGTCATGCTTGAATGCCTTGACCAAACGAAGAAATTGAAGTGGGTTGGATTAGAACCTTTAGTTTAAAGTGGACACGTTATGCAAAATACACTTTTTAATGTCTTTTCAACATAAATGTGTCCTCAATGTGTAAAGAGGCCCGCAAACAATGACTAAGAGCAGCTATGACTATTTCTGTCTCATTTGCTTCTACTCCATCTTTCAGTGTGAAAATGCACCGTTAAGACATGCCCTCTCTCGTGACATCAGATGCAGGGCCTGTTTAACATGTGACCTCCTTCAACCCCTCAGCAGGCTGACCTTCCCACCCACTGAAAAGTTGAATCCATCTCATTGTCTGCCATTGCTGTTATCTAACTAATACTAGCTCAGTTCACAAGACCTTTACAAAATGTATTAGCAAAGCACACAAATTGTTCTGCTGTTGACACAACTGTGCCCCCACCATCTGAAGAGGTGAAGAGCCAGCGGTCTGTAACAACTGCAATACATGAATGTTGTGTGTGTTATGTTATTTGACTCTTTATTTTACTCTTTCTACTCTATTTCTTAACTTCACCTCTTGCCTTGAACACTAACTTTTCTAAACAGCATAAAACACTAACATGTTAATGCTGTTTCGGTTAGTCTGTTAGCATGTTGCTTGGTTAATGTGGCCCCCCTTCGGATACGCGGCAGAGCAGCCAGATTTCTATGCTGTAGTGTGATCTACAGTTTGATGTGGCTATTTTAGATGCTGTTCAGTAGGCTTTCCTAGCGAACGTAGGGTAAGCATTCTTGCAGCTTTCTGAACCACACTTCCATAGGGCAGTCATTGGTGTTATATCTGCCTCTGTTCCCTTGCTTTGTAGCATAGCTGGCTTGTCTCCTGGTGGCAGATCCTGAGTAACATAGAGCTTTGAGCCTTTGTTTAATGCAGATTCATCTTTGTTGCAATAAGCTGGTTTATTTAATTTTGCTAACTTCAGACGGCCTCTATTTAGTCCCCTAGCTAAAATGTAATTTTTGATTATTCTCTCGTTGCTGTTGGTGGTTAAGGAGCCATGGCCTCATCTCACTGCAGAGGGAGCTTTGTCTCTACTCTCCTGTACTCACTGGCCAGGCTGTGCATCACAGTGGGTGGCTGTGTCCAATCTCATGGCGTCCATCTCCCCTAAGCAACAGGCCTTGTCTTGACGTCTTAACATTTCTACTCTACAGTCATGGCACCAAGAATTTACATTCTGACACCAGAACAATGTTAAAAACAATTAGACAGGGGGTAATATGATGTGAGAACCTGAGCTACGCTTCTCAGTTTTAAGTGATATTTGACTTTGACTAGCATAATTTCAGCTGTCAAATCTGTAAACTGCAAAAATCACTCTGACATCCATAACGCCCAAATCACACTCAGAAAATCAAGAATGTTCAGACATTGTTAAAAGTTGAAACCTTAGGGTGTGCTACTGAAAGAGATACAGGAGAAGCTTATGTCCAATAGAAATGAGGGAGAGAGACAGTTTAACAGACAGAGATAGGGTCAGAGACAGAAAGTGAGAGAGGGGAATAAGCTCTAGTGGATATCTTAGAGGGGTCTGGGGTCATTGAAATTCCTCAGCAGGCACTACACGCTCCTCCTGTGGCTGAACCGCCCCCACCCCCCCCTTTAGCAGAGCCCTGAGAGACAGACCATCAATTACACTCTTCCTCTATATCTCCCTCCGTCTCATTTTCTTTCACTGGATAATGCTCTTTCCCAGTAACACCCATACTTCATCTGCCTATTTCACTTCTTCTGACTCTTCTTCTGTTTTTCTCACATGCCACCCCCACCCCCTACCAAAGGTACTATTTTGGGCTCAGGAATCCTCAGTGATGCTGAAGACAACTGCAGAATAACTGGGCCGGTTTACATAACAGGACAAACTAAGGGTGATTCCACATCACAGCTTTGATTCTTAACAAAATTCATAGTCCGTGTTTAAGAAAACACAGCTTTTTTGGGTGATTGTTGCATATATAACTCAAGTAGATGAAGATAATAGATATGTCAAACTGGTTCACATGCCCTTGGTACATCTTTCTGTCCTCAAATAAATTCCAAATATGAAATATTTTCAGTTGATTTCTCATAGAGATGTGATTCATTTCAACAGAAAGCAGACATACCAATAGTCACACATTGATTGATCTATGGTTGGCAGTACCAAGCAAAGATATACTGCAATGCATAGCAAAGGCTCATGACTGTAAGCCAGTAAACATGGATGCAAACAATACTAAAAAGATCTGCTCAGCAGATGTTTTATGACAAAGAAATACAGCCATTGTCTGGAAATCAATGGCAACTTCCGTGGTGCCGAAACAAAGTCTCCTAGCTGGACGTGTGTTTGTTCATCAAGCCACATGTGTCTCATATATTGTATTGTAGGGGTAGTTGAGAGTCAATTTCCTGTTCCACTTAAACGGTATTGGGAACCTGTTTCCTATGCACTAAAAAATATTCTGTTTGTCATCTTATTCAAGAACATACAGATAACATCTGTATATAATAGAATGCTAGTTTCTTTCATGTTGATGATTTACAGTGGGTACGGAAAGTATTCAGACCCCTTCACTTTTTCCACATTTTGTTATGTTACAGCCTTATTCCAAAATGGATTAAATTCTTTTTTTTCCTCATCAATCTACACACAATACCCCATAATGACAAAGTGAAAAAAGTTTTTTAGAAATTTTTGCAAATGTATTAAAAATAAAAAACTGAAATATCATATGTTCATAAGTATTCACACCCTTTATTCAGTATTTTGTTGAGGCAAGCTCTGTCAGGTTAGATGGGGAGCGTCGCTGCACAGCTATTTTCAGGTCTTTCCAGAAATGTTCAATGGGGTTCAAGTCTGGGCTCTGGCTGGGCCACTCAAGGACATTCACAGACTTGTCCCGAAGCCACTCCTTCGTTATCTTGGCTGTGTGCTTCGGGTCGTTGTCCTGTTGGAAGGTGAACCGTCGCCCCAGTCTGAGATCCTGAGCGCTCTAGAGCAGGTTTTCATCCAGGATGTCTCTGTACTATGCTGTATTCATCTTTCCCTCTATCCTGACTAGTCTCCCAGTTCCTGCCACTGAAAAACATCCCCACAGCATGATGCTGCCACCACCATGCTTCACCGTAGGGATGGTATTTGCCAGGTGATGAGCAGTGCCTGGTTTCCTCCAGACGTGACGCTTGGCATCCTTCTGGAAGGTTCTCCCATTTCCTCAGAGTAACGCTGGAGCTCTGTCAGAGTGACCATCGGGTTCTTGGTCACCTCCCTGACCAAGGCCCTTCTCCCCCGATTGCTCAGTTTGGACGGGTGGCCAGCTCTAGGAAGAGTCCTGGTGGTTCTGAACTTCTTCCATTTATGAATGATGGAGGCCACTGTGCTCTTCGGGACCTTCAAAGGTGCAGAAATTTTTCTGTACCCTTCCCCAGATCTGTGCCTCGATACAATCCTGTCTCGGAGGTCTACAGACAATTCCTTTGACTTCATGGCTTGGTTTGTGCTCTGACATGCACTGTCAGCGGCTGGACCTTATATAGACAGGTGTGTGCTTTTCCAAATCAAGTCCAATCAATTGAATTTACCACAGGTGGACTCCAGTCAAGTTGTAGAAACATCTCAAGGACGATCAGTGGAAACAGGATGCACCTGAGCTCAGTTTTGAGTGTCATAGCAAAGGGTGTGAATACTTATGTACATGTGACATTTCATTTTTTATTTTTAATACATTTGCAAAAATTTCTAAAAAACTTTTTTCACTTTGTCATTATGGGGTATTGTGTGTAGATTGATGAGGAAAAAAAAGAATTTAATCCATTTTGGAATAAGGCTGTAACATAACAAAATGTGGAAAAAGTGAAGGGGTCTGAATACTTTCCCTACCCACTGTATATACTCGTTCACATCTCACATCAACAGTAACAACTTGTCTATGCGTTGAGTGAGCTTTGTTGCCATTTTAGAGTATTTTGAATTGTATGACTGCTGTTGAGTGTTGGCTGGTAAATGGTAAATGGTCTGTATTTTGTATAGCGTCTTTCTAGTCATTTTGACTACTCAAAGCGCTTTTACATGACATCCTCATTCACCCATTCACACATCAATCACTCAGGAGGAATCTAAGTTGGAGGTGACTATTCTTTCATACACTGAAGTTATGATTCAGGAGCAAGTTAGGGTTCAGTGTCTTGCCCAGGGACGTTTCGACATGCTGACCCGTAGGAACTGCACCGACCTTCTTGTCCTGAGTTGTATCACCCACATTATACCTTTATAGCTGAGAGTGACCTCTGAGACCAGCATAATTCTTAATGAACATTTATTGAATGTAGACATGTTTACTACAAATACATGTTTTTGTCATACATTTGCATCAATTTGCATTCTGAATGTTGAGGAATGATCTAAGAATAAAGGAAGAAACATAAAACCAGTGTAGTCAGGGTTAAGGTCATTGTTAAATGTTAACAACCATTCTGAATAAACAGTACACACTGCAATCGAATACAAAAGAACGAAGTCCTATCAGCTGAGGCAAGCAAGTAAAGGAAAAACAAATAAAACCAAAACTAAAACCAATACTACTAATCACGTGTCTCTATAAGTTAACAATCGGTGCCTCTTACATTCCAAAGCTAACATCAACAATCACAGTTAGCTATAAATAAAAACATCAGTTAACTGCACCAGAGAAGCGCAGCAGTGGACTGCACACAGCCACCCCAGGTGTCAGCTCGACACATCTTTTATAACATCTGAATTTGAAAAATTGGGAGTGGTGGACTGGGCTGGCGACGTTGAGCGGTGAACGAGAGGACCGCGTCAGGAATGCCAAACTAATCATTGCAGAGAAATCCCTAGTGAGGCGGATCAGCCCAGGAGGAGAAGGACTGCAAAGCTCTGGTGAAGATACTGGAGGTCTGGACCTCAAGGTCACCTCATAACAACAGTGCAGAATAATAGCAATGCCCGTGACAAAGATGGAAATACAATTCACGAAAATAAGAAAATTAATATAAACTATTAGAGTGCTGACATGACAGGCTTAGTGGCAGTGTGACCAACTACACTGAGTTCAAAATAACAATGTGTAGCTGCTGATAAAAAGTGTAACAAAAGCTCAAGGCAATCCAGAAATAAAGTCCCTTAGTTAATTAACTTGGCAGAAAAAGTAACAGTAAATATGAAATATTTTAAATATATTCATTTCCCCATAAAAAAAAACATTTTTCTCTCTTTTTTGCCCAGAGAGGGAAAAGTCCCATAAAAACAGACAAACCTGTTTTTTTTCTGCTACTATTTGAAATTTGTCATCTTGAGGAAATTAATATAAGCCAGGATTCAAAGGCTTTCGGGTCATATGAAGGCAGGAAGACAAGCCTATTTACACCTATTTAAAGTGTGTGTTTTTCTCTCTTTATCATGTCTGTAAAAAGTTTGAATACAAAGGTCAACAAGAGCAAATAATAAAATTAACAATCTACACCTTTAATTGAATTACATGTTTTTTATACCTTTGGAGACATTTCTAACCGTTAAATATTGCAGTAAACAGAATTGGATTGTGACTTGTCTGAGAAGAGTTGACACAGGAAATAAACAAAGTAAAAAAATTTAAAGTTATCTGTATAATATAAAATGTTATTTACATGATTTGCATGTCTGAGCATCCACAGTTCATTTGCAAAGTTCAAGGCCTTCTGTGAGTGAGGAAGAAAAAAAACACACATTGTCAGTGGATGGGTGAAAAATAACTGCATTTTGCACAAGAACTGCTTTGCTGCAATATCCCGAGCTTTCTGTACAAACTCACACCACTGCAGAGATCCCAAGTGAAGTTAAAAAATGGGGAATCGAGATTTTAAGTGTCTTTGGCATGTGTGATCTGACTACACTTTTAAGTCTAAATTGGTCCTCTCTTCTCTAAAAGTTGACGTTAAATCCACTTTAATTGCATGGCTAGTCTTCAGGCGAGCCTTTTATTTTCCAACAGACAGACTTGTACAGATTGAGAAGAGAGAGAAAGACACAAAGAGAGAGATTCTTTGTCCCCTTCATTTCCAGCCTATTGCATCACTGTTTCCAATGTCATTCTTTTTTTAATCTCTATTTGAGGAGTCAGTCAGTAATAGGTGAGCACTGATGCCAAGTTGCAGTGGAGTAGAGTTTAGCCATTGTAAAGGGGAAACAGAGTCATCTGCAGACAGTAATGTTAGATGATACATCTCTGAGTGATTACTACTAGCTTTAACTATAGCTGCATAAACGACTGCCATATAACATGAACAGTCTTGTTCCAACATTGGATTGTGACCACTTAAGATATTTCAAAATGATTGCTGGGAGTGATTCTTGACATTCCTCTTCTATTGCCATTTTGTTAGACATCCTATGACATTACTATAATGCTTTATTATGCAGCTCTGAAAAGTTTTAGGTTTTAAAGTTTGTCACCAAAATGTGTATGTGTGTGTGTGTGTGTGTGTGTATATATATATATATATATATATATGTGTGTGTGTGTGTGTGTGTGTGTGTGTGTGTGTATGTATAGATATATGTGTGTGTGTGTGTGTGTGTGTGTGTGTATAAAATGTATATATCATTTTTATTATTTTTTTATATTATATATATATTTCTATTATATTTCTTTTTTTCGCGTGCTGAAAAATATATGAAACATACATACTGGAAAAAAACATATCTATCTATATATATCTATATATATATAAATTATATATATTTCTATCATATTCTTTTTTTCACACACTGCCCTCTAAATTGCCTTTTTATTTATTTTTATCTCTTAACTATTTATGCTTAAATTGCTTGGCATTCATTGCGGACAGCAATGAAAGAATTTCATTGTACATGGAAACATGTTTCCTTACTGTGCATATGATAATAAACACTGAATCTTGAATCTGATTCTTTGATTATAATGCATTTCAATTACTTCAGAAACCTTTTATGTTTGACTGGGTTGTGAAGGGCAAGCAACGTAAATGATGATATGAAAGCTTCAATAATGCTTCACAAGCCATTCTTTATGAATAGACGGAAACCACTTAATTTCTTCTAAGTAGTCAAGATGTGGCAGTTTGTCTTTTGTTGATTGCACATTAGCTCCCACTCTCTCATTTAAAAATATACTGGGTTTTTTGCACGTGTAAGCTCATTTATGTTCATTTATTCTCATGTTTGCCACAATTTCACTTTCTAAAACATTCTCTAGTTTTTTTTAGATCATTTGTGTACATCTTCCAGGTAGCTATCATTTCTAATCATTTTTCTTTTGTCGATGCTGCGGTTTTCTGACAATGCAGTTGAAAGCCCAGTTTTTTTGGAGTATGCCATTGTTGTTCCTTAAATCCATGTCCATGTAAAGCAAATTGAGAGATTTGTGTCTGAACATAGTATATGTGTTGGAAAATGCTGAAAGCATGTGAAAATACTGTGAACAATAGTTTTTCCTCACTTTTGAGATCAGGATATTTTAACCTAGCATTACCAGTTTCCTTACTGCAGTCAAATCTTACCTTGAAAACCACTGTTATAATGGTTTGTGTTGACTGCTTTATCGTTGGATTGTATTGGTGTTATGGTCTTTCTTAGAGAGACGTGCCAGTTAGTTAAAGTAGTAGTAGTAGTAGTAGCATGACCACGACCTCTTAACTCCTTATTCTGTGGTATTGGCACGTAATGTGTTAAAATGACGTGCCACTACCACAGAAACAATGTCTACGGAAATCAACAACCAACAGAATTTCATTAAATAGTCAAGGAACCACTTTTCTTTCTTTTTTTTCAGCACAATTTTCAGACTAATGTTTTTCTATGGGATTATCTTTCTGTCTGCATTGCATCATCAGTTGGATTTAGGAGCACAGAAGCTGTCTTCTTATTTCTCATTTTATCTTCATAAATCTTCATAAACCAATAAAATTTCATGAGCAAATTCACATTTTACAATCACAGGCTAAAGGCTTTACTATTTCATTAACTTCTGTCAGACTGGGTTGAATATCTAGTAGGCCTGAACGTGTAATTACAGGGCATCTAGATGATCTATGTTAAGAAAAAATAAATATGTTGGTTCATGTCTAAGCTATCTATCAACTATCTAGTACAGCCAAATAAGTAACACACCAGAACTAGATGATCTATGATTGAATTTATTTTATAATAGTGTCATAGTAATTGTAATGTAATGCAAAGCGGTTGGGTTCGTCTCCATAGCAATAGTCGATGAGGCACTGGATTATGATGCCACATCCACTATGAAAAATTGAGGAAAAAACTTGATTGTTGTCAGAAAAAATGAGAAAATAATTCAAACTGATGGCCTTAATGGTAGGCCACTGTATTGTTTCATATTGAGAGACTTTTAACAGGAAATGGCAACAGTGAGGAATTTGCGGAGCGTCTTCGCCACCATAGAAACGGTCGAGCTGATTCCACCATAAAAACACACAAATTTCTTTTAAGATCGAAGGAGAAATACATCAAAATAGATGGTCATAGCATTGACCAGTTGTATTGTTGAAGTATTTTTGACCAAAAAAATGTCATTTCATTTCATTTCATACTTACACAAAATTATAAATTTTGCACAGCAAGAATGCTCAACTCAAAACAAACAGAACTCATAGCACAGCTATGAAGCTTGTGCAATTTAAACGTTAGATCATTAATTTTTAGATAATTAGATGTAGATCTCTTTTCCTACAATCAAAATTTGCTCATTGAAATTGTGGTCTATGGCGTGAACACGTCTGTACACTTTCCAACTTGTTATAATGTCTAATGTCATCTGTAAATGCAGGATCCTGAGCATTTCTGACAGGACAAGCATATCTTGTACCTACACCGGGACTGTACAGTCCCAACTGTGTGTGTCTGTGTGTGTGTGAGAGTGTGTGTGTGTGTGAAAGTTAGAGGTGAAATGCATGTGTGTGTCTTTTCCTGGTAAAAGAAGGTCATATGCTCACAATAGGGTAAAAAAAAATTACATTTATTATTTTTCAAAAAGCATTAAATTATAGTTAATGTTCTCTTTTTCACATTTAAGTAAAATTATGTTTTAAATGATTTAATTGATTTAATTTGTTTTATTTGAGGCTTATGTTATACTTCAAATGGTTGTACAGTTTATTTATGATTTTTTTCAAAATTGTTTGACTTCTAAATAAAGCAGAAATCTTGTCTTACTTATTTTTTAAAATTAACAACCTCTATTAACGACCTGTTTGCTATTGCAGATACTGTTAATGGGTAAAAGTGACCACTGTGGTAGTTCAGGGAGGATTGAAATGTTGGTGGTTCTAGTGGTATGGGTTGGTTTTGATAGGATGTCAAAACATAGCCAATTTCTTTATAATGGTGCTTTTCCACTAGCACCTACTCGGCTCAACTCAACTCGACTCTACACGGTCTTTATGGTTTTCCATTAGGTGATAGTACCTGTTACCAGGTACTTTTTTAGTACCTACTCGGCCGTGGTTCCAAGCGAGCTGAGTCGCGCCGAAAATGTGACGTCAACATACTTCAGGCCACTGATTGGCTGGGGAGTGACGTCACTGGATGAGTCATGAGAGCTACAAACCCGCTGTTTTTAAAACCCTGGCAATTATTATTTCTGTGAACGAGGGTTACGGCTACACGCAAACCAAACACTCGATGTCCTTAGTTGTGTTTGTGTTTGTGTTTGTGTCGCATACAAATTACGCCACTGGAGTTTTGGGCCGCCTTGCTATGACGACCCCACCCACTTTGAGGTGCTAAGCTACTGTAATGGAAAACAACCCAAACAGAGTCGAGTTAAAACTGTGTAATGGAAAAGCGCCATAAGTTTCACTTTGTAACTAAATTAACAGTTATATCTCTTCAGGACTGGTAGGCGAGTGTAGAGTGAGGCTTTCTTTCACGCTCTCAAAAACACCTGAACTTTTTATATTTGCTTTGTATTTCAAGATTTTAAGTACTTCAACTTCCTTAAACAGAGATTGGCCAGTAGCTGTTTATTTCAATTGTAGATGCTCTGTCACACCCCAGCATTTAAAACAGGGGCATTTCTCTGTGAGATTTGTTAATTTCAAAAGAATCAGCACTATCAGTGGACACGGGGTAAGTTTGGGCACATTTTTCGCATCCAGTTCAACCATCGTTAAGTCAATAGTTTGTGTGCATCATGCGTCACGTCTGGACTTTTTCATCAGGGGGGAGTTAATCAGGTCATCTGTTCAACTGTGCACGAGTTCGTAGGCATGTGCTTGTGTAGTCATACTGACTCTCAACTCATTGTGAATATGCAGACAAACAAATTAACAAAATGGCTCCAACTCTAATCTACATGCAGATATTAGTCAACATTATTTTCATGACGCCTCATTTGCTGCCCCACTACAATTTACATATAACTGGGAAGGGAATTTTGATGTACAAAACGCAAAGCAGCATTTGATGTGTGTAGTCATTAGACGCCAGCACTTGAATAAACAAAATTCTGTGGTAAATGTCACCACATTTACATATTAATTAGGGTGGATGTATCTACGCTGTCAGCATTACAGGACTGAAAACAGAAAAGCAGGGCAGGTTGCCTGAACGAAGAGCTGACAGATTCACATAAACATATGGGGTAGACGTGCAGTCAGAAAGACGCAGAGATTAAGGTGTGTGCCTGTCTCTCTCTCTCTCTCTCTCTCTCTCTCATCGCCCTCTCTCTGGTGCCTTGTCTGTCTTTCTCTGTGTGAATGGTGCCCTTTTCTGTCCATAAGAACGGCGTCCTTGTCTCTTCCTCAGTGTGAACGCTGCCCTTGTCTTTCTCCCGTCGTGTGAACAGTGTTCTTTCCTTTCTTTCCCAGAGTGACAGGTGTTTCGCTGTTTTCCTCATGTGAACGGTGTCCTTGTCTCTCCCCATCCATGTGAACATCGCCCTTGTGACACTCCCGCTGTGTGAAAAGCAAGTTTGCCCTTTGATCATCATTTTTGTGATTTATGATTTTGGGCTGTTTAAATAACTTGACTGGATGTCTGATGAACGCACAAACCTGTTCTTAATAATCATACGCAATGGGGCAGTAAGGTACGCACAAATACAAATCCCACACATCCCACTTCAGTCAGACAAACAGGTCGTCATGATTCCTACAAGCCTCTTAATGAGATCAATCCAATCATCTAGTCCACTCACCACCATCCTAGCACACTGTTGCCTAGCAACTCTTTGATTGGCCATTAAGTATTATATCAACGCACAACAACAGAATGAGGGACATCTCATTAAAACCAGACAATGGTCTTATTTGTCCCATTGATGAAAGCACTACACGACATGATGGCAATTACTGCAGCTCCTCATGTACTGCACTGAACTTCAGGAGTTTGGCGGTCCAGACGTCTACTTGAGAGGAAATGTGAAACTGAAAAGAGAGTAACATGATATTGTTTTGTTGAGATTGCCTTGAACCGTGTTTTTGTGAGGAAAATGAGGATAACTCCGATTTTTTTTGCGCCTGAAGACTAAGCATAATGGGAAATCTCATTTTAACTGCTGTGGATGGCTGTCTCTTTCTCTCAAAGTTTCTCTTCCATCTCTTGCGCTCCCCTCGCACACACAAATGCACTTTTCTTCATGTAATAAGGGCTGCGGTAGGTGGGTATTTGGCCCATCAGGCTATTATTTAGAGATTTATGTAGGCATTATTTGAAGGACTTGAAGTTTACCCCCCGAAGCATGTTAATCTCACAAATGCAAGCAGTAATAATTCTCTGATGTGGTTTTGCATCCTCAGATAATTCAATCTTGTGGCACAATAATGTCAGCGACGAAAACGCCAGTGGAGCACCGGTGACCTCAGAATACCTTGTTGTGTATGCAAAGTGCGGGAGATTTAATATTTCAGGAATTCAGAATCATAAACCGGCTTGACATACACTCCTCTTTTCCACATGGGGGATTTGTTTGAGTTGGGTGTTTTAATTTTGTTTTAATTGGGCAAAGATGATGATTGGTGTCTTGCTGGGAAAAACAACTTCTGTTTGAGAACTTAGAAATAGGACTGTTTTTGTGGTCATGTAGAGCTTAAGTAATGGAGCGTGTCACTAATTTTGCCAGGGCAAGGACTTCATCTCTCACAATTAAAGATATTTAGACCATAAAATCTTTAGATGGAGTGAAACGCTGTACACACAAAATCATATCAGGCTGAAATTAGTGTTTTGTATGATGCCATTTTATGAACAAAAATGGAAAAAGGGAACTTCTTAACTGGTATAGCAAACTTACCATGTTGACAGAAACATGAAACACAACAATCATGTTTAAGATGAGTAAGAAAGGGCTGATTTTCTAATAGTTTTATTCAAGTGTTAAAATACTGTAACACTTCACCATGTTGATGGCAGCACATGCAGATGCTGTGGTTGGTCACTCAAATTTTTTTTTTTTGCCTTTACTTATTGTGAAAAGCTTTTCTACCTATCATTTGCCTTGGAAAAGGAATTGTAGGGATTGGATCAGGAGCAGTGGACCTTGAGAAGATCACTTCCCACTGAATTTTCCAGCCATTTGGTCTGGCTGGAAAAATTCAGGTGATTAAGCAACTGCACTTGATAGAACGTGTTCTGAGCGGACAGAACTCAAGAATTTTGACCTGTAAGACGAGTGAAATCTGTGTTTACATATTGATGCCTGGTGCTCAAATGTAATCAAAGTTGATGGACAGTTGTGAAGACCATGTTATTATTACCATATTACTTCCTGGGCATATACATGTATATCTTATATGTATATAAATAATGGTATATATTGCTTTTCTTTTTTTGAAAGAATTTGTATTGATTTTGTTATTATTTCTGCAACCAGTGGTGGGCCGTCAGGGCCAGCAAGGCCTTCTCTGCTGGCCTAAACTCAGAATCACTGATTTACGTTTTAATATTTTCCCATTAATCATTTTAGATTATTCCTAATAGTCTATGCTCTTCATTTCATAGCGTGTCTCTGTGTCTCTGGGCTGGGGTGCTTCCAGCAGTGTATGTCTATATTAGAGCTTTTATCCAATCATATTTCAGCCATCATGTGTTGCCAGGGTCAAAGAAATCTGCCCTGAGGCCTTCAGAATCAAAAGCGCAGGCACCCGTAGCTTACAATACATCACAATGAAACTGCTGCTTTAACCAATCAGATTTCGAGTTGGTGACCCCAGGGCCTTCCAGCAGGCGTACGATGACGTCAGTATTTTCACGTCCTCTGATTGGATGGTCAGAGAGCGTAGCCAAAGCTAGCGATTCTTATCTGTAGCGACCTGCACAAGCTAAAACTTTATCATAATCCTAAGTATTAATAGCAGTATTTTTTAACCCACAATGGCTGACGGAGGAGAAGATGTTAATTTGGTTGCAGATCTACTTAGAAATCCATTTTCAAGGCGGATTTTCCAAGAAAAGCTGGACATTTTGAGGAAAAGCCGGCCCACCCCGAAGCTAGCAAGCCTGTCCCAGCCGGGAAAAGGGTTCGTCCGCCACTTTCAGGTCAGCAACTACGAGCGGTACCCTCAGCTTACAGGCTCAGAGGAGCAAATTGTGTTGCTGAGAATGCCTGGTGTTGGCAACTGAACGACTCTGTGTTTGGAGCCGAGTCGGTGGTTAGAGTGTTTGGTGACTTGTTGAATTCTTTTAATTGGGTTTCTTGCTTTAGTGATGTCATTCATTCTCGTAACATGAGATACCTGTCTGCGATGCAACGTCCTGTTATTCTGCCTTTCTGTATAATATTGATGGTTTCTATAGCCGTGGCGTCATAATGATGGTATTAAGAGGTGGATTGACTCAGGTAGGACGCCACTGAAGGCCCAGGTGTAAAATGAACGGCCCGCCACTGTCTGCAACACATTGTTCGAGCACACACTGCACAAGCATTTAGCACCTTGGCCACTTGCCTTAGCACATATGAGGCAGCTGAAATGTGAAGTCCCTTTTTGGGATGTTATCATTCATGCAGCTCCGGAATGAGAAGTAGGCATTGATGAGAGTAAGATCCAACCAATGTAAAAGACAGCAGCGGGCCATTTAGGAGAGAGAGAGAGAGACTCTTTCTGACTTGTGTGCTTCCAAAGTTTAAAAGTCCAAACAAAAATGTTTATCGCAAATAAATAATTCTGATAGAATCCAAAGTTCCAAGTAGATTTTTACCCATCAAAATATGTATAATGATCACTTTTGGTAAGAAAATGGAGCTGCAGACCTCTCTCGAAGGAACAGCAAAATACATGTGTCAAAGGTTACTTGCAATCAGACATACTCATGTTTGAGTAATCTGTTACTGAGAGGCTCAATTCTCCTTCCCACAGAGGGCAGGAGCTCTTGTGTGTGGGAGGTGCAAGTAAATGAATACACTTCTATATGGTAAATTTTACCCGCTGGCAAATATAGGTATACATGTCCATTTTTTAAAATCTGGCTTTATCCTGACTTTTTTTTTTTTTTTACAGTAGAGGGTTCTACCTTACACACTTTTAGGAAAAATCAAACACTTTGGGATATGAATATTTTATTGAAACCTTTAACAATTCTAGTGTTGAAATGTAATCTGTATATATGTGTCCTATGTTTGTGTTGGCTGAAGAAATAACATCAGTAAGCTGTGCAACCCTGCGTTGTAAAATGACATAATATTGAAGTCTTGATTTATGTAATACTTTACAAAAAGTAAATATTCAAATGAAACACAAGTAACGTTGTTCAAGAAGGACGTGTCAATGCAATGCCTTTTGAGAATAAATTGCTTTTGACACAATGATCACTCAGTTTGCTGATCTGACCCCCAGAGGGTGACTGATGCATAATCCACAGAAGCGAAGTGCTGTTGTAATATTTCACAACAGACTTTGTTGTGATTTAACTGCAGAGAAATTAAAAATGAAATGAAAAGTTGTCTCTTAACCCAGGCTGGAATTTTCCTAACTGTCGTATTCTGTGCTCAGCCCCAAACATGCATCTTGGCCCAGTGCTATGGAGTGACAGAAGAGAACCTGGCAGAAGGCTAAATCTGGTTCAACATTTTCTGGAAAGTAACGCAGTTTCTCGTGCATCCATCACATTAGAAATCATATACAGAATAGCAGCAGTGATGCCTGAAACAGCAACCTGCACTTGTTGGCTAAAAACAAAGACTTTGGATGTCCAGCTCGCTATTTTCACCTCCACCACGACAACCGGAAGATGTGATGTGTCCCTTTGAAAACTTTGTGAGTTATGTGCAGTACTGTGCAAAACGCTTGGGCAGGTGTGAAAGAAATGGTGTAAAGTAAAAATACTTTCAAAAATATTAAATAACATTTTTTATATTCATCAATTTACAAAATGCACAGTGAGCATACAGAAGAAAAATCTAAATCAAATTAATATTTAGTGGGACCACCCTTTTGCCTTCAGGTGTATGGTTGCTCAGTTATACCGAGCACGTGCTGATGATGTAAATCAGTAAGGGGTCTGTTGCAATAGCCTCTCACTAGGTCTCTCCCCTGTGTCAGTACTGACTTGTTTGTCCACGCTTGTGTGTACCCACAGGTTATTTTATCTGACAGTTACTCATGTAGTAAGTAATTACTACTGGAGGATGGCAGAACTGCCACCTTTGTAGATGCATAGTTTCATAAAGACCCACTAAATCTTGCAGAGATTGTCGAAGATAAAACTGCTAATTATGTGGACCAGACAGCAGCTGAATTCCTTACAGCAGCATCACAAAACCTCGGTCACTTATATTTAAAATAATTTGCTCAGATCAGTAAGTTCATGTTGTGAATAATTCTAAAGGAAAATATGTTCAACAATTTAAAAAAAAAAAAAGTGTATTCTGTTTACTCACTGAGAAAACAGTATGTGTTTTCCATGTCTTTAAGATGAAAAGATAAAGACGGAAAGAGCTGTACCTGCACAAAATAAAGATGAATAATCCCCATGCATTGATATGTTTTGTCTTTGTTCCTGTTTTTGTCCTGCCTTTTGAATAAAGTTTCTTTGTTACTTTACTGAGTCGAGCGTGTGGGTTCCATAGTCTTGTCTGCCTGGACCTTGTCAGAGTGTGTGTGTGTGTGTGTGTGTGTGTGTGTGTGTGTGTATCTATTTATTTTCAATTGAAATTCAGAGGTTTTATTTTTATTCATAAATACAAAAGTAGTACAGTTCAGCAACAACCCAAACTATGGCCTCCAAACTGACCATACAGTTGAATCTACACCTCTATGAAACTGTTACAACAAAAATTGATCCCTTCTCATCCTAAGTAAATAATCCAAAATTAAAATACAGGATTCCAGTTGATCAATCACATGGGGGTTGTTGTTGGGATTGTCTAAGAACATTCATGTTTTTGTCTATTTGGATGTGTTTTCTTACGTTGCAGTGTGTTGAGCTCTCAGGGCCACCATATCTTTTAATTTGTAGGAATTATGTACTAATGTATTTCTTATTTTCTGCCATTTTAATGTATTTTATTGTTTTTACTGTAAGGCAGGGGTCGGCAACCCGCGGCTCTAGAGCTGCATGCGGCTCCTTAGCGCCGCCCTAGTGGCTCCCTGGAGCTTTTTCAAAAATGTGAAAATGGAAAAAGATGGTGTGAATATATTTTTTGTTTTAATATAATTTCTGTAGGAGGAAAAACACGACAAACATTCTTAAAGTTTTCCAATGCTGTAAAAATGTGTATAATAAATATTTAATTTCTTCAACATTTCATTTACGTCATAGTGGCTATGTTTACGTCGTTGACGTGTGTCGCAGGCACGTTTCTTTCAGCTCGCCGTGGTGCCAGACACGTGGCTGTTGCAAACAAACCGGCGAGTGTGTCATGGGCCATTGATCCCAAAGGGAAAAAGAGAAAGATAGCTAAGGAGAACAGAGGATTCAACAGTTCTTGGACCGAATCATTTGCTTTCATTGCCAATGCAGAAGGATTGCCTGCATGTTTGCTTTGTAATGAGAAGTTTTCAAATAACAAAAAGAGTAATGTGGAAAGACATTTCCAGGTAAGGCATGCTACATTTGCAGCCGAGTACCCAATGAAATCGAAATTAAACTAGCTTATTTTCATTTTATATAGCCTACTTACCTTTTCAAAAGGCTGCTGTTTTATTTTTATAATTGCAGGCTGCGTTTTATTGCACTCCGTCTGTTGCCCAGATAAGGGGGAAAAGAGAAGAGGATTGTATTGTATTGTATTATTGAGGATTGAAGAGGACTGCATTTTATTTCCATGGGGAGGTCTGAAATTACAGGAGGCCTATTATGCGCGTTGCACATTTTGTTTTATCGAATCCTAAAATAAAAATGACATCAAAAATCTGATTTCTTTATTCTATTTCTATAATTTCATCAATGCAACTAAACATAATACATTAATATTATAATGGAAGTTAAACTTAAAGCACCATCGTACAGCAGAGTAGTCACGTGGTGCGTCATTCTCTCCAGGATGCGCTGCAGGGAAAATAAACATTTATTTCATGAATGCTCATTATGTATTTGTAGCCTACTTATCATTTTGATAGTAGGCTAATATAGCTAATATAGACACTTACAGCATGTGTTGCCTTCATTATAAGGCTTATATAAGGCTTTTAATTTTTTGCGGCTCCAGACAGATTTGTTTTTTGTTTTTTTGGTCCAATATGGCTCTTTCAACATTTTGGATTGCCAACCCCTGCTGTAAGGTGTCCTTGAGTGCCTTGAAAGGCGCCTATAAATAAAAATTATTATTATTATTGTAATGATATATATACAGTTCTTGACCTGTCTTCCTAAATTGAAATTTGCATGTATGTAATTTTAGCACATCTGGAACTATAGACAACAAATCTGCAAAACATTCACAATGGAAAGAGAAAGAGAAAAAGATGCTGTTATAGAAAAAGTCATTACATTTATTCGTTAACACATTTACTCAAAGCAGCATACACTAAGTGTATTCAACCATGTGGAAACAAAACAAACACAATTACAAGAGTCATGTGGGTACATCATTTAAAATGATGTCGATGGTGTTAACAAGACTAAGAGTTACAGCAATGCTAAGCAGCTCTGCAACACACTTGTACCAGTACCTCCACCTGTGGATGACGGCTACATCGATTGAGTGCTGAGGCTCACATAAAGGTGGTGTCATGGCCATCAAATAAAAGCTTTGTTATCAAATGCCCCAGGTAGGCAGTGTGTCCCCAGTAAAGAGTCAAAGCTATGCAGCAGCTCTGTGACACTGGTGCTTTAGGCTAAATGCTAACATCCCCATGGCAATGTTAACATGCTGATGTTTAGCAGGAGTAATATTTACAATATTCATTATCGTAGTTAGCACTTCAGCACTAATTAACAATAAGCACAAAGTAGTCTACGGCTCATGGGAATGTCATTTTTTCTTGTAGATATTTTGTTATAAACTCCAATTTCCAGTTTTGACCTGATGTAAAGTCACGATTGCCGAATTCATTATGATTCAACCTCAGGGCACCTTCAATATCTGTATGAAATCTGGTGTCAATCCATCCAGTAGCTGTTGAAATACTTCAGTTTGGACCAAAGCGGTGGACAAACAAACCAGCACAGACCCGCACTGCGCCGATGATGTGTGTCCAGGCAGAAGACGAAATTAATTTATGAGGTGCAAAGTAAATGCAAAGACGTGTCTGTGCGAGTACAGTGTTAAAACATGACCATAAAATATTCACATACTGCTGGGTTTTATAAATAGGCTTCATAACTGTGAGAGACTGACAGGGAATAACAAAGAACTGAGGTCTCTGGGTCTTTGGTGATCCGATCACAAGTGGGCAGCTCTTAGTTACAGGTATGAGTGCACTGAGGACGCATTGTAACCACATTCTTTTAGAGTGTGCTCATATGTGTACTTGGCCACACTGAAGGCCTACTCGACCGACATCCTGAGCCCCATGAATTAGCATGAGAGACAAGTGAATTTTAAATCCCCAGTGTTTCTTCTCCATGGATCTAACAGCATGCATCTCGTGGCTTGTTCACCAAGCACAGGTGCGCAGACTGGTACGGACACTGCAATTTCATAGATTTTTTAATGTTAAAAGATAACATAAAATATTTACATTCTCTTAAAAGCGTATAAGAGGAAGCAGGGAAGTGAGAGCCGACCATAAGAGTCACTCAAGATCACCCAAGATGCATGTTAATTAATAGGACAACGGCGCACACAGTCAGTAAGCTGGGTTCTTGTTAGCCTACAGCTATCATCTGCACAGTTGGTACAGCACATTGGCTGTTTGGGGCAAATAAGAACAAACTTTCCATTGCTATAATTTGCATAAATGATGCAAGGCAAAAAATCGCTTCACTTTCTGTCTGAAAACACCCTTAGAGCCATGCTTGCTGGCCAGAAATGGTTTGGACAGGCAGTCCCATTATTTAGTAACTCACCCTGCTGCATCTGCATTTTATTCATCTCACTGTTTCCTGTTCCTCCTGTATTAACAGACAAATTGCAAGAATTAACAGCAGTAGCAATGCAGTATGTGGCAGCTGCCCTTAGAAGCTCGTTTTGACCCTGTTGACAACTAAAAGGTTTATCTATCATAGTTTGATTTGAGTTTTCTCTCCTTTTAAAACAAGATGTGCCTCCAGCTTCAGTAATTCCTCACCCAAAGGAGGAAGAGCAAAAAAAAAAAAACAAGCAACCAAGCATTACTGAGATATAGAGCCACAAGGTTATGATATTATCAGATGACCTCTGTGTTAGTGAAAAATGAAAAAGGTAATTTGCAGTGAAGTGTTTACTTCACAAATTAAAGACAGAGCAGATTCTCACTTGATTAACAGCACATACAACAAATCACAGGAGAATCACAGTAACCTTGTTGTCAGATAAAGAAATCTAATTTAGTTCAACACAATTATCTACTTTATTTATGCATAGTAATCAACAAATGATAATGTGATGCCTCAATTTATTTACTAAATCTTTTTATGAATATCATCCATGCATTTCTTGTGATCTTATGATACATTATATACTTTTCTTACAATTCAATTGTGACTTTTACTTCTTTTCATTTGAGTTAATAATTATTATTAATTATTAATAAAAATATTATCTAATGAAACCTGACTTTCATGAAACGTTAACAATCATTGGGCCTTCTGGTTTAAAAGTAACAATATTTCCTATTTAAAAGTAGTGGTATTTCCTATGTAGAGGAAGCACACATTCTTATAGAAAAAGCAGTACTATTCACATCAGCTCTGTGGTTCTGTGGTACTGTCAAATGTTTTGAAGTCCAGTCAAAATTTTACTTTGATTCCAGATTTAGGTCTGATTTTACACTATACTTTCATATACTAATTGTTTTATCTATGTGTTTTAACATAATAGCCCTGTTGCAAGTTAATTTTACTGTTAGCATGACAGCTCAGCTTTTTACATGAGAAATTGCAAGCAAATAGCATTTTCACTATCATCACAAACTGGGAGGATACTGGCCTTAGCTTTTCTTTTTCCCCAGCGATCACCACCATACCTTCTATCAGTCAAGCCTCCACTCACCTCACCATCCAGATGTGACACTTTGTCTCCGTCGGGCTCAGAAAGTATCTGAGTTGGAGGGGAATATCCACCTTTAATCAAATTAGGGATGAAGAACGATCCTGGACTCCCTGGTTACCTGGTTACCGTGGGACCAGGTGTCACTACAACAACAACTACCGAAGAAGAAAGAGCCATGGACAACTGCCCTTAAGGGTAACCATAAGCTTCTCTTTCATCCCCATCCAACAGAGGTCCTCCAGCTGACTAACGATAACAAATTCTCCATCCTGAACAAGCAGGACTTTCCCCTACTCACGGATCATTGTATCTCCCTGTCGTCTCCGCAGCCTGAAGGCTTCTTCTTGCCGCTTCCAATCTCCATGGCTTTGTCCAAGGCTTTGTCCAAGAATCCCATCTTTGTTGGCCGCTCTCAATGATCTGCCACCTGTTCAAGACCAGGCTGTGTAGCGTTCATTCCTCGCCAGGTAACCAGCTCTCTGGTCCAAGCCTCAGAACCAGAGAGTTATCATTCTTAATGCACGCTCTCACAGCCTGCCTTCATGACCCAGCTGCAAGCAGCTCTCTGCTAGTCCTGTAACCCCCTCTCAGACCTAGACCAGGGCCCCACCAACTACCTCATCTCCCCACTCACTATTCTCCCCAGCTACAGTAATAGTTGGGGATTCCATAATTAGGAATGTCTGCTTCTTCAACACAATTACACGCTGCTTCCCTGGTGCCATTGTCCTGGACATCCTGGTTAAGCTTCAGCATTACATGTGTACTAGTACAGGTGGTTAAGTGTCATGTAGCTCGTCAGCAGTCTGAGTTAACCAAAAAATGTTTTTAAGGCCCTTTTTAACTTTTTGAACAGCTGTAGAAAGTCTATTTTTATCTCAGGTCCTATTCCCTTACTGTCCCATAAAACATCTTGCTATAGCAGACTCAACAATCTCTACACCTGGCTCCAGCCAGCCTCCAGAGCTCACAATTTAGGTTTTAATGACAATTTCAACTTGTTCTGGAACTGCTTCTACTTCTTCAGGCCAGATGGAATTCACCCCATCAAACAGGGATCATCTCCTATTTTGAACTGTTATTATGAATAGAGTTTTGGCTACAATGAGATGTGAGACTGCCATTACCTGCCTACCTACCTACCTTGGCTCGGGCCCCTGCAGTTGTTAACCGAGAATCTGTGCCCTTCGGGGTGGTGTTGATGCATGCCCGCTCCACTGCAAACAAGTCCTTCATAATGAATTAATTTTTTCTCCTCTAGAAGCCTGGGTTTTCTGTTTCTCATAAAGACCTGGCAGAGGAGCATGGAATACAGCCTTCTAATTGAACTATGCCCACCACATTGTTCTTTTATCAGCACTTCCAGGACCTTGGAGGACTAGTTGTGGTCTTCAGGAACCATTTCTGTTTGGACAATGAGCACCACTTTGTTTTAGTTACAGATGGCAAAGGTATTTGTTGTATTTTATTAGAAATGAAACCCCTTGCTTTTAATAGCTCTTATATGTCTGATTTTAATGTTTTTTATCCTCTGTTATTGTGCTGGGCAGAGTTGACGTGGTTGGTAATTTTAATATCCATGTTTTTGACGCTTTGTGCAATTTTGCTGCACAGTTTCTCACTGTTTTCACACTGTTTTGTTCAACACATGTCTGCATTAAAGGTCATTCACACTGGAACTTGTTTTTAAACATGGTTTAAATATTGGCTCCATTTGCTCCGAGGAGCTGCATGTTTCTGACCATGAATGTGTTTTTATTCAACCTGCCCTTTCGGTTTGATTCTCTGCCCAGTTAAACGTATGAGTTGCTCTCTAAGATGAGAAATTCTCAGCAGCCTTTAACCCAAGTGCTGTATTGTCTTCTCACACACACTGATGTTGACAGTCTAGTTCACTCGTTTAATTCTCAATGATGTTCTGGACCAAGTAGCTCCAAGAAAAATGAGACTTGTGCCCTCTGTCACTTCATCCCCTGGTTGATCCATCTATAGTCTATAAAGCTCATCCTTAAGGGCGGTGGGGGGTTGGAGCCAATCCCAGCTGACATTGGGTGAGAGGCAGGGCACAACCATTCATGCTCACACTTACTGGCAATTTAGAGTCACTACAGTAACCTAACCTGTATGTCTCTGGAATGTGGAAGGAAGCCGGAGTACCTAGAGAGAACCCATGCAAGCACAAAGAGAACAACCAAACTCCACAGAGAAAGGCCCCAAGTTCAAACTGCAAAGCAGGATTTGAACATGGAACCTTCTTGCTATGAGGCACTATTCGTTTTTGCCGGTGTAAAGGTTGGCGGGTAGAGCAGTTATGGAAATCCACCAAACTCCACATTCACTGTCTCTATTTTAAAGATCTTTTAGCTGAATTTGATAACATGGTTAAGGACATGAGAGCCACCGATTTCACCAATCTTATTTCTTCCAGTAAGCACAACCCTAAAGTCCTATTTGACACCATAAACAACATTGTCTCTCCAGCACCTTGTGATGTTCCTGTATTTTCAGATAACGATTGCAAAACCTTTCTCTCCTTCTTTGTGGATAAGATTAGAGACGACAGGGCTATCATCATTCTAATTCTAAGACTAATTCTCTCCAATTTCTCTGCAAGACCGCATTGATCTAGTGAACAATATGAAAACTTTCTCAAGCTCTGTTGATATTAACCCTTGTATGGTGTTCAGGTCTGTGGGACCCGTTTTCAGTTTTTTATCAAGAGCAAAATGATACGATTAATTCTTTTTTCAAAGTCAGACTCATTGGCCTTGGCTCATATTGATGAGTCTGAGTTTGAAAAAATGATTAATCATATCATTTTTCTTTTGATAAAGAACATGAAAACAGATGAAATCGGGTCCACAAACCCGAACACCATACAAGTGTTAATCCAACTTCTTTGCTCAAAAATCCAGTTAGGCCTCTTGGTCCATGCCTATTTGATGTTAACTCCCTCCAATCTGGTTGTGTCCCAGCTTATTTTAAACATGCAGCTATACAGCACCATTTGAAAGAAGCCAACCATGACCCATATCTTCCCCCAAATTTTTGGCCTGTTGCTAAACAGTTTACTGCCATTTTAAAGGTCCCATATTGTGCAAAATGCACAATGTCTTTTTAATGTCTTTTCAACATAAATAAGTGTGCAGAGTGTGCATACAGACCGGCAGACTATGAGGAAAAAAATCTACCTCTTTCTTTCTCTTTTTGCTCCATCATTTAGTAAATGTTTGTGAAAATGAATCCACCTTATCCTCACTAAGGCTGGTTCCCGGTAACACGAAGATCTCTACATACACTCTTACAGTTCAAAGCAGACAAGACTCACACTATGTCCTTATCATCCCCTCAGACATTTTAGCCTCTAAGGTTGCCCAGTGTATTTGCCCTCTCTCTTCAGCTTTGAAATCTTGGCATTATATTTGATCTAGCCATGTTTTTTTGATTAACACATCAGAGCTTTGACCAGAGCATGTGTCTTTCATTTAGAAAATATAGCTAAACTTATGTCCATTGCTTCACAAAATGAGCTTCAGATGATTACTTAAATCATCCTGGTTGGACAGTTGTAACTCCCTTTGTGTTTAATGGATTGTTGTTTACTTTACTTTTTTATTATCTTATTTATGATTTATTATATGCATATATATATATATATTTATTTATTTATTTATTTATTTATTTTTTTTTTTTCATTACTACCTTTTATTCCTGTTAATCACTTTGTGACTTTGGTCTATGAAAAGTGCTATACTAAATAAACTTTACTTGCTTACTCAGTATTACTCTTAAAATACAATATAATCCAAACCAAATGCCAAGTATAAATGTTGCCCATCACTGTGTGTGGCTCATTGCCAAAGCATCTGTTGGAAAGCAACATCTAATTGAGGAATCCGACCATAGATTTCCAGATTTTTCCATTATTGATAGTGTGGATGGTGAAGAGGAAGTCCCCTAAAATAATGATTCCTCAGTGGATTGAGGAAGGTCAGAATAAACAATAATTGTGAGTGCAAGAGGGAGAGAAAAAGAGAGACAGACAAAAAGCTGCGATCAAATCTGATCTACAGATATTTGGACCTAATCCTAAACGTAATGGATCAAAGGAAAAGCTACCTCAACCCAGTGAGCATAAATCAATTTTTTAAACATGTGAGAGAACCCAAGCACATTCAGATCTATTTACACATACAATTCAGGTATTTAAAATAGAGCTCCCGAAAAAATAAAGCTCTGAATGCCCTCATGCTGAGAACCATTGCTATTACATTACACCAAATTTGATAGCACAGTTTCCAATACAGCAGTGGTTAACATCAGGTCTTGATATCAGTTTCAAAATAAAAAAAAGAGCACAAGCCTTTTCCTGGATTCATAATTTTGAACCAGTGTCCGGTCATACACAGAGACTTCCATCACAGACACCACTTTACTGAAAAGTAGTTTCCATAGACAGGTAAGAATTGCACTAAAGTAGGGGGTTTGACTTTTCAATTTCTTAACTGGATGCACTGCTATAGCAACAAGGCGCAAAAACACACTTTGCTGAGACTGACGTGTAAATGGGAAATTTTGGCCACCATTTGACCTATCTGAGTACACACTCAATCAGATCCCAATTTAACCAATCACAGAGCAGGTAGAAGTGACCATTTTCAATCGTTCAAGAGTGTCCCCCTCTATCAGTTGAGAGTGCAAAATGTGTGAGTGGAAACAAAGCTTTTCTGTGTCCGTTTGTTATTGTCAGCGTACAGTCATTCAGTAAGGAGGCCATGTGAAAGAAACCTCAGGACCCATATTTTCTGAAAACAATAATTACCTGGCTCTGACCTGCAGAGTGTCTGACTGAGATAGATAAACAATAATACAAGAGAAACTTGCTTTTTTCTACTCTTATTCTCATCCCTGTAGCTTTAGATTAGCCATTAGTTTGACCACAGGAAGCAACATTCAGACTCCATGCACATAATGTGCTCATTCTACATGTACCACAAGCATTTGTGATTAGTCCAATTGCTCTGTCAAATCTAAAGAAGTAACTATTCCCATTCATGTTACCCCAGATCATGTTGTATGAATCTCCAGGTCACCGTCAGCACATTTCTCCAACAAGAGACCGTTTGTTTTGCAATGTCTGAAGGCCAACACAGCTATTACTTATGACCTTGGTAACACCGACAATGGAGCATTGGCGCCAGCCAAGCCAAACAATCAGACAGCTAAACTCTCAAAAGACAGAGATGGAGCTTCCCCAACTTAAGTTTTACAGTTGGCCCTTTGACCCAAACGTGACCTGAGGAGATTTCTGTGTGTAGAGGCTAAAGATGGGGGTGTCATTCACCTGTAGGTATACACCTATAAGTAAGGCAATACAAGATGAATAATATAATTGATGGATTTTAAAATTAAGTTCCTTTTGTGACTCTCAACACACTTTGTATTATTGAACTGTTAGTATATGTGCATTACTTTAGATGTATTTGCGCATGTCCTGTGTATATATTCTCATGAATTATTTAGTTTGTGTGTGCATGCGTGTGTGTGCAGGTATTAAGAATCATGTGTATGATGTGTTTGTGTGCTATGTAGCATTTCTGAAAATGTTTTTGCTGTGTTTAATATAGACTCATGGGAGACTCGCCTTGAGCTAAAACAGATGCAAAGATGCAAACGAACAGATAAACAACATTGAATAAACCATAAGCTGCAAAATCCAAGCAAACACTGAATTAAGGACCAGTACAACCAATTTTGAAGCCAATAATAATGTATAATAATGCGGTAAAATCTATGCAACAGTTAATGTATTAAATCCTTAAATCCCAAAGCCTAATTAAAATGAAAGGAAAAATAGTAAAAGTCCAACTGAAAACTTGGTTAAGCCGTTTCTTTTTTTTTCTTCTGTCGGTTCAGTTAATCCAACAACAACTGTTGGCAAAATCACATGAAGCAAATTGTACCCATGGATATCTGCGAGGTCAGCCAGTTCAATTCTCTTGGGAAATTACATCACTATTTGTAGAAGATCCAAGTGGACTTGGTGTGCAGCTAATGAGAGGGTCTGTTACGCCGGCACCACGTAGTCTACCTCTACCTGTGTATGATGGCTACATTGCTGAACTGTCTTTTTTTTTTGAGAGCCGTGCAGCTCAGCCAGGCTGAGTGGCTGCTCTAACTTGTTAACATGGGTGCCGAAAAAAAACCCCAACATGTTCCGCCTCACACATCCACTGCTCAGGTAGACAGTATGACCACAGGATTAAAGTTTTCAAAGACCAGCATTGCCTTTTTATTTCTATGGGGATTTTCTGAGACATACAGTAGATTGTTGTTGAGCTTACAATTCCACAGACTGCATGCATTGCCTTGTGTTATTTTGCAAACCCTCAATTAAGCATCTGTCTCATTATATGAGCTTGTTTTGCTGGAATTTTTTTTTATTTCAGTTGTGTGTTTCCTCTGTATGCTCGGGTGCATCGTACCAGACATTGTAACTCACAGATGTTATGTTTTCATCTGATGTCTCTGACTGTTACTGTCTGCTTATCGTTGGTTTTTCTCTTTAAATGCCATCTTTTCTCTCTATGTGTGACTGCCTCTGTGCATCTTTTGTTAGTCTTGTTCTCTGTGCTTGAGTGTATGTCTGGTCCATCGCTGGGTAAAGACACTGTTTATCATCATCCTCATGTACCAACCTGTTTGTATGAATGCTGCAAGAATTCCGTATAATCAGGGCAATGTACTTGCACATGTCAATACTATAAGAAAAATTATTCAGTGTAGAAAAATGCCCACTGTGACTCATGCATCAAAATAAAAGCAGAATCTTACTTTTTTAACTGGTTGAGGTGACTATTTATATAGGACTACAATTTTCATTATAGATTAATCTGCTGATTACATTAATAGATTGATTGTTTGGTTTGTAAAACTCTAATGAAAGTAGTGAGAAATGCGACTCCTTCACAATACTTGCTTTGTCCAACCAACAGTCCAAACCCTAATACCATTAAGAAGAAATTCAAAAAATTAAAAAGAAAAGCATCAAATCCTCACAGTTTAGAAGCCGGAACATAGAAATGTTATTGCTTGAAAAATTACACTCAAAAAAAGTTGCTTGTATATCGACTGTCCGTTTCAGCTGTACTTATATGTACTGTTTGGTAGATTAATAGGTCTACAGTAACAAGTAACGCTTTCATGAGAAGTACCTCAAATTTGCAGTTAAGTTGAGTTGAGTACATTCCACCGCTGCTTTGCATTGGTGTGTCCAAAATTTCCATACTTTGTGAAACTCCTCTCTCTCAAATTGAGACCTGTTTTCTCAATTCCAACCACTGATAGCTGATAAATATACAGATCAGATTCCTCCGCATGTCTGTGCATCAAGCTCCACAAAGTCCTCTCTGTTAGATGTAAAATGGTTAAGCAAATGAGGCGACATGAAACTAACGCCGATATGAATATTGACTACAGTCAACCCGAGCCTGGAGCTGGAGAGCATTTGTTTTTTTGCTGTTTGTCTGTTCACCCTGCAATTGAGAATCAGTCACAGGAGCATGAACTCATGGATGAATTCCAAACACACACACACACTCACACACACACCAGTAAGTCATTTTTCACAGAGCAATATGGTAATTGGAAATAAAAACTAAACCCAATTACTTTTCTCCCCTTAATTAAAAAAGCCACATTTTGGTTACACAGACCTCATGAAGAAGAAATTGTTTTATCATAGCAGACATTATTTCTTCAATGGTAGTCCACCAGACTGATGCATTATAAAAACTAGATACTGTTTTTAGCTTCTGGGTTAGGTTCCAGGGTATGTGGTTGACTACATGTGTACAGTAGTGCTCATCCCATCATGGCTTAAGAAGACTACAATGCAAGCCTAATAATTGACCACGTCTATAGCTGAGGTTTCAACAGTTTCACAAATGTTTCTTTCTCAGTTGTGGTCTCTGGGAAGATGCGTCTTGGGCCCAGGGCATTTTTCTTTATTGTAATACAGTGTCAGTGGCCATGGGAAAAATTGGAAGCAAGGCCGAGTGGTCTGGTACCTCAGTGTTTGTGTGCATGCATCGTTTACACATCTGGCCCCTGGTCTCACAAAATCCACACAGATTTGCTCTTACAACCAGCCACTGAAAACCAACCATAACACCTGTGCTGCAGGAAAGAGGGAGAGAAAGAAAAAAAAAAAAAATTGGCACCATTTTGAAACTCATTCTTCATTTTTGGCTGTTTCCTGGCGCCAAGGTCCCTAAACAAAACCATTCAACACATATGGCTACCAGAGACTCTCCTCCAACAGAATATATGAACGATCTGTCTGTTTGTGTGACAGCATTTAAATCAAATCAACTGGTTACTGCCAAGAAGAAAGTTATGGTGCTTGTTAACAACACCTTAAATTATTGAATGTGGTCCAAACATTTTAAAAGTAGACACACCTAAAAAGAAATATGGCAATTTTCTCGATGTGCAGAAATATGTCATGTTCAACCACTGACAACAAGTTAAATCAGTTAGAAGAGGCAAACCCAGTGGCTGTACAAAATGCAGTTTCTCTACAAAGTAACATTTGGTGTTGGGATGCTATTTTGGGTTATCTAATTAGAATGTATTATATTTTAATAAACATCTGAAAGTTTAATGAGGCAACATGGAGAAGCTGCCTTTGTGATGATAAGTGCTGTGGGTTCAAACCGATGGGCCACATGGGAAAGTCTGACAGACAGAAGCGGATGAATAATGTTCTCATTTCTGAAGATTGCCTGTGAAGATGCCCTTGAGCAAGGCACTTTATCAGTGACTATAGGAGCTGTTCTGAAGCCAAAGGGGGACCTGTGCTTTTCAGTGGACACCTCTTGGCTGTGGGGACCATGTGGGCAAACACGTTATATGTTGCTGATACATGGGCTTTTCTGAAAAAAGGGTAAAGAAGAGTAAAAATCAATCATCACCTTCAAGGTCATATTTGTAGGTCTAGTTCAATTGTTATAGTTATGTAGGTCACATAGGTAGACATAAATTAATATGGCTTACAGCCTTAATATTTATATTATCTTTATACTGGATGCATCAACCTGCCCTTCCTGTCTGCTGATCAGGATGCACCCACCTCTCACCCAAAGTCAGCTGGGATTGGCTCCAGTCCCCCCACAGCCCTGACAGATAAGCAGTATAGTAAATGATGGATGGATGGAATGATGGGGTGTATTTGCATATATATTGTTAACAAAGTGTGCCTTAGTGTGATTATCATGAATTTATCGTTCATTGTGGCGACATTAAGCTGCCTATTGTTGTTTCCCTGTTGTTAAACAGCACAGTTTCAAAGTCGCTTTTAAATTCACATTGCGGGGATTTCATCATTTAAGCAGATGACTTTCACGCCTTTTATCATCCATCTTGTCAACAGAACGTTATCCTCGTCAGCCCACACCTTCAACTGCCTTACCAAGTAGAAACGTTGAAAACTTTCCAATTAGATTTTGATTTAATTTGATCGATAACTCAACCGTTCAACCAACCAACCAGTAATCCAATTATTCCAGCTGCAGATTCTAAATTTCTCATTTGGACAAAACTTTTGAAAAGTCATTTTCACCAAATATGAATCACAACTGAACCACTGCTTCAAATAAAATTATAAAACATTCGTTTCGTACTGTTGTAGACTGTTGTTGAAATAGATAAAATATTAAAGAAGTCTGTGTTTTTGCTAAATGAACCAGCTCTATGAACACCATATGTATTTTATTTTGGTCGACTGGTTTTGATGTCACTCCATGGTACATCATTATCAAACACAATAATCACCATGTGAGCAGATTTGCCCGCAGACCTTGTCTCGCTATAGCTGATGCACTACATAACATAATGACACCAAGCAGCTAATAGGACTGCCTTTGAAGTCTGCTGAGGTCTAATTTGCTCCTATCAGGCAGTCGTACAAGCCTGTTGGCTGTCAAAGAGGACTCCCCCTGCCCCTTGTTTGACACAAGATGTCTTGTACTTATCACACGTGCAGGCTGTAATCATGGGTGTGCCTGAATGTGTTTTCTGTCAAACCTTTTATTTCTTTTAAATACCATCTTTACCCTCATCTCCTCACTTTTCAGTTTATTTTACCCCTCATATTTCTGTCGCTTCTTCCCAACTCCTCAGGCTTGTTTTTTTTTTTTTTTTTTTACGATGGCAGATGGTATGACTTCGCGCTGGCAAAGAGGCAACTTTGATGAGCACACAGGGTTTTCTCGCCTATTTGGTATTTCAGTGACTTGCAGTGAACTTGATTGTCTGAGTGGGAGGAGAGGAACAGTGGGGAGTCATTAACAATCTAGCAGTATGGAGCAATTTGGGATTTTTTGGATTTCTGCTAAACTATAAATAAGCATGGAATGCAAAGAGCAATCTTTATTTGGACTTTTCATCTATTTTCTTTCATTTTACTGAATTGACTGGTAAATTGCTCTCTTCCCACAGCCTAAATCTCTCCGGAGATAGTTGTCAACCTTGTTTTGTACTTCCCCAAGTTTATGTAGCCACTTCCAAGAATGAACACTAGTTCTCATAGGACTTGCAACAAACACAAAAACCAGGTAATTGATCATCTCCCAACTCGATTTTAAGCTGAAATCGTTAAGGCTACTGAAAAGACCTCAAGGTACTTGCTCACAAACATATTATGCAACATTACATCTCAAACAAAACTTATAAGGGCAAATAACAATAACTGTTGAGGAAGAAGTTGATCAAAAATAGGTCAGGGCCTTTAAATAACCCTGTTATCACTGAGGAAAAACTTGGACAGAGGATCAGTTAGCTTCTGCTGACTGCACAGAAAAGTCCATGATCATGTACATTACATCTGTCTGGTGTTGTGGTTGTGAAATCAGCGAGTGAAATCCTTTGCATCAAGCATAAAATCATCTTAAACTCTGTGGAGTCACTCCGGTTGCATTTACATGTGCAGGACTCAAATTAGGACTGCACTGTTGCCACAACAGATGAGATGATTACCTGTGGTCAAGGAGGCCTGACTGCTCCTCTCTGATGTGATGCTTCACCTTCTGTGCCAGTCTCTGTGTGACTCACAGTGTATGTGACTGGCTGTCACCGCCTCAGGAAATTCTGGCTCTGCTGCTCCAGCTAAAGTTAGCAGCTCTCTCTCTCTCTTTTACTGCTGTTCTCTTAGCTCCTTATTAACAACTGTGTCACAGCTTCTTCTGCGTTGCCGTTCATGTGGAGACACCAGCAGAGGTCTGTGATTGGCCCTCTGGAGTCTCTTGTCTGCTTCAGCTAAGCAGAGTTCCCAAAGGGAAACCCCAATGATTTTATACTATAAGATTGGTTTAATTGTCCAGAGGAATCCTACTCACTCTATGAAAACTGTGGCTCTCAAGGGAGCTTCAAAAGTTCTGAAAAAGATAACTGGAGTAATGTCCAGCTGACCACTGGAGCCATTGAGCAGATGCAGCTCTAGAGGCAGGAACAAGATGAAGAGGCATGACGGACATATGGGGTGAAAACACAGTGACCGTAGGCATCCGTGGGGATGCATAATTTAGGGATGGGCTGGTTTCATTTAATTAGCACAGGAAAATGCCATTTCCTACGATATAGATCCTTTACTAATAACCAGTATATATATATATATATATATATATATATATATGTATATATATATTTATATTGCACCATCCATCCATCCATTGTCTATACTGCTTATGCGTCAGGGTCGCGGGGGAGCTGGAGCCATTCCCAGCTGACTTCAGGCGAGAGGCGGGGTACACCCTGGACTGCCAATCACAGGGCCGACATATAGACAGACAAACACTCACTCACAATTTAGAGTCACCAATTAACCTAATGTACACGTCTTTGGATTGTGGGAGGAAGCCACGCTAGCATGGGGAGAACATGCAAACTCCACACAGAAAGACCCCACTGTTTGAGCAGTGAGCAACTGATTAAATGTTGTCTTAGAGTGGACAAAACATATATATTTCATGGATCTCAAGATGGTAAGTGACTTTGTTGGAGTTAAAACTACGCTACCTGATTTCCTAAATCAGGAAGGTAAACTTCTTCATGCCGAGTGACTGAAAACCAACCACACAGACATTCAGGGTGCAGTAACCTAGCTAGTAAATATATCTTACTTAGTTTTCCAGTGTTTTGTTAGTGTAGCTGTTAGTTCTGACTGGGCCTGAATGCACCGCTGTGAAGCTAGTGCTACTTGCAGAGAGGACTTCCGGTGATTTCTCCTAAAATAGAAGCCGTTTGGTTTCTAGTAAATGCTCCTGCCTCCTGCAGCCTTCGGCTAAATCAAAGGGAGAGTGGTAGGTGTAGGTGACAACAGTCTAACAGACATTCTCCTGTTGTGTGCATAGACTGTGTGGCTGTGTACGTCTGGACCCAATTCTCCAGGAATTGTCTGTAGTTTATATGAGAAAACAGCTTTGGTAAGGATGGGAAATGTAATTTCTAACTCATATACTACATATGACACACACAGATAGATCTAACTTTGATCCAAACTTGTTTAAAATGTTTATAATGGCAAAGTTGTCTGATTAGAAAGTGAGGATGCAAAAACACATTTGCTCCCCCCAAGTCTAAAAGTGGGGGTGCCGGAGGTGCGTATAGGGCTATTGTCCTGTTGAAAAACAAATGATGGTCTCACCAAGAGTAAACTAGATGGGATGGCAAGTTGCTGCAGAATGCTGTGGTAGCCATGCTGGTTAAGTTTGCACACAGTGTCACCATCACCACACCATCACCCCTCCTGCTCGATGCTTCACAGTGTTCCCACTGCAGAGGCATACATATAGAAACCATCCGGTCAGCTTTTCTGTGTCTCACACGAGAAATGGCGGGTGGAACCAAAAATCTTGAATTTGGAGTACAGATTTCCACCAGTCTTATGTCCATTCCTTGTGTTTCTTGGCCAAAGCAATTCTTTTCTAATTGTTGTTCCTCCTCAGTAGTGGCTTCTTTGCAGCAATTTGACCATGAGGGCCTGATTCACACAGTCTCCTCTGAACACTTGATGTTGAGATCTGTCTGCTACTTGAACTCTGTGTAGCATTTTGTGGATTCTAATCTGAGGTCCTGTTAATTTGTGGTTTCTGAGGCTGGTAACTCTAATGAACTCTAATGAAGTTATGCTGCAGCAGAGGGAACTCTTGGTCGTGTTTTCCTGGGGCGGTCCTCATGACAGCCAGTTTCATCATAGCATTTGATGGTTTTCGCGACTGCACTTGAGGAAACAAAACATTCAAAGGAAAGTTGAAATTTTCCAGATTGACTGACCTTCATGTCTTAATGTAATGATGGACTGTCAGTTCTCTTTACTTAGGTTAATGGCTCTTGCCATGATATGGATTAGAATTTTAATTTAAGGAGGTGATTCCTTCAGTATTTCAGCCAGTGTGTCCCTGTGCTGTGGATGACCCCCATGCTAATCTTAGCCCCTCCCAAATTGATTATCTGGTCGATAGTGCTGCAGGTTCACTGCGAATGACACGAGACTCTATTGCCCCTCTAAAAAAGAAGAGAGTTAAAGAAAAGAGATAAGCTCCCTGGTATAACTCCCAGACACGCAAGCTTAAGCAACACTCACGAAAGCTAGAAAGGACATGGCGGGCCACCAAAGTGGAAGAATCCCGTTTAATCTGGCAAGATAGTCTTAAAACCTATAAAAAGGCCCTCTGTAATGCCAGAGCCGCCTACTACTCCTCATTAATAGAAGAAAATAAAAGCAACCCTAGATTCCGTTTTAGCACAATAGCTAGGCTGACAAGGAGCCAGAACTCTATTGATCCTTGTGTTCCTTTAGAGCTCAGCAGTAACGATTTCATGAGCTTCTTTAATGATAAAATTCTAACTATTAGGGACAAAATTCAGCACCTTCTGCCCTCAACAGGGTCTGATTCAACAGGGTCTGATTCTACTTCAAACTTAGGAATCATGGAAACAGCTGTTACACCTGATGTGTACGTGGACTGTTTTTCTCCAATTGATCTTGCTGAATTGACCTCAATAATCTCCTCATCTAGATCGTCAACATGTCTCCTTGACCCCATTCCTACTGGACTACTTAAAGAGGTCCTGCCCCTAATTAACACGTCCTTACTGGATATGACAAATCAGTCTTTACAAACAGGCTATGTTCCACAGTCCCTTAAAGTAGCAGTAATTAAACCTCTCCTGAAAAAGCCTACTCTTGATTCAGGTGTATTAGCTAACTATAGACCTATATCCAACCTTCCCTTTCTCTCCAAGATCCTGCAGAAAGTCGTAGCTAATCAGCTGTGTAATTTTTTAAACTCTAACAGTCTATTTGAAGATTTTCAGTCAGGTTTTAGAGCGAACCACAGCACAGAGACAGACTGCTTTCGACACCATTGACCATCACATCCTGTTACAGAGACTGGAGCTGTTCATTGGTATAATAGGAACTGCATTAAGCTGGTTTAAGTCCTATTTATTAGATCGATTTCAGTTTGCACATATTAATAACGAATCCTCTGTCCACACTAAGGTTAGACATGGAGTTCCACAAGGTTCAGTGGTTGGACCAATACTCTTTATCTTATATATGCTTCCTCTGGGTAATATTATCAGGAAGCACTCCATTAATTTCCACTGTTATGCAGATGATACACAATTATATTTATCAATAAAGCCAGATGAACCCAATCAGTTGGCTAAACTTCAAATCTGCCTTAACGACATAAAGTCCTGGATGAGCAGCAACTTTCTGCTGCTAAATTCAGATAAAACTGAAGTTATTTTGCTTGGCCCCAGACACCTCAGAGACAGCTTTTCTACTACCATAACTGCTCTGGACGGCATTAATCTGGCCTCCAGCTCCACTGTGAGGAATCTGGGAGTCTTATTTGATCAGGATTTGTCCTTTAACTCCCACATTAAACAGATTTCTAGAACTGCCTTTTTACATCTACGTAATATTGCTCAATCAGGCCCATCATATCCACAGATGATGCAGAAAAGTTAGGACATGTATTTGTCACTTCTAGGTTGGACTATTGTAACTCATTATTATCAGAGCTGGCCCAATAAGTCGTTAAAGACTCTCCAGCTGGTCCAGAACGCTGCTGCTCGTGTTCTGACGAGAACTAAAAGAAGAGATCATATTTCTCCTGTACTGGCTTCTCTTCATTGGCTTCCAGTAAAATCTAGAATAGAGTTTAAAATCCTTCTCCTCACTTACAAGGCTCTTAAGGGTCAGGCTCCATCATATCTTAAAGAGCTCATAGTACCGTACTACCCCACTAGAGCACTGCGCTCCCAGAATGCAGGCCTACTGGTGGTTCCCAAAGTCTCCAAAAGTAGTGCAGGTGGCAGAGCCTTCAGCTATCAGGCTCCTCTCTTGTGGAACCTCCTTCCAGTTTGGGTTCAGGGGGCAGACACCCTCTCTACATTTAAGAGTAGACTAAAAACCTTCCTTTTTGACAAAGCATATATTTAAGGGCTGGATCAGGCCTTAGACCAGCCCCTAGTTATGCTGCTATAGGCTCAGACTGCCGGGGGACTCCTATGGTGCACTGAGCTCCTCTTTTCTCTCTCCTCCTCTTCCCCTCCATCATTATGTCTCATGTCAGCCAAATGTCTGCCTCTAACTTGCTATCTTCCCCCGGAGCCTTTCTGTGCTTTCTCATCTCTCAGGTTCCTGTGGATCCTGTGGATCCTGGTCCTGGCCCTGCTGATGTGGTTCTCTGGTTCCTGTGGGTCCTGGTCCCGGTCCCGCTGATGTGGTTCTCTGGTTCCTGTGGATCCTGTGGATCCTGGTCCTGGCCCTGCTGATGTGGTTCTCTGGTTCCTGTGGGTCCTGGTCCCGGTCCCGCTGATGTGGTTCTCTGGTTCCTGTGGATCCTGGTCCTGGTTCTGCTGATGTGGTTCTCGGGTTCCTGTGGATCCTGGTCCTGGTCCTGCTGATGTGGTTCTCCACCAGCCAATGGATGTGCGTTTGTCCAAGGCTATAGCCTGTCCGTCCTTGGGAGCTGGATCTCTCCTTCACTGTGGTGCTCCCGGATGTTTCTCTTTTCCCACTGGATTTTTTGAGTTTTTCCTTCCCGAAGAAGGAGGGTCATAAAGGGCAGGTGATGCCTCGGCCTGATCCATCGGACTGATCCATTGGCCTCATCGACTGCTGGACTCTTTATTAGATTATTTGTTCGCTTACACTTATTGTTTATTTCAGTGAACTTTGTAAAGCACTGTGAGACAACTCTGTTGTGATATTGGGCTATACAAAATAAATTGAATTGAATTGAAAAAATAGAACATTCGTTGAATAGGGTTATTTACTGAATTGTGTACCAACCCTAGCTCTGCACAGCACAACTTATTATTAACACATTAATAAGGGAAGAAATCGGGATGGCCAGCGAATCTCTTAGGGCCTGCCTTGAGTGTATAGATTGGTTGACTGCACTATGGACTACATTAACTTCTGTTGGGACACAGTTATACCAGCAAGGACTGTACGCTGTTTTCCCAATAATAAACCCTGGCTCACCAGTGATATTAAGACACTCCTCAACCAGAAAAAGGAGGCCTTTAGGGATGGAAGCAAGGAAACAGGAGCTAAAAAGGAGTCTAAAGCAAGGCCAAGGAGGTCTACAAAAGGAAAGAGGAGAGAAAGCTGCAGCAGGTGTGGAGGGGTATGAACACTATCACTGGCTACATGCAGATGAACACTCAAATGTAATGAGGCCAGGGCCAATGAGTTAAACCGATTCTACAATAGGTTTGACTTGTCAGCCAATGACTGCCCTACCCATGCTGGTAAAGCCTCAACCATTCTCTCTCCCAACCCCCCACCCCCTACCCCCACCATAATCTCCTCCACTTCGAGGTGAGGGCAGAGCTCAAGAGGTTGCATCCAAGAAAAGCAGCCGGCCTGGATGGCGTGTGTCTGCTTAAGGTCTGCTACAGGAAAATATGGAGGTGGAAGATGCTCTCCGGGCTTACTCTCACTTGGATGAGCCAGGTGGTCATAGGATGACATCATTATGTTCTTTGACTTTTTTAGTGCTTTCAACACCATCCAACCCTCCACGCTTAGAGACAAGCTCGAAAAGATGGGGGTGGATCCCTCCTTCACTTCCTGGATCACTGATTACCTGACAGGATGACCACAGTACATCAAGCTGAGGAAATGTGTCACTGTCATGGCGGTGAGCAGCACAGGGGCTCCACAGTTTCTGTTCACCCTGTGCACACTTTAGATATAACCCTGCCATATACAGAAATACTCTGATGGCACAGCTATTGTGGCGTGTGTGAGGAAGGGACACAAAGGGGAGTACAAGGACCTGGCGAGAGCCTTTAGTGACTGGATTGAGAAGAATGGTTGGTACAACACCTCAGCTGAGGGCAGTGCCTCATGACCTGCCCACTCTCTACCCCCTTGACAAGCTTGATGACAAGCTTGGTGGGCACAATGGTGTTGGAAGCTGAATTATAGTCAATTAACAGCATTTTCACATACATGAATTTGCCAAAAACTGGTGAAAGTTTAATAAAAATTTCAACGAGCAGTCCATTCAGATCCAGAAGTTTCTGTGGTCTATAAATAGCTCTTTGGATTTTTTTTTTAATTTACATTGAAGTACTGCTCAATCTATTTGATGTATCAGCTGTTCTTATGAAACACAGCAACTATTAAGTGATACAAAGTACAGAGGATAATATCACCCACAGCCAAACACTCATAATCTAATCCAGAAGCCACCAAAGAAGGCAAGAAACCCCAATGCGTCTTGTCACAGAATTGTATCGTGCTGTGTATCACTTTCATACATCTTATCAGTGATCCATGCTGCGAAAAGTAATGAAGATAAAGTTGGGGGTAAACAGACAATATTGATATGGAACGTGGTTTCAGTCTAAGCTATGGGCTGCTATCTTCAAACCAGTTCCCTTCCAAAGCTACTATCTTGATTTACGCTCACAGCTTCACCCACAGGGTAAAAAGTAAGAACAGAGGGGCAACTTTCACATTTTAATATAATTAAAGGAAGACAAGGGGTACTAAAGAGGGATAAAAAAAGGATGTTATGCGCTTTTTTTCTTTTTAACCTTATCTTCCATTACAAAATGCAATTACAAAACACTACATTATCATGAACAGTACAGTAGAGTTTTTGCTAATATGCTCTAAATGCCTGAAGTCAAGGTAGAGTTGACAAGAGCTCTTTGGTACCCAGAGTTATATAAGTTTGATTATGAATGAGGCAAGGAGGAGGTACTAAATTCTCCAGGCTGTGTACAATCCTCCTGATGAATAGAATAACATAAGGGAGAAAATAAAGTCTGAAGAAGACAGTAATTAAGCCCTGAAGATTTATCAGCCAGCAGCGCTCCTCTTCATTCATCTTTAACTGCTCATGTCCTCCCTCTGTTTCTGTTTTTTTTATTAACAACTTGGATTGCTCTATCTCTGACTCTCATTTTATTGTTTTTGTTTCTTCTTTTTGCTCTCTGTCTCAGTCAGTGCTTTCCCAGTCTCATTGACTGACTGACAGTTTATACCATTATCTTCTTTGTCCAGCTATCTTCACTTAAACTGACTATTCGATTGTTGGTGGCTCCAGACTGACACGCAGATTAAGAAATGAATGTTGTAAAACCGTTGAGATGAGAGGACTGTCTGGTGTGTTTGAGTTTACATGGCCAATAAAATCCTACTAAGTTTAACAACCATAGCTCTGTTGGTTTGAATCCCACATTCCTTACTTGTGATTTGTCTTTTAATCAATGTTGTTGTTTACTTGTAAATACACAAGACTGATCCTCTACAGCCATGCAAGCCATTTGATGAGGCTGTGCAGAGCGTTGCTTTAAGCGAAATGCTATTTAAGCATGCAATCATGCTTACATCAATAATGCTAAATGCAGAATCAGCTTTTATTGGCCAAGTATGTGAACACATACAAGGAGTTTTTGTGTGTATGTATATATACAGGGTTCACAAAAAGTTAGGGATATTCCACTTTCAGGTGAAATTTATGGAAGATGTAAAAAGTGAATGCTACAGTGATATTATATCATGAAAGTAGAACATTTAAGTATCAGCATGCAATGGTAGTTTCTTCATCTTAAACAATTTATTGAAAGAAAATCTAACAACAGTGGAGGGTAAACGAGGGTAAACGTAAAATTGGGATGTGGCCAAAGGACGTCCACTCCTCTCCTTTCTGTGACTCTTCCAGTCTCTGTATCTCTGTTGCAACCTGCTGATGACACTCTGTGACCCTCTAAGCTCAGTGGACACTTCTGTCTGAGGACCTGTTTGAAGCCTCCAGTGTTGAGGTGCTGCTGATCAATAGTTAGGTGTCGTCTTGGTCTCATGATGTCAGAATGTGAACAGCATGATGAGGAGGACTGTTTAAATACCAATTCTAACTGAAGCAGGAAATGTATTGGTGGTGGTTCATCCTGAAATTTCACCTGAAAGCCAAATATCCCTAACTTTTTGTGAGTAGTGTATATATATATATATATATATATATATATATATAATATGGATTAAGAACAAATAGACAAGAGCACAGCAACATTTCTTTTTCTGATGTAGTCAGTCCTACTTCAGGTTAAAAAAAAAAAGATACATTGTTGGTTTTACGATTTAAATCCATAATTTATGATTAGTTGATATTGACTGTTTACCTACAGGACACAACAGAGACATTGGTAGAAAAGGCTCTATTGCTGACGTCTGCTTGACCAGAGCCACGCCGAGACAAAGCAGGGGAGAGATGGCAGCAGGAGAGCTGCAGGTAAACTATTTACCATTGATTTGTTTGTTCAAATAGATAAGCATATTTGATAACTGTGAAGCACAAGTCTAGAGGAGTTTCTAGTCAAGGTCAATCCTTGTGCAAAAGCACATGCATCTTGATAGTGATACAAATCTACTTGTGTTTCACCATTAAGTCAAATCCATCTTCTTCATCCTTGTGGGTGGCTGTGGCTCAGAGGTAGAGTGGGTCGTCCCTCAATCAGAAGGTCGGTGGTTCGATCCCCAGCTCCCCAGTGTCCTTGGGCCTTGAACCATAGCTTCATTATGTGAAAGAATAGTCTCCTCCAACTTAGATTCCTTCTGTGTGAATGAGGATATTATGTCTTTAATCTTATAGCGTTTTCCATTTAGCATGTTTGGAACATCCATTCCCTGATGGACTGCAGTCTGTGTCAGTGCTAACTGTACTGGAAGGCTGCAGGCAGGCAGACATGACACATGTGACGCCAGTGGTCTTTTTTCACCTGCCGATACGTGATGGATGAATTCTTGAAGACTCTTTAAGTCCGTTTGTCACGGCTACTGGGAATCCATATCCCAGGTCTTCAAAATGGGCAGGTGATAACTTTACCCCGATACAAAACAACTATACAAAAAATGACTCAAGTACACCAATTATTTGTCTGTACCATAATATTACATTCTTCTTCTTACAGTTAGCGGTCTAAGGCCCCTGTTCTTTTGGTGATCATAACATCTATCAACAGGAAAATGGTAATGAGCATGAGATTCTCTTTGCTCTTTCCATTTCTATTTTCACACATACTTAAATGAATATATAAATATATAAATATAAATAATAAATATATAAATGTCTTCTGTTTCTGTTTCTCTGTAAAGAGTCTGAGAATGCATGTTCGCATGCTAAGAAGGATAAATGCTGAAATTTACCTCAGACTTGAGAGCAGAAATTCAGTGTTGCATGCAATATTGTAATACAAGTCAAGAAATAGTGACACATATTTTTCTGTGGTTTTATCATACAAATCAGCTTGTTTCTTTCCCTTCATCTGTTGGATTGTTGGTTTCATAAAGTTACAGATGGTTTCAGGCCAATACTGACTTCTGGTTTCTGAAGCTGCTCTACGTTCTGGCCCCCAACACTATGAGGCAGTTGCCTGCTTTGATGTATTAGGTCCCAAAATAATATAAGTGCAAAGAGGGCGTCGGACTAAAATGGAAACATGGATTCTTTCACGACCCTCCACCTTCCCTCTCGTCCGCTATTATCCTGGGCACCCCTCGGGTTATTATCCCATCAGAGACAAAGAGAAGTAGCCCTGTCAGCTGCTGATCATTCACCCCTGGGGATTTTTGCTACAAAATGCTCTGCTATCACACTGATTAATCACAAACCCACAGGGTTGCTTAGTATTGCGTCTATAACTCCCATGCAGTTGGAGAGATGTAGTGCCCACAGAGTATTCTCTTTATTCGCCCCAACAATGGCTGTTGCTCACCAGTGGTAGCTCACCTCACTTTATCAGCGCTGCGTGATTGGCCTTAGGCTTTGCAGTCCATCTTCCAAAGTTTCATTATACGACAGTTTGTGCTGCCTTAAGAAATGTCACCCTCCATGAGACTGACATCTCTTGTGATCTCCTGTTTTTTTACGGTTTATCTTGTTTTCTTCTATAAAACGTAGAAATTGAATAGATTAGGTTTTTTGGGGGTTTTTTTCTCTCAAGGTCCACATTCAATATATATTTCAGGGCTGGAGTAAGTTAAAACCTTCATTTCCAAGTGAGCCACACAAGCTTGTTGATGCTGAACTGTCTTAAAATATATGATATTATTCCACTGGAGGAATAAATAATTTAGAAATTTGATTGAATTCAGGGTCCCATCCAAAACAATTACTCAGTGTATCAACAGAGAGACTTAACATTAACCACTATTCTTGTCTGACAGTTGATAGCATGAAGAAGGACAAATGTGCCACTGCTGCCTATTAATTACTTTCCCCTTTTGAAACCTCCAGTTAGCTGATAGAGGGGTTAGGAAGAAAGCCAAACTGGCAGATACAGAGCCTCCTGGCTGGTATCAGCCAATCTTATTATTTCTGTCGTAACTGCAGTCCATTGCAGTTAAAAGCTGGAAAGACACTTGCGTTTATGAAATGTAAACACTGTGCATTCTATTGCAACCTTAAGTGAAACATGACTTTAAATTGCTGTTGACATTGTGTCAACACCAGGAGACCGCTTCTGGTCATCAATAACAAAGCTGTAATTTAGCAATTAATGGCTCTTTTTCAAGTCAAACATATCAACAATAACAAAGCCAGTTCGCTGAAACACGTCAGCTTAGAAATAAAATCTTAAATTGAGGTCAGCGCTTTTTGTCTGCATATTTCTACATCTTATCATCAGTAATTAATTAGTGTTATTTTTTTGCCTTCAGCAAGCTAATCTACCTGTTTTCCCGTGGTTATGGCCTTTGTGAAATATTACGCTTAATGTAGGAGGAAGCTACAAGAAAATGCATTTTAGAGTTTGCAGCGAAAAATCAGTTCACTTTCATATTGCGGTTCAGTTTTGAATGTTTCAGTAACCATGGTAATGTGGTTTGTTCACAAATTCACTGGTGGCCACAACCGAGGGGCAGATAGTACATTTCACTTGCTGCTCACTCATCCATTCACGCACACACGCCTAGAGTGTGCACTGGGACATTAGGGGAGTGGGGTGTAGTGACACTTTGGCATGTGGGCAGGAAGGTGGGGATTGAACCACCAAACCGGTGATCAGTGGACGACCTGCCTCCTGAGTCACAACAAGTCCTTATAATTCATCGGAACTACAAGAAGACACAGGATGTCTAATGCATATGTTGACATACGACATGAGAGTTGTACTGTTCCTGTCATCTAATGCATGTTTTCTTGTCTAACTACTCCTTTAACTGCGACTAGCATTTCTTCAAAGCTTACATGCTTGTTTGACATCTAAAAATTTGTTCCCCTCTGTGTTGTATTCACTGTCCTTCTGGGCTTTAATATGAAGTGTACATACCATGGCAGAGTTGTTGCCCTTTTCTTACCTTCATTTATGTCAAACAAATTCAGAAAGACATGTAGCATGCACGCAAGGCAGAGTTTGGAAGGCACATGCTGTTATATTTTATTCCAAACTCTTCCTCAAAATGTTGAAATAATTTTGACTGAATGTCACGGGTGACACTCGGCGGAAGATTTGCCTGTGGGGCGAGCTTTTCCTGGTGACATTTCACACCATGTGTGTGACAACTTGTCTCTTTCAGTGTGTGTTTGTGTTAGAAAGAACGACAGACAGAACGAGCACACTGGGTTGTCTGTTGTATGGAAACGAGGATGCGTTCGCAGCTATCGTCCAACAAGGTCATTGCGATCCCCTGTGCCATCTGTCATTCTGGTCTCACACTCGCTCATTGACGTACATTTATTCAATCCATCATCTCTCACCATCAGGGTCTATTTCCTTCTCAAAAATCACATCGATTCAGCATGCACATGCATGAACCCGAACAGACTGAGTGCTGCCACTGTAGGTCCATCTATCTACAGCCGACCTCCAGCCAAGAGCTGACATCTGACTAACATAGGCGACAGAAACGAAAGTGACAGAAAGTGTTGTGAATGTGCGAATCTTTGTGTGTGTGTGTGTGTTTAATGTGTATAATTCAGTGCTATTAAAGTTGGTACTTTACAATACCAACGTGCTGATGTTTAGAAGATATAATACACCATGTACACTATCTTAGCTCAGTGTGTTATGATGCTAACGTTAGCACAAGCTGAGGCTGGTCATGAACAAAAGTAGTGGACAAATTAAAATTAGACTGATGAGCTGTACATGTAAAAGCTCAACTAGGGACAAGAGCTGAAAATTAGCAATACACTCTCCGTGCATCACATAACTTTCAAGCTTTGTATTGGAACCATGTTAAATTTTCCCTATCACATAAATTAAAGTAAAAACACCTGACAGTGGCGCTAGATCAAAACTGAAGAGGAAAACATGCACTGTACGACATTCAATGGCATCCCAAAGTTCTCTACGCATTTCACTCTGAATTAAAAATGTCAAATGCCAAAATAAATAAACGTAAAATCCTGAGGGGTTTGCAGGAGAACACTTTGCAGATGTTTATCTTATGTATTATTTGAAACATCACAGCTTTATGAAAAAGTCATGACCAAAGATGAATGTCATGTCGTGCCTGTGATGACAGAGCTTGCGCAGGCAAACACACATACAACGTGTCAAAGCGGGATGCGTGTGAGTGTTTGCAGCTTGTGTGTAAGGGGAAAAACAAGAAACATTTATTTGATACTGGTTGGAAAAGCAAAATGAAGACGATGTCAGCTTCTTCTGTGTGTATACATTATAAGATGTGTGCGTTTGCATATGCATGTAGCGCAGAGATGCAGTATTATATGTGAGTTGTGTATCTGTGTGTAGCCATGGTTTGTGAAAATGCCTGTTTGTGTATAGTTTTGTCAGTGTGTGTGTGTGTGTGTGTGTGTGTGTGTGTGTGAATGCAGACCTGTCACGCACAGCTGTACTAATATGTGTATTTATATTGCAGCTATTAATCACACTGAGGAGTCAGGGGTCTCTCTCTCTCTCTCCCCCTCTCTCCCCCTCTCTCCCCCTCTCCATCTCTTTATTTCTCTCTTTTTCTGACAGTTCACCACAGGCATTAATACACACTTTCACTATCACCCACAGTCATGTAATCCTACTGTGAATATAAGTGTGTGTGCGTTTCTGTGCTAAGCTGCTGCTTCCATGTCACAGTCCTCTTCCATATCATCTTCCAACAGTCTATGACATTGAAGCGCCAGCCAACCAACCACCGCCAGTCAGTTCTCTCTCTCTTGCAATGGGATACAATTATAGTTAAATAGAGTCATTAGGGCATTAGTCATAAGTTATTTTAAGACTTTAAGGCGTTAAGTAAAGAAATACAAGGCAAGTTGAATATCCATTGCCTCCCTCGTGGAAAATGATGGGGGAGGGAATGGAAAGTGCTGCTCCTGTTTCCTGCTGACAGTCATGGGCCTCAATCAGACTTTGAGTAAATGAAAGAAAGAGAGGGTACCAGAGAGGTGTGGGTACTATCACCTGACTGTTCTATCTCATCTCCATTTTTCATTCATGGTTTTGATATGTGGTTTGTAACATAGTGTTTGACAACCCCAGCTGCCTCTTTTGTCTCCCTTTACCGGAAGGTGTGCACACACAAATACAGGGCACTCGCATACATGTGTGTGGAGGATCGTCTTTTGTTTCTTTTGTGGTATTGCCATTAGTAGTATCTACATTTTTAACCCTTTCATGCATAGAGGTCACTACAGTGTGCAGCTATTCAAAAGCTATTTTCTTGTATATGCATGAGTTTTGATGGCATAGTTGCACATCAGCCACTACAGTGGATGCTATTGCATCACCTCATACACTGCTACCCAGTGGGAAGCCATTGCAAGTGAAATACAAAAAAGAGTGAAACCGAGATGATCAACAGACAGACAGAAACACCAAGTTGCTCATTTCTTTCTGTTCAACCTTCTATAAAAAGAAACCCTTGCAGGTAAGAAAAATATGGTGACATCAAGTAACATCTAAGGAGTCGTGCAACTGCTAAATTTTCCAAGTATTGATTTTCTATTGGGAGGAAATTATGATTAATCACATGTCCACTGAATTGTACATCATCCATCACTAGCTGTATTTGAACTACTGGACATGTAAATATATCTTTATAAAATATGGGTTGAAAAAAAATAAAGTTCAAACCTTGTTTTTCATCCCTAAAGATGAATAAAAAAATCCTGACTGAGGTTATCATAATTCATGCATGAAAGGGTTAAAGTATCCAAGCGAAAATATCCCACCCCTCCCTCCACAACAGTGATGAGAAGAGCAGCCACCGTCACCCATTATTAAATATACCAGTCTGTTAAATGCAGTGGGGGGGTGTTTCATGCAGGGTAACTCACGGCAGCCTGTCACTGTACTGCACTTTTCCTGCCATTCTTATGGTACTCTCACGGGACCAGCTCGCTAGCTTTAGCCTTGTGGAAGATTCATTCGCAATAAGCGCACTCGCAGCGCATGCACTGGTAGGCAGACAGACATGTTACTTATTATAGACTTGTGACACTTGCAGACACTGGATCTTTTTTCTTTAATGTTCAACTGTTTCATTCATTGATTGCTGTCTGGCTGAGAATGCCAACACATATGACAAAAAAATGCCTCTGAAGTTGCATACCCTGACTTTAAACACAGAGAAGTATGAGTTTGAACTCTGGATGGATGACATTCTCTCTTGTATACACTGTGCATCCGGTACATTAATTATGTCCATGCTTAGAGCCAACCCTAGGCTAACCTCACCCTAACCCAAACTTAACCACTGACTCAAAAATCTACCTTTTTCCTACAAGCCATACCTACATAACAGGTCTCTAGTCTGAACTTTACTGACTTCTAGTCACAAACATGCACACACAGGAGCACACCACTATATTCTCAATTACCATTATAATCAACTATTATGGTCATGGTCATTTTGGAACATGAAACAAAGACAACAAGATGGTTAAATGACTTTTGGGCTTGCACGGTGCGCTAATGGAACATTTTCACACAGCGGAGGAAGTGGTGTATATTGTTAATTCCTTTCAATACAGTTTCACTCATGTCTCGTGTCTCTGTGTTTTATAGCTGTGTGTCAGCTTCTCCAGTCTTCCCACTCAAAATGAATGCAAATCCAAGCAAAATGGAAATCCTTCTTCTTAAAAGCTACTTTACTGCTTTACTAAATTGGGCTGAATTTTAAGTGGAAAATCTGAAATCCTGCATTATTCTGGACAAGCAAAGGACCATGTCAACATGAGGATAATGTCAAGAGAAGAATCTTCTAATAGAGATTAAGGTTCAACTCTGACGTGTGACTAATACAAAATAAGTCTGTGGAAAGGAAGCTGAGGAAAATGAGTGATTTCAACCTTGTTAAAAGTTGTCACATTCTCAAAGTACTTAGTGGGCTTAAAGTGTGTATCATGGCCATATTAGAGCCACTTAACAATGAGAAACTGACAGTGTGACAGAAAGAAATAGTTTGGTGTTTGATTTAATGGTCCACTGTTTGGTACCACAAAGTAAGTTGCATGTGAAGCATTAACTGCAAAAGCGCTAATCGCATTGCTGGTCCCCTATTCTTTTAAATGCCAGTGGAAACATCAGATGCCAGCGTTTAGACCACATTCAAACAACAGACTGACAACAGACAACAGACCCTCACCACTCCTTTACAGGAGCAAAAGACCCCGACTTAGATTTTGTAAGATTTTGTGTATTTATTTCATAACAATTTATAGTGAGTTTATGTACCTTTGCAGTAAAATTTTGTAATCTTGTATGTATGTATGTATCTATACATACATACAATACATATATATACTATATATATATATATATATATATATATATATATATACACTGTTGCCCATAAAGTTGGAATAATTGTTCAGTACCCCCAATTTTGTTAAAGCCTGAATCCACAGTTTGCAAAGGTTCATTGTGGTTTAAGTTTCAGTGTGATATGTTTGGAAGAGTTTGATCAATAAAGTTGAGAAGATATCCACTTTATTTATCAAGAATAAATCACATTGTCACAATCATTTCATGAGAAGAGGTATAAAACATTTTATTCCAACTTTATGGGCAACAGTGTATATATATATATATATATATATATATATATATGTGTGTGTGTGTGTGTGTGTGTGTATCTATCTATATATATGTGCATGTATGTGTGTATATCTATCTATCTCTATCTATATATATATAGTCATGTTGCATCTCTCTAGTTTTGTATTTCTTTGTACTTATTTTGTCTCTATTGTTCTAATTTTGAGACTTTCTTGTCATTTTTTTCACCATTTTTGTCAAACTATTCTTTTTAACTAAAATTCTTCTCATTCATTCTCATTATTTGATGCTGATGTGTGGTATCATTTGACACCGATGTCTAGAATGCCTGGTTATAATGCAGATAGCACTCCTTAAAGAGCAACAAAAATAGAAATCACCTCTCCTCATCTTACCCTGCCTTTGGCTGTGAAACTCCCTCACAGAAGTTCTTTTTCAGCTTGCATCTCCCCCTGATGCAGCTGCCTCTACATGAAATGGGGAAAGAGTACGCAAATCATCCTAAATTCTGTTTGAAGCATGACGTCAGTGGGAGGATGACACCGCGTAACATCAGCTACACGGCGGGAGCACAGGAATGAAACTATTTGGAAACTGTTGAGAGAGGAGACTGAGACACAGAGACAGAGACAGGAAGAAAACATGAGCAAAACTTTGCAAACCAAATCTGTACGTTTGAGGGAGTAACTGGTTTTCTCTTAACCAAAAACAAATATGTGAGTCGTTGTAAAACTAAAATTAACAACTCAGATCAGGGCCTTGTACAGATGCTTCGGTAGGAAAGGTCACCATCTCCACCAGGGTTTTTTGTTGTGGTCCATGTGTCCTGGAAGATTTCAATGTGCCAGACGAATGGGAAAAATCCTAGCCCAATATTATGCTGTGTTTACTGAGCTTAGAATATATAATATATAAGATATATAAGAAATACTAAATAAAATAAGTCCTTCCACGGTGCTGATGTGCTGGAGAAGCTACACCTGCAGTGCACATAAGGTTGTGTCAGTCACAGGCAAGACAAGATGTTTGTCTTGCCTTGTTTGGGGATAGTGCTATGAAAGTGCTTCACAGAGTTTGTGTGAGACGGTTAACATAACAGCTGCCCCACAAACTGTCCATATGATACATATATTACATGGTCCATGGGTCTACATATTCTCAGATAAAAGAAAACATGATAAAAACTATTTGCAAACAAACTAAAAATTATATGTCTATCTTGATCTTAACATTTTAAATATTTGCAACTGACTTGAAATCAAATGATTTTCATTCCTGAGAGGCCTTTTCCCCACACTTAGATAAAATAAGATAGAATAAAGAAACGTATTTTATACATATCATTTTATTTCTTATTTTTTATTTCTTACTTTTAATAAATAATGATTATTATATTAATTATTTTCACCAGACATTATGGCCACAGAGATTCAAATATGTCACACTTCAACAGATTTTACTGGTTTAAAATATATATATATATATATATATATATATATATATCTCCACCCTCCATGTCACCACAACCTTGGTAACTGTTGTTGTAATGTTAATGTATCAGTTGAGATAAATGGGAGAACGGTGAGAAACATAAGAGACTTTAGACTTTTTAGACTATCCATACTTCTATACATGTTGGCATTGCTATTTTAAACGTTGTTTAAACATTTGTTCTAAGTCAGAAGCAGGACATTGCCTGGAAGGCCTCACTCGGGGCAAACAAAAGAACCCTTCAGCTTGGATGGAGGGCTAAAAACTGAATACAACCTATCTGAGTGGTATTAAGACAGAGAGACTGACCCAAGGCACAAACACAACAATGGAGAGCCGAGTATCTTTAAGTGATTATAATTATGAAAAAAAGGCACATCGCAGTGCATGATTGAATAGTTAATATGTTTGCCAAACACACTCCTGCATTATTCAAAAGGCATATCCTGAACGCTGCGCACACACTCAGACATACAAACTGTTTTCACCCTTTTGCATATATATTAATCTAAGTGAAACACACACAAACACAAACACACATACAGAATATTGTATGTTATTGGGTCGGATGTCTGTCGAAACGTGCCACAAACACACACATACACAGTAATTTACAGTCAACAAGCATGCGTCAAATGTAGCGAGATACACAGATAACCAAATATGGCTGCAATTATACATAAAATTGTCGCTTAGAGGGATAAAACACATATGCACACGTCTTACATTAAAAAAAATACACACAAACAGCATCATTTAAAGCGTGTAATGTTCAGTCTGGCTTTCCACACACACATAGAGGCATGCACACACACACACACACATGCACACACACAAAGTCGAGAATGAAACACTCCACATGCACACAGTTTTTATCATTACATCTTCAAACAGGCACATGCACGCACAAATTGATCTTCATTAATTCATTAAGTATGAATTAATGATCAACAGTCACAAATCCCATAAAAAAACACACACACATGCACGTCACAATCACGCACACACAGACACACACTCCTATAAACACTTCTCGGAATATCATACACATAAACAGACACACACACACACTCCTCAGTTGTTTCTCAGTTGCCGCTTTATTACACTTTATGTAACATCTTCCCTCTTGCTCCTCTCATTCTGTTTGCTTTTTCCCCAAGACTCCCCCCCCCATTTTTCCTCCGCCTGCATACTCCATCTCATCCTCAGCAGCACAGATCAGATATTTATTATCTGCAGACCCAAAAGGATCTGCCTACAAGGTCTGACAAAGAAATAGAGGGAGCGGTTGGTGGCGGCGGGTGGGGCAAATTAGATTTTGGCAGGTATTATCTGTTTCCGAGACGTATAGATGTCCAAGGACATCGCCAGCAGGGTAAACAATGGCACACAAGGCAGCTGGATAAATAAAACAAACACAACAAATAAAGCGTTGTGATGATTGTGGACACAGGGAGAAATGTGCTCTGAGATGGGGCAGACGGTTCGGGGGGGTGGGGAGCTCTCAAGTCGCTGGGTCGGGTAGGTTTGTAAATGCTGCAAGTGCAAAAGGAGCCATTGCATTTAAAAATATATATATATAAATAAATACACTGTTAAAGTTGGAATAATTGTTCAATACCCCCATTTTTGTTAAAGCCTGAATACACAGTTTGCAAAGGTTCATTGTGGTTTAAGTTTCACTGTGATCTGTTTGGAAGAGATTGATCAATAAAGTTGAGAAGATATACACTTTATTTATCAAGAATAAATCACATTGTCACAATCATTTCATGAGAAGAGGTAAAAAACATCTTATTCTAACTTTATGGGCAACAGTGTATAAATAAATACAAATAGTTTTTTGCATCCTCTGTATTAAGCCTTGTGTGCTGCTGTTAAAATATATGTAAAATATATACTGCACAATGAGTAACCACTCAAAGAATTCACTGTAGTCTGAAGGGGGTACTGACTCAAAATTGTATAAGATTAATAATAGAGGTGTTGTTGTTTTTTAATGTAATAGAAGCATGATAGTGCTTCCTGTCTGTCTATCAATGTAGAAATACTCTTGCAAGTGAAATTTAGATAAGAATTAAAGTCAGTACAAAAGTATTGGTACCACAAATATACTGAAATGATTGGACGTAAAACTACTCATCATGCAGGGATGCTCATTTTAGAACAATGTATATTATGCTGTTGACTCATAATTATCAATGCATAGATGTATAAACCACTTGAATGTTACAGCTGGTAAAAGGAAAGGTGGTAGTTTAATCTACTGTAACCTCTAATAAAACATTAGAATGTATTCATCGATTATATAGTCCTAATCAGTGTTGGTCAAGTTACTTGGAAATAGTAATAAGTTACTGATTACTGATTACTTCTCCAAGAAAGTAATCCAGTTACTTTACTGATTACTTACTTTTAAAAGTAATTAGGTACTTTAATTACTTTACTTAGTTACTTTTCAAAAACATGACGCACAACCTGAATACACTATAAAGCAATAGACCTTTCAGCCTAATTCTATTCTTTCTGCATATTCCATTATAGAAAATTGAATCAAATGAAACTTTTAAAACTTGTTTTATCAGTTTCAGTCTTTTAACTTTATGCACATAAACTTATGCACATTGCATCACTAAGTCCTGTCGCTCTCAAGTCTATTTTCACCTGTTTAGCAGGAGAGGGGCCCTCGTAGTTTCGCCCGCTGGAACTGGATGCGGTAGCCGCAGCGGGCATGTCAGTGGGGGGAACCGGGGGTTTGACATTCCCGTGCCGGCTAGCTAGGTGCTTGGTTAAATTTGAGGTGGAATTTTTTGATGTGGATAAAGGTTTTCTTCCCACGCACAGTGTACAGCGGACGCTAATATTTTTGTCACCTTTTACCGAGTCAAACTCAAAGTAATGCCGGTACTTCCAACCATTAAACGCTGTATGTTCCTGCTCTCTCCCGCGCTCCATGTTGTCTCTTGTTCTTCACTTCAAGTGTCTGTTGTTTACCACTGACGTCGCGCCGCTAATACATCATTGTCACGAGACAGTCTCACAAAACAAAATCACTATTTAGTAACGCAGTAGCGCAGTAACGCAGCCTGAAAGTAACAGTAATCTAATTACTGTTTTTGCAATTGTAATCCCTTACTTTACTCGTTACTTGAAAAAAGTAATTAGATTACAGTAACGCGTTACTTCTAACGCGTTACTGCCCATCAGTGGTCCTAATAATCTGCATCTGCAAAGTAACTCATAAAGGCAGAGTCTGCAGTTGAGTAGAAACATTAAGAATGTATCACAGCAGCACCACCCAGACCCACCCTATTATTACAAATATGCAATCAAATCCCCACTTGAATCTGTCTGCAAGTATCTGGTTGAATCCCAAGCTCAAAAATAGAAAATAAACCATTCCTGTAGAAGCAATGGGTGGAAAAAGGCATTGTGATGCTAGGAGATCTATATGATGGAGGCATACTGAAATCATTTGCAGCGCTAGTGCAGCAGTTTGGCCTCCATCAACAGCAGTTCTGGCGATACCTCCAAATCTCCTATCTCAAACCTTTGGTTCCACTTCAATAGCTGTATTACTTAAAAGTGTCACTAGCAAGGATGCCAACCTAAAGTCAGCCTGGGAGTCTGATCTTAGACTTAGACGGTATTTTAAAGAACTATAAGGTAACATCACAGGAACTTAAAACTAGATTGGATATTAAACAGGGTGTACTGGTCCCCTTCTAGGCTTCATAGGGCCAAACTAAGGGGCAGCCCAAACTGTTGGAGATGTGAGGGGAGTAGTGGTACACTCCTCCACATGCTGTGGTCCTGCCTGCGTGTACAGACATTTTGGTCGGCCATTCACGAAAACATTAAACTGATCCTCAAGTTGAGTATCCCATTCTGCCCAAGCCTGTTCATCCTAGATGATCCCCTCCCTCTAAAAGCCCTCCCTTCAGCGCAGGCTGAGTGGGTGCAGACATCCCTCATGCTGGGATGGGTCTCAGAATGGAAGACGACAACTATACCATCGGTCAGGGCATGGTTCTCACAGCTGGGCACTGTGGCAGCTTATGAGGGTCTCTCTTTTAGACTAACTAACCAGGTTGAGAGGCGCTACGCTAAGTGGGGGACCTACATCTCATTCATTAAGGGAGACCCTGACATTTTTGTAGGCCTGATAATAAACTGTTCACACCTACTGGAGCAATTAGATTTTTATTTTTGAACCATCTGCCAATTTCGTTATGTCCTATTTTTTATTTATTTATTTATGTATTATGTATATTTCTTTATGGTGCCTGTGTATGTGCATGTATAACTGTATGTGCGCAGGTGTTTGTCTATGCATTCACACATCTTTTATGTCATTTTATTTTCAGGGTTGACTGTCTTGATGTACTGTTTGTTTTTGTTGAGAAAATGACAATAAACTTCGAATCATAAAAAAAAGAAATATTAACAATGAAATGACAGTTCTGTTTTTGTGCAGATGCTACTTTTAAAACTTCTCTGTGCAAAACAGTCTTCTCTCTTGTACTCCTGTACTCTCCGTACTCTGTTGCGAGAACCACTTTTTAGTTAAAGCTCACTTCAGTGTGTATCGCATGCTAAAATGCACGAGTAATTACAAAAGATTCCATTTGAAAAGAATGAAAGAATCCCACTCCTCATTATTCCTGTTTCAATCAGCGGGGAATTAACAGGCATTTTACAGTCCTGATCAGTTCAAACAGGCCAATTTATGAGTGAACAATGGAACTGGAATTCCTTTTTAATAATCGTATAAATGAATGAGTAGATGTGCAGATAAGTAGTGGCTTTGAAATAGATACGGTCATTTAACTGTTGCTTCATTTCCTAAATTGTAGAGCACTCATCTAAAAGTCAAAGCTCATCTGCTAATTGTCTGTGTTTAGCCCCCTGCCAAGCATTAAAGGATCTATTGACTCATCACAACATTTAGAGTTGTTTTTTTTTTTTTTTCTTTTCTCAGAAATAACACTAATTCCTAAATAATCTCCATCTTACACGCATCTCGATTTTCCACTGGAATAAAGGTTAACAAGCTCGGAGAAGATGTCAGCAGATCCTGCTATCCCACATTTCTTTTCCATAGCAAAAATATAATAGCCCATAGACACCCCATCTCCTATCAAAGAGAACGGTTTTGTCTGAAGAAAAAGAGAGAGATGAAAAAAGAAGCTGAGATGAAAAGCAGCAAAAGTCAATTTCAGCATTTCGGCTGCTCTCAGAACAGGTTAAGTTTAAAAACAAAGAGACGCGTTTCATACAAATAACTCTTTTGCCGTTTTGTGTCTGTCTTTAGTATATGAACGCAGGACTCCGTGGGAAGCTGCAATTATGCAGACTGGTGATTTTGGTTGTTTTTCCAAAATGACTGACAAAGGAATAATGGTGGCAAATAATGGCTCTGAGAGAGACAAAAGAAAGATGTTTTTACAGATGTCGATTTTGGTAAAAGTAGATGCGTATACTGTAAAAAGATAAATAGGAACAGCTTTAGCTTTAGCTTATATATAAAGTAGAAGACTGAAAGCAAATAAGAGAGCTGAATATGTGTCATTGAGGCTGGAGGGACACTCAGACAGCTGATGAGACGGAGACAGTGACAGACTCGGACAGAGACCACGGAGAGAGAACGTGCTGAGACAGAAAAAGACAGACGTGTGAGAGAGGACAACAGATGAAAGCTAAAAGAAGCTGAGAGGTGGACCTGCAGCTCTGAAGCCAAGTGGCCTTCCCACTGCAGACGTGACCGCCGTGTGAATGATCTGCTGGGGAATTGCCCCCCCCCCATCTCTCTCTGATATGGTGGCAGCTATCCACTTTAGACTTACTTTTTCTGTCTCTCTCTTTCTCACTCACACACACACACACACACACACACACTAGACCCCCAAAGATGGTCCACTCTTACCCTGTCTCTATAGGGACACATAATGAGCCCTAACACTGACTTTCATCCCAGCCCCCCCGCTTTTAGCTGTGACAGCCTTGCTGTTAAGCAGCCACTGAGATTTTGAACTGCATATGACCAAAGTTTTTTGTTTTTTTTATCAAAATGTTGCACCTGACATTGGGATAAGGGAAACATTTAAGGGATCAACAAAGTGATAACAATTCATCCATGTTACTACATGTTACTACTATTTCACCTCGTTTCATCACTTAATAGATCTGTGCCCGTGGAAGCAAATTAGAGTCATTAACATTTTGAGCTGGTGAAGTGGCGTTCACAAGTGATTTCACAGCTTGCCGTTGTATATCACCTATGTGAGCATTTTGAAAAAGATGCATGCATGTATCTAACTGTGTGAATGTATAACTGTGTGAGAAAAAAATTCTCACAAACTCCAGCGTGTGAATGTGTAATAACATTTTTAAACATATCTTTAGAAAAAAAGGTGTGTCCACAGAAATGTAATTTGCACATGTATAAAAAGTTTTTTTGGATTGTCCGACTAGATTGTGCGTTTCCTTTGGCAGTAGGGTTAATTTACCATTTTGGTGAAGACAGACAGACAGAAAGTCATGTCAAGTAAGTTTGATTTACTGTATATAACCCAAAATTACAATTTTATATATCATTATAATGTCAGTCTTGCTAAATAAAGGCAGCACATAGATCCTCTCCTGGTTTTTTTTCCAGATAAACAGAAGGACTATGATAATATTGGAAGATATTCTGGTTACAGTCGACATTACAGGAACCCACAAATGGACATTCACTCAGATGTAAACTATTACTATTCATGCAAACAGGGACAGACAGACAGACAGACACACACACACACACACACACACACACTCTCACACACACACACACACACACACACACACACACACACACACACTCTATCCAAGCTATGAATGAACTGCCTATTGCTTCCACAGTTCATGGACTCTTGTCAAAGGCCTTCCTTTTAGAGGTCAGAGGCAGGGGAGTGCCTGAGGGGGGAGTTGGAGAAGCGGCACTGCAAGAAAAGTGGAAAAAATTCCTGGGGGGGCAAGTCACACATCACAGAGCCTATGCTGAGAAAGAACTTAGAAATTCCACGTTCCTAAGACATTTACTTTAATTTGGACCCCATCAATGTCTTTTTCAATACCCATTACCTTGAATGACACAAGGGAAAAGAGGAGAGAGGTTAGAGATCAATGGTTTGATTAGAGAGGGGAAGAGAGTCTCTAAATTGTGTCCTCAAGTGCTAAAGCCTTTCAGCACCAAATTCTTTTCATTCAATGATGAAAGAGACTGTAAATATGGTAAACAAGAGTCAGAACATTACTTTAGTGAAAGATGATGTTCATAATACAGACAATCTAGTTGACAGGCACTGCAGAGTGCCCTTTTGAAACTGCGGTTGGTCACTGCAATTTTCTGCCACTAACTGACATACTTCTCCACTTGTGCTCAAGAGAAACAAACTGTGAACACAAAAATGAGATATCAACACCTTTAAAATTTATATTGTGAACACTGTTTTTGGTCTTTACCATGTCATGAGAAAAATATCGAGCTGGGGAGTTTTGGGGCTCCAGCCCTGAATGTCTTCTCAAAAAAAAAGCCCAAATCTGTAGGGTGTTTAAAGTAACTTCACATTTGTGTAATTTCCTCTCAGTCTCTCCGACTGGATCAGCAAATCAACGGCACAAATACTGAAATATTGCCATCTATAGGTCCACTCTAACATCATCAGGACGGTGTGTCATGTTTCATGGAGCTGTGTCACCTTAGTGAACAAGCTTGCAAGCTAAGTGGCCTATAGACTATAGACTTTTTCATTGGCGTCAGCCTCAGCCACCATCCACTGATGGTGGTTTAGCGGCATCAGCATCAGCCAGTGAACCACAGACAGATGTTTCAGTTACAGTTGGCAGCTGTAACATGTCATACCGTACAATTCAAATGGTGCCTGACACTTTCCGCAGCAGGATGGGTTTGGCATGCTGTACATAAAAGTTCAGCTGTTAATAATGATAATAATAAAGTGTACTTCACTGCCTATAAGAAAATAGAATCTAACTTGCATATCTGCCAACACTCCTGATTTTTGTGGTAGTCTAAACCCTATTTTTATTCCTTTCTTCCATTGGTAATTTTTCCCATCAATCTTCCAATGTTCTAGTGTTGCAAATGTAATGTACAACTGACAGTCTTCTATGATAGGGCGAAAAGCAAGGATCAATATTTTTCTTTGATCCAAATCCGGCAACCAGTGAATCATGTACAAACTCAATGCATTGCAGCTTAAGTGAGCGGTTTGCAAGGTGACGATTGAAAATCTAAAAGGAACATAGCCATTGATAGACAAATTGAGAGAAACATTGGCCTGGGAGTTTGAGGGTTCTGTCCTAGGATCGGGCATTTCTGGTCACCAGATACTGGAGACCTCAGATGTTGTTCCTAGAATCTGCTGGATCCACTCTCCCAGTTTGGGGGTCACAACCCCCAGTGCTCCAATAACCACTGGCATCACTGTTTCCATTACTCCCCAAATCTTTTCTTGGTAATGTTTTTTTTTTTTTTTTTTGGTTTCTTGGTATTTTTTGAGCCTCTTATGTTCTACCTTCTGACGTTGCAGTTGCTTGGGATTACTACATGTGTCATCACTGTCTGTTCATTGTCGATCAACATGATGTCTGGTTGGCTATCCGTCTGTCAGTCTGGATATGAAAGTTTCTTTCTGACCGTGGAGCTGCCAGCCCATACTCAGTGCAGATGTTCCTGTATGCTGTGCCAGACACTTGGTTGTGGTGTCCGATGTACCATATTTACCACGTTTTTACCTGCATATCTATTCTCTTGAAGGTACATTGAGAGAGAGAGAGAGAGAGAGAGAGAGAGAGAGAGAGCAAAGAAAAGTCAAATACCTTGTACAGCATGTGCACATACTTTGCCAGTAAAGCTTATTCTGACCCTCACCCTGATTCTATTGGCAGCACAGAGGCGGTAGGGGTCCCCCCAAATCGAATTTTGCTTACAGACCCATAAAGGCTTGAGCCCAGCCTGCACACACACACACAACCTCACTTTCTTTGTGACATAGATTTTGAATTTGTATGTACATTTTGTATGTTTTTTCTCGTAATTCAATGTACTGTGAGCTATGAATTTAAGACTAATAAAAAGTAATCTTGAGGGTAAGCAATTTGCAGATACCTGAGAAATCTTTTTCAGCCTAACGTTCGTAGGTAGTGATATAATATCAATATATATTACAACATTAATATAATATTTGTTGGTCTAATATTTAAGTTTGAGCATTAAAGACCACGTTTACTTGGCATTGTTGGTGATCCTTGATTTGCAATTAGAGCAGCCCAGATTATGGCATGAATTCAAGTGTAGCAGATTTGTCAGCAAAACATTCATTCAATGCCAGAAAAAAAAACAAGTTTCAGGATTAGTAACGCTGTTTACACCAAATTCCTAAGCTTCATATGATATGGAACTTTTAAAAAGTAACACAGACAATGTTTGCCTATTTTTTTAGCTTGCTGGGGTAAAAATTAGTCATCCTGTTGTGCTTTGGTTTCAGCATGATGAAGACAGCTGAAGAGCAATTAGATGGGATGCTCATCAGGATGATTCCCCCCCCATAATGTACATATTTTCAGGCAATCTGTTATCTCAAATGGCTGGAATAGTTCACATAGCTGTCATAAATGGGAAAGAGATCTTCCTGTTGCATGCTCATGGACCCCTCAAGGTTTCAGTTAAGTCCTAGTTCAACATGTGGCTCCACCCCAATGTTTGCTGCTGAGCAGGTAGTGTACAGTGTGTTCTCCTCAGAGGTCTCCTGCTTATTTTCCTGACTTTTAATCAATTAATCTTTATTTATATAGTGGCAATTCACAACAGCGTTATCTCAAGATGCTTTCCATAAAGAGCAGGTCTAGACCAAACTCTTTCATTAAGAGAGAGAGCCAACGATTCAGGAATTCAAAATTAAGGATTCAAGAATCCCCACATGAGCAGCATCAGATGTTATATTGAGCAACAGTGGCAGGAAAAACTCCCCTTTAACAGGAAGAAACCTCGAACAGAACCAGGATCAGATGTTGGCGGCTTTCTGTCAGGCTCCGTGTTGGGTGGAGGTTGGACAGAGAGAGAGAGAGAGAGAGAGAAAACAAACAGCACTGACAATAGGAATGTGACTAATAAAATAGCGATATGGTTGCATTGAAAAACATGACGAGTGGCTGACGATCTGCTGCAGTGATTCATGAAGCCAGTGAACCACAGCAGCAGGACCAGGACCAGGATCCACAGGAACCTGAGGGATGATAATGTCCTGGTCCAGTGTGCTCCGACCAAAAAAAGCCAGTAATCCTTACTAAATAGCACAACCTGTCAGTCATATGTAAAGCACTCCGCAGTGACCTGTATGAAAGAATGCTATCCAAATGAACGTTTAGATTTTGACTGATTGCTTCATTGTCTGGCAAATATCCTCCTCGAGGGATGTAGACAGTACTTGCAGTTTCCAAAAGCGTCTCCTCTTCAACAAACATTTCAAGTCAAGGAGCAGAAAACACTTTATTTAGTGGTCCATTGGTTTTCAGGCATGTGCAATATGCATCAAAACACCCCTTGAGATTGTATAAAGCTCCTTCAGAAGAACTGCGGCTCATTTTGTTAAAACATTTTGAGCACAGAAAAAAAATTCAAAACAGGCTCCGTAAAATTTCCTTCAAGTGGTAGTAATTGTCAATTTAAGTAAAAAACGTTGTATTTAACATTCTCATTTAATGATGTAGAGAGATTGCACACAACACACAAATTGTCTTCTGTAAAGCTTCAACATGTTTATCTGAAGAAGAGGAAATAAAACACAATGATTTAGAAAATTTGGAGCTCAATACTGCAGTTTTAATCCTCTATCAAATACCTATTCAGCCTTTGGAGATGTATTTGTGCTGAAAACCAGCAGGAAGAATGGTGCTCCACCCACCAGCTTTCAGCTTGATGATACACTCGCTCTTTTTAGAGCGATCGATAGTCTTGCTATATATTTAAGCCATGTCAAATCAATAAGAGAGATTTAGAGGGGCTTGTATTTTACGGTGCAGACATGTGGTTGGTGTGTATTGAAGCATACAAACACACACACACACAATGCAATATGTCAGGCTTGAATTCATTGTGTAATGTGTGTAAATTTCATGTTGCATGCACGTATAAAAGACGTGGCGGAGGGTTTTTGGTTCACGCTGCAGATGTGAGTTTTACACACAGATGCGCGCAATTACAAATGAAATCCCTCTTAAACAGATTTACCAAGCTTTCTCGTGGTTTAGTGTGTTCTTTTATTTAGTGGAGCTTCACGTACATACTTTAATTCTTTCCTGTCCCTTTCTCCTCATTATTTTGCTTCATCTCTCTGAATCCCATGCCCAATCATATAGGGCACATGCCACCGCCAATGGTAACACTCCAAAGCCATGCGCACACATCAGCCTCATTCTAATCTTTTACACACACACACACACACACATCCGTATATGCACAGGACGAGCCTTAATTCTTTCCTTATGACCTGAACAGAAAGAGTTCTGTTGCATGTTGACTTGGCCCCCAGGGACACCATCAGTGATGCAGATGGTGATGGAGGAGTGCAATGCAATCAAAGAGGCAATATAGAAGCTCCAGCACATGGAGAATCCAATTCTTATTCTAATGTTGTAATAACATGAGAGGAGAGGACGCTCATCAGCCGATCATTTTGTCAGCACGGTCTCCAGAGACTCTACGTCCTCAGTATGAAAATACACACACACACACACACACACACACACACAAATGAATCCTCATGCCATTGAATAACCACATTAACACACATGGTTTTACACATTTCACTGGCGGCTGTTTTAGATTGCCCATTAGCCAGGATTACTTTTATTTTATTGTGGTTTATAATTGAATGAAGCTAAATAATAATTTGGTTTTGTTCATATCTTATCCCTGGAGTCTGTTTTCTGTGTAGCTATGTGATCAATAAAAAAAAAAAAAGCAAATCAACAGGATACTCAGATCCAGTAAAGATCCAGCTGTGTTTGGTGCTGTTCCTTCATTTACTTGCTTGCCGGTCTGCAAGTAGATACTGTTCGGAACATTCTGAAGTTTGGTACACATTTGAACTAAGAACAGCGAAGTGTTTTAGTCATAATGCCAACAGAGAAAAGCTGAGTCACCAGTCAAACAGCCTTGTGATTAGCAGAGAGAAAAGTTAAATGCAGGTTGAGAAATTTAAGCAAAAAGGGGAGACAATGCAGTGTTTTTCCTCATCTTGATAGGATATACAGACACAGCTCACATGGTAGTAGCAAATGTGAATAGGGTCAAAGCAGGCAGCTTATTTCCCAATGCAGCTGTTGCTAATGATAGCACCAGAGGATGTCTTCCACACAGCTTTGGGCTCTGAGGGAATGTGCGTTGATGTGTTTTTTTAGGATGTGATGCAGCCAGGAATTTTCAGTGACTTTCTTTCACCGAAACACCAGGGCAGGGGGATATCGATTGACGCAGGGCATCTCTTTTCCCTCGTTTCAGCATATCCCTATGGGGAATACAGCAGATAAGTGGGCACTGAATGGCCTGGGGGGTGGGGGGGTGGGGGTGGGGGGGGCGTACCCTGCCTGCATCACAGACACTTAGAGGCTTGGAAAATTGTTGCCATGGAGTGGTGAATGTGTAAGAGAGTCTAGCAATTGTACCCCATCAGCAGGCACATCAGGCATGACCAAACACAACAAAATGAACATGCACAGGAATGATAAGTAGCAGCAAATCCAAACAGAGATGCCATTATCACATCACTGCAGATCTTCAGATGGGCATGAATATTCTATCTTGCCGCTAACTTGTCCCATGTCCTTTTTCCCCGTAGCCAGATGGTCTGCTTTGCATGACTTGGGCATGTACGGACATATTTACAACTATTTTGGGAGCGATCTGTTATTATCATTTATCTTACCACGTCTTGTGAATTTGTGCAGAATGGTTTAACTTATTACAACAGTGTCAAACTTTGAAAACCTCTATTAGAGGTTTTCAAAGTTTGACGCTGTTGTAATAAGTTCAATGAAAGTTTATGGATAATATCAATGGCATTGGCACCATTAACAATATGCTAAACTGATTATTATTAGAAGTTCCTGTTTGGAGTGGACCCTGTGGATGCTCAGACAACTAGCACTGGATTACTTTGACACTGGAAAACTTAAAAACACCATGATTCTCAGGCAAGTTACACAATAATAATCTGATATTTATTGGCATGTCATCAAATCCAAATACACAAACGAACATATTGATCCAAAATGATCAACTCAATCCTGTTTCTCTCAGTCTCTCTCTAACAACACACACGTTGTCACCACGTTTTGCACGCCACATAACATAATGACATCATGGGCTTGTGACACAAGCATACAAGATTACATGCTTTTAGCTGCAAAAAAATAAGAGTGCAGTATCTTTGCCTCACATCCCCATATTGATGTCATTTTATTGTTGCATTGATGTTTTGCTGCCTCCCTTTGCTCTGCATTATTTGTGAACTGTCTTGTCCACAATGACATTCTTGCCTTTGTTGTCATTTTGACATGTCACTGTTTTCTAATAGTATTACTTACAGAATGCTGGGCCCAGATTAAGCTACACAATATCGGCCAACGTGCCAGATGTTGGGCGTTAGGAATGAAAATTGGCATCAGGCATGACAAGTGATGGTTGTGGCCCACATAGTGTATCACAGTACACAGCAACTGAAGCTGCTTCTGTGATGCCTCATGACGTTCTGACAAAAAGATGAGCGCGCAAGAATTTTTTATTCCAATACTTCCTCCATGACGTTGACCAGTAGGAGCACAGAGTGTCAAGCCAAGGGCTGAAATATCTCTGAAAGATCAGCGTGAACTACCTGCTCAGCACCAAGTTGTGGGAAGGCATAGTTGGCTGCTTGCTGGGGAACATATAGGAGCATTCGGAGGCTGGGGAGGATGGATATTTCCCCCAGGAGGTGGATAAGGGGAGAGTGGATATTGGATTTAAATCCAGGTGTTAATGAATGCTTATATTGCTTTGTATTGCTCTAGTTGAAACTTAGCGTTTTACACTGGCACATTTACAGAAATTCTGTTTATGCTAATATTTGGCATTCGCAACAGACTGGCCCCGTTTTGAAACCCAATACCAACCCCACCCAAATGCCAGCGTGTTAGCATTTGGGTGGGGTACAAATTAGCGCGACACCATAATCATCACAGTCGCTGAGATACGCCGATAACAATTTCTCACAGTCTGAGAGCAGCATGCCGTAATGCGTTCCCTAAAGGCACGTTCAGCACAAATGTATAAGCTCAACATTAACGCGCTGCACATAATAACACACCAGCTCCACCAAAACAAGGAATAATCAATGCACAGCTACAGTGTAGAGGGCTGCATTGGGAGAGTGACCCAACACAAATCTTGTGGGAGCGGGCAGTTTGAACTTTGCTGCTGGCAGGTGCAGGCAGCCAAAAAATAAAGATGCATGATTTTTACGTGTGAACAATTTTAGCAATGAGTTTCTTTATGTGTGAGTCAGTGAACATAACTACTGAAATAACTACTGGGGTAGTGAGAGAGAGAGTGTGTGTGTTTGGAGGACTGGGGAGTGTGGGTACCATCAGCTTATTGTTTTATGTCATCTCCATACTTCCATCGTGGTTCTGATTAGGTTACCTGGAACAGTTAGCAACCTGCCTCTTCCACTTGTATCTGGAAAGCATGGTGTTGAGACAGGTGATAACCAGCTGCATGACACCAGTTATCCAGGATCATCAGTGTTAGTTTTACTGAAGCAAATAACCCAAGGAGAGACAGAGACATCAGGATAACAGCTAGCGACATGGAGTTTGGCTGATACCCAAATTCTACAGACTTTTTTCTCCCCTTGCCCTGAACTTCAATACAATATGTGCATGTTAAAGAGCAATGCACAGTGCTGTCACATCATCACAGACCTATTTTAAATGTTTTTGTTTCTGCTATGCTTCTTAAGTCCAGTGTCCATGTCTGATGCTTTGGCCTCTTCCTCTTGTTTGCTTATCTTGTTTGTCTCCTTGGTCTGACCACGTTAACGTTAGCGCTGCTAGTTGAGACAGCACGGTCGAGCTTCACCTGCGAAGGCCTCAGTGGTGGAACGTTTGAAAAATCTTTTATTTTCTCAGCCAAGAGAGCTTCCTTTGTGTTTTGTGTATTCAACAGTGATGTTAATTACCTATTGATGGTTCATTTTAATGTTTTAACTAAACACTTACTCACCACTCTCAGTAAACAACGTTCCTGTATTCTTCATGTTAGTGTTGTTAACTGTACAAATTGTACATGATCATTTTTCATGCAGAGCATGTACACAGAACACACACACACACACACACACAGAAATAGAAGGGTTGTCAAAGACACACAAACAAACATCCTAATGCCGCCTCAAGGCAGAAATTCATAGACTGTGCATTGATTGTCATTTAATTAAACATACATTATCTTGTGCAGCATTTACATAGAAACACACACACACAGCTCAACACACACATACTTATAAAGAAGGGTTAAACAGCTTTTGGGAAAGGTCAGATTTAATTACATCCAATAGTTATCCCTCTCCTGCCCCTGAAACAATTACAAGTTAATGGAGGAAGTCACAGAGAGCAGCTTTCTGAACGATAGCGTGATGAATAATAGCGTGACAGGGGTTACAGCTTGCTCTTTGTGTGTGTGTGTGTGTGTGTGTGTGGGTTATTTCAGGGTGCATGCCAACTATTTTGTCTCTTTTTCTTTGTTTGTAAGCCATGCATTCCAGATGAGTGTGTTGCTATATGTGTTTTGTATTTCTCTCGCGTGAAAGGAGTTGCATACATAGACATTTACTTGAGTGTGTGTGTGTGTGTGTGTGTGTGCGCGCGCGCGCGTGTGTGCATTATATACATACAGACTCCTTTACGGCTTGTCTCTAATAGCCAAGTCATTTCGCCCAAGCCCAGCCTGCATTTATTCTTCCAACTAATCACTTGCAATTGCCCAATTAAGTCCAATCACTTTCACAGACCAACACCCTCAACTTAATGAGCCCATCATAAGAATCCACTCACTCTCAATCAGAACCTCACACTGGGATATTTCTGTGTGTGTAATTACATCCACATTCAAAGCATGACAATTCAATGTGTTTGAGGTTTTTCTCTACGTGTGTGAGAGAAAAAAAACACAAGTTTTCGAATTCAGGCGTCGTGCCTGAGAGGAATGCCGGAGGCAAGGTTGGACTAAATTTGAAGTTTATAAAGCCTAAGGTTTTTAGGTTTGCCTCTGAATTCAAGAGTATTAAATCAATTGTGATGCAGGCCATTGCGACCACAGCTATATTGTTCAGCTTCTGAGCAGTTCTCATTGCTTATTTCAGATTCCCTATGATTCCTCCTCTTTATATTAGAACGTGTGCTGAATCCCCTTGAACCTGGATCTTTAATATAATCTTTAGGATAGAATAACCTTTGTGCTTGTATTGATGTCAGAGTCGAATTCTCTATTGGCTTGCACATTTGAACATGACCAGTATCAAGGCTTACAGAAGCAAATCACCTTTCTTATTTTCTATATCTATGGTAAATGATTTGTTGTTGAGTTTGGGGAACTAAAACTGCTTGGTTAGAGAATGATTGTGGTCACCGGTAAAAAAAAGCACAACACTGACTGTCACTAGAAGACATCATGCACCTATGACTAAGGCAGCGAATGCCTTTCACTTTTTGTTTTATGATTTGAGTCTGAGAGATGAACAAGCCCTAACTGAATGATGGTTCTCCAGAGACAGGCTTTGTATATCCTGGCTTTTACTTACACTCTCTCACATTCACAGCCAGTACAGGGAAGCCTCAATATATAAATATGTAAATAAATGAGTCAGGCAGGGACGTGAAATACTCTGACAGGGCTCATTGATGCATGCTTTTTTTCACAGTGAGTTTGAGCCAACCCATCTGAGTGCATATCAAGTATATGTCACTTGTGGCACTTTGTGCTGTTTATGTACCTTTTTTGCACTGACATGCATGTGTAAATGTGTTGTGTTGTCTTGCACCTGAAACAGATTCCATAATATAGGCCATCTAAAGTGGCTGTACAATAAATATGAACAGCTGTGTTCATTATTCCCCAGCTTTACTAATAGAACCCTCAGATACACACAGAGTACACAGATCCACTCCGGCATGAATGGTTGCATACACAGATAAATGCACGAAACCATTCACTTGTGAATGTGTAAATGCACACGGACACTGCGAGGCAGATACAGGTGCTGAACTCACCTACAAGTGGCCCCCGTTCGTCTGCTTGTTTGTCTCCTGAGAGAAGGCTGAGAAGAAACCATGGAGCTGAAGCTAAAGCTTTGGCCATGTTGTACCCAATTCTGTTCTCACCATCCTCTGAGTTCCTCTCAATTTCACCTGAACGAATGGAGCTGCAATACGTGAGAAAGGGCGATTACAATCACCGTGACCTCCTCTGTCCTCTTGGATACCCCCTTTTTTACTCAGACTTCAGCTACAAATCGTAGCCTCAAAGGGTATGAACACTTGTTCAAAGGTCTTAAAAGGGATGTGAGGTTGAATTCTGAGGTTTCTTCCTGTTAAAGAGGAGTTTTTCTTTGCTAGTGTTAGCAAGCCTAGTGTTTGCTCGTGTGGGGATTCCAGAAGCCATAATTTTGAATTCCAATTTAGAATTTCCATAATGGAAGTGCTTGGGTGTCACACTGATCACATGTTCATGTACTGATGACTGGTATGTCTCCACCCTAGGGAATCCTAGACAATCTTGTGAAACTGCAATTACAATACAGTAAAAAAAATATCTGCATTAATAAACAGAATTGTTGATCAAATACACATATCACAACAGTATCCAGGCATCAAGCAGATCTTAACTAGCTTAGCAACGCAATTAGCATCCAGCCGCACTTATAATCAGAACACAAAATAACTTGATGGCTTCATATCATTAGATGGATAATAACAACATCTAAACCGAGGAGCTGACAACTGCTTATGATCAATGTCCCATCACAATGACATCCGATCACCACATGGTGAACTTACTTCCTGCTTCCTGTTTCTAGGTTGCTATGGTTACATCAATAACATATCACACTGAACTGGATTTCTGACAGAAACCTATTTCTGGGATCATAACAAAAGTCAACACTAAATGGATGTCCATATATTCCCATTTAAACACTCAGATGTGGAGGATAAAACCATTGTGTAAGTTATTAAGAATATTTGATAATTCATATCAAATTTCATTATCTATTATTTTAGTTCTGTGTTTAAAATATATGTTAGGGAAGCATTGTTTTTAAGATTTTTCAAATCACAGGAAAATATCCAACCCCAATACTTTATATGTCAACCTGTAAGTGTTTATGGGCATCCAAGTATAGGAAAAAGAGACAAACGTGTTTCCAGACGGCTATGAGGTCAGGTGAAGGTACAGTCTTGCCAGCCGCACATCTTTCTTAGCGTCTCTTTCTCTCTGTCTGTTTGTCTTTCTCTCTCCCCCCTCAATCTTTCCTTTCTCCATTCCTTTCTCCTTAAGGGGCCCCGCACTTCAGAGGAGCAGATCGATAAGGGGCACTTCAAAGTGGTCTTGGATCCTTGGATTTTTTCTTGAGAGATGCAGAAGGCAACAGTACTTAAAGCACACAAGATCCTCTTGCATCAGCAGCGCTGCCATGGCCAGTTGCAGGTTTTGAAAGACAAAAGTCACAAGCAGGATGGGAAATCATACAAAAAGAGAGGTGGGGGGCTGAGGGAAAACTAATGAATTCATGGAGGAAATATAGGGATATGATATGTATGAAGACTGGAGAAAGTAATAAAAAGAGAGAAAGAAGGGCTTGGGGGAGTCTGGGGGCAGTTCAGTGGTATGCTGGAAAAGACTGGATGGCCCGAGTTTAAAGTTGTTATCCTTAAGATTTCAGTCCTAGTTGATTTGGTGACCCAGTGGTTACCGTGGTAACAGCAGGTGTGGTAGTAGTAGTAGTAGTAGTAGTAGTTGTAGTACTTTAACTGGAATTCAACATGAAAGCAGCAGGCGTATGTGTTTACAGTGCTGCCAAAAAAGCTCAGGTTGTTTTAATAAAAAAAAAGTCAGTCAATCATAATCTTCACAATCTTCATCTGATTTTATGTTGCACACAGTGTCAGTAGTTTTCCACCCAACAGTAGGATGCAGTGAGAGGAGTTAGCCATGTTGCTGATGAGTATGTTTTAACCGTAGACTGTGCATAAAGATGGACACAATTGCAGCTTCCCAAAAGTGAAGCTAAAACGTCTTGATCACTCAGCGACGGCTGGCAGCAGCAAAAAGGTCATCAACCCTGTTCCATCCATGATAGCAGATACAATGTGGGCCAAACAAAAATTGGTTCTTAATTTTGTAGTGTTGGCTATTACAATTTAACAGCCAACCTCACTGCTAAGATCTGGATATGCAACCACAAGGACCAGGAGAGTTCTGGTAGTATTCAACAGGTTGTTACTAAAGATACGACCCATAGTATAGATCATTTCTGCTGGATTGCAAGAGAAAAACAAAAAACATCATTAATTAATGAACACCGACAATTATTTTTATATTTAACAGTTTTTTTTATTATTATTATTTTGAAAGTCCATTGCTCACTGGCTCTGAATACACATACAGATGAACCGTGGGTCACAGGAGGGGTGGGATGTTGGCCAGTATTGGGTTGGGATGGGCGTGACCACGCATCTCAACCAATGAGAGCATTTGGGGGTGGGCCTAAGACTGCTGCAGCGCTCACATGAACCGGAACAGGAAAGAACTGGCGGGGACAGAAAAATGGAGACAGGGGCCGAACTCTTACATGGACACGTTATTTGTATTAATTATTATTAATTAATATCATGATCGTGGCTCTGGACTCTGAGGGTAACTTGTTTAAACTAGATAAAACGTTGATGCCCTGGCAGTGGCAAATAGCTTTGGTTGTAGATTTGATTTGATTACATTAATGTTTAAGTTATATAATAAATATTTTAACTGATACTACAGTATGTAAAGGGAGTACTGCTGTTAAAAAGCACCTTATTTGTTTAAAGTGTTTGCAAACCAAATGTTATTGCACTTTTGTTCATATAGCAGTACTAAAAGGGCGCAATACACTACTTTTGAATTCATTATTGAATTTTGCGCATAACAATGCGATTAATCGTAATTAAAAATTGTAATTGTTGCCCAGCACTAATTAGTATACATAAAAGCACAATGACGAAAAGACAGTGAAGTTAAAACAAGAGAATGGAAGAGAAAAAGTGAATGCCCTCAAAACTATAAACCAAGTTCTGTTGCCAAGTATGAAACCAGGCAACAGCATACAGTGGGGAGCATATGAGAGACATTGGAGAGATGGAGCTGAAATATGTTAGAAACCATATATAGGGCAAAACCTGCCAACAAGTGATATGACACAGCTTTGAAACAGGCAGCAGAAAAAAAAAAAGTACCGGCTGCTGCTGAATTACAAAACATCTTCATTTGCGATCCTCTCAACTATATTTTTACATATCAAAGAAAGTTACTGGGTCAAGTGAGCCTTGTTCAGTGTAATGCAGGGCATAGGGGGGGGGGGGGGGGGGGGGTGGTGGTGGTGGCAAAGGAAGAGAGTAAAAGTGAAAAAGACAAATAGAGGCTTAGTGAAGGAGACACAGGGACCAAGTGAGACACATTTATATAACATATTCATAGTTTTGTAACTGCCTGTCATTGGCATAGATTCATTGAAATGTCTGTTGACAAGGTTTGAATGTATAAACTGCTGACTTCCACCTTAACCCTTTGCCCCCTCAGCTCAGTTTTTCCTCTCTCTTTACACGTTTATTGTATATAAACCACACCGAAATGCCATATTTGGCATGTGAGTGCCACTCTATATGTCTACAGGGTCTCAACAGAAATTGCATATGAATGGACACAGGAAAAATGTCAATGTTTCAGGCATATGAGGACGTTGTCAATAACACTTGTTGGATCACATTACACCTCTGCTTTTCACATCATGTCACTAATTAATTGACAATGATGTGTTAGAGATGAGCATCCTGAAACACTGAGTTTGAGTCATTTTGTTTTACAACCACGTTAAGAACATGTTTGCGGCTCATTGCTAATCAATACTTTGTGGCTGTCTTATCCGTCTTTTTTGGCTAGAATGACAGCTGATCGTCTCCGACTCGGTGTGATGTTGTGGACATTCAGTGAGTTAACTGTTAGCGACACGTTTCTTCTGTTATTGCCCACTTTTGGAAAATATGCGCCATGGAAAGTCACACTGCATTAGCCGCTTACAGCTAACCCCTTTTTTGTGCTGCAGTCACGGATATTAATCCAATCAATGAGATTATTTTTAACAGTGGCTAATTGAGGAATGACAAATTGACATGACTGCAGAAAACACACTGAAGCATAAAAGCAGAGAGACAGATGGGCACAAATACATCAAGAAGCATATTGTTACAAATGACTAATACTTACTCATCAAATGTGTTTAGTTAAAATACAAAATACCGGTGTGAAAAATGAATGTAGTTAAAATGCAATGTCGTATTTGAAAATGCAAAACTGATTCTACACAAGCTGATATCGTCAGGTTTTAGTACTTTTTCCCGGTGTGTGAGAGAAGTACCTGCAAGTTGACACAGCCACAGAAGGGTTTATTTTGCCATCAAACACCAAAGAGCTTCTTTCCAGGTCAGCTACTAGTCAGAAGGGACACAAATGAAGTAATGTAGCTCACAATGCTCATGCTGATGGATCCAACAGGACAGGTCATGTGATTCACTTGTCAAAAACTGTGATCATCAGTTTTTTGTTTTTTTTAACAGGTTACATCTGAGGATGAAAACGCATCTTATTTCACAATAAAATCACATCTCAAATAATGTATTTACTTTCCAATTACATCTTATTTTTTTCCTGTCCAGCAGAATACAGATGACAAAATATATATTTTGTAATTAATTCTATATTTTGAATACATTTTACTGAAATACTGGCCCATCTCTGAGCGGCGACAGCGGAGAAGCGGTAAGAGAAACGGAGAGAGCTGGAGACAGCCAGAGACAGGCGGAGTCTAAGAAAAAGTCAGTCAGAGTGACAGGGATGGCGAGGTGGTGAGATGGTGAGTAACACAGTGCTGTCAGTTGGCTGCTTTGACAAGCTGCCCTGGTTGCATGCTGAGAAAAGAAAGCAGTGTCAGACAGCAGCCGCAGCAGAGAGAGGGAACCCTGTAGCACACTCTACCCTGTTTTTTTCTCTGAGAACACAATGAAAGATACAGCTCAAGACGACGTCTTAGAAGTCCACGCCGGTGGCCGCATAACCTCAGTCAAATTTGTAGGCTCCTTTTAATGCAGCCCACCTGGGAACATAATGCACGATCACCTCCACTAACCTCCGTCACAGTCAAAATAAGTGAAGAAAATATCATAATCCCGAGGGCGCAGCTGTTTCTTTGACAGTCAGCGAGCATCGTTCACACTTCAAGTGTGGCTGATGCTTTTCCAACATAGAAGGATTTCAGTATTCCTCACAAAGAGCAGGTAACAATGCAGGCTTTTAATGGCACCAGGATGTGCTTTTTACAGTACCTATTCACTCTGTTGTTGGATGTTTGCGCTAGATGGAAATTCACATGCAACAGTAGCAAGGCCATCCTGAGGGGGGGAGGGGCAGTAACTAAATAATCAAAGACACTTCACATAAGTGACAAGCCTCACTAGCTGTCAAGGGTTCTCCCAATTTCAATGACCGGCTATCTTCATTGATTAATTGTGGATTTAACATGTGCAAGGGATGATCCATTCTACCCGAGCCTGAGCTGGATGCCACTCATTGACCAAACAGCGGTTTCTTTTCCCCTTCTTTTATTTTGCAGTTAGCAGTTCAGTTCATCAAGTGGTAGCAAAGTAACAAGGTGACAAGGTGAAAAAGCTTTGAACAAAAAGGAAAAATGTTCACATTACTGTAACCTACTGCAAATAGCAACAGACATTTCCTTATGTGTAAACCGTTTCACCTCATTGGCACAAACATATGCACATAAATAACATGAAATAAAATTGAAGCAAATAAATGATGTCATGACTAATACAATTTTAGCCCAATCATGTACCGCGTGGATCTTTACTGCATTTTAAAAAGAGGCAATTTTAATCAAATTTTAACATTTACTCTTAATATTTTTATCAAACTTTTTAAGCAATTATATGCATTTTTTTAACTTGTGTTTTTAAATTATCTATATTAAAGTGCAATCTTTCCCAAACCCCAATAAAGTGCAAATCTCAAAAGCATTGCTTCTTCAGTAAATAGTGTCAGAAGTTTTGGTCGACAGTTTACCTTAAAGTAAGACTACAGCACTGGCTTCACAGCTTTTACATAATGCAGCCACTGTTGGTTGATTTGCACACGCAGAGAGAGACGACCTCAGAGCAGGAAGAGAAAAGCATCTTCCAACTCACAATCAGTTACAGAGCCAGGAGCCATTGACTGTGCCTGCGGTAAGAAGGGAGGCAGCATGCAGAGGTAAGCGTGACAGTCAGGTGGATAGCTGATTCAATGATCAAGCATAATTTAAGACATTGTAAGTGAAATCAAGGTGTGAGTGAAACAGAGGTGTACAGACTGTTGTGCAGCGCGCATCTCTGCTCGATCGGCCACTTTTGTCGAGGAGAGTTGTAAGGGCCCGACGGTTGATGTGCAGTGTGGCCCCACGAGTGTGTCCACTGGCCAGACACACACAAAGAGCCTCTTTCTTAAGTGTTGAGTATTATCTCTCGGCTGGTGTCAGTCAGTCTGTGATGCAAATGCCAATATGTGTTCTGTGCGATCACGATGCAGCCGAGTGAGCACAGCGCCCAGACCGGACTTGGATGCATCTGATGAGATCACAGGTGGCAAGTCTTGGTTGAACAAGGCAAGAGCGAGGGCTATCCACAAACGGCTGCAAGCCTGCCACTTTAAACTGCTGCTTTGTCGTGCTCCTGTGATGTGCGTCGAAAGTAGATAATGTCATGCATGCGGTTATGCATGCTAGGCACACCCCTCAAACACTGCAGCCGTTAGCGTTTCAAATACTGGGGGGGACTGAAGGAAGGCCTTGGGGGAACACTGCAAAACCGGAACAGCAAATTATGTGTGATGAAAGTCGGTAACTTTCAGGATGCTGCACAGCAGCTCGCATGAAGAAAGGAAGGTGTCTCAACATTTGGAACAGCTGCGAAACCTTCATGTGATGCATCAAACCTGTGATGTGTCATTCAGTTGCAGGTGAGGCTGGATGCGTGTTGAGGTGCCACAAAGAAGCTGCAGAGGACTAAAGAGGACGTGATGTAGATAGCGGGTATGCAGTGTTATCCTCGATGTGCAGCTGGAGGGCAGATATTAAATCCAATCCCATGTGTGCAGTCCCACGTAGAAGTGAGGCCACATACATAGACTATATAGAGGTTGGCTGGACCCTTAATGTCATCCATGTGAACAGTCGCTTGCATGTTGCCTTATGAATGACTATGAATAAGTCACCTGCTGAACAGAGGACTGCTGGAGAGGAGTTTCCTTGAAATGCTCATCCTAGATGCATTGTGCTAAGACAGACACCAGCACCCACAGTTAGCGGTCACTGTGTTTACTGCATTGGCTGCTAGAATGTCCATTGTGCACTATATTTTATGTACGAGTTTATCAGGAGCATCTGTTTCCTCCATAAGCAGGAGTGTGTATTCAGGCATGTCAACCTCCAGCCACTGAATGAGCGAGGTCGCATTTCCTGCCGGACATTTACGTGAATTAGGATTTTTCTGAACCACAGTGGAAGCAGCTATGAGCAGAGGATGCTGAGGCAAGGTTTATGATCATAGATGTGCTACAAAGCGAGATTAGCAAGGTTAGCCTGGTATGTTGAGGCTAAAGCCGGGATTTCAGTAACATGATGGTGTCTCTCTTTTAACCTGGCTAGATCATCATGGTAACTTTGTCTGCAAAATTTTTTTTTTTACTTGAATCGGCTGTAAAAAGCTACACCTTGTATTCCCGATGATGCGCCCTATGTAGATTCACCTCTTATACTGTAATCATGATGCAAACATGTTAAGCTGAACATTATAGTAATGTCAACGAATAAAGTCATGCAATTACAGTAATGCAAACTACAGCATTGCTTACCAGAAGAAGCTACTGTATATTAATTAAGTTTGTGATGCGGAAAATCTCTAATATTACTATACTGAAAAACGTTCCACAGCACATTACCAACACAACAGCAAATTGATGAAGGCTCAGCAGCTTGCACAACTCTGTGGATCACAGATAATATTTAATGAATACAGCAATTTCCACATCTCCTTTATTATAGGAGTGTCAGACCTAAATGCAATTTAGTATGCTTAAATATGTTGTATTAAATAAGAGATCTTCAATGTGCAACTGCTATGTTAGAAATAAGCAGGAGGACTAAGAGTCACTGAGTTGTAAGATAAATATATTCACTTATTCTGCAGCATTCCTCTCGCGCCTCGCCAGTTTTTATATTCTAAATATGTCTACATTATACAGACCCACTCTTCTTTGCTTTAGCATGCGATCAGTCACTCCTGTTTTTGGTTTGATTTGTGTTTTTGTCTTTATTGAGAAAAATTCAATTATGTGCTGAGGAAAAGTAAAATATTGCCTCAAATGCCCATTTTAAGGAGACACACAAACAGCCTGAAGCAGAAAGCCTGAGTTAACAGAGCCTGTTGATCACCACCTTGTCATACCTGTTATCTCTTGTTGACCTGTTGGGAGTTAAGGGTTTGTCGAGCCAGCTCACTCAAAAGAAAGCCTGGTTCTGTTGATCTTGCTTCACAGTACAGCCCTCTGATGTAGCTGAAGAGCCTTGATATGGTGCTATGATGACGTTCACCTGCATGCTGTATTCTGAGTTTGTTCTGCACAAGTGCTGGTCAACTGCCATAGACTACTCACTAGCTAATCCAACTGGAGTACCAATTGTAATAGCATAGCCTAATGTCAGGTTTGCTCTCAGTAGCAATCTCTCCCTAATGTTTGGGGTTAGCCACGTGCTCATGTATAAGCATCAGAAAACATTATTTTCTTTTCCTTATTTTCTTGGTCAGAGGCTGCCAAAACAGTTTAACCCTTTATAGGGAACTCATTGACATACTTATAAATTCAAAATTTCAACCCTAGACCATTACTGGTGGTCATTACAAGACTTTTTTTTACATTTGTGAGTTTTTCAAAAAATGTTCAGCTTTTATTTTATGATTTTTTTCTTTGCTTTTTTTAAAAAAAAAAAAAAATACTTTCTCTCATAGTGCCTGTAGAATAGTCAGGCCAAAGTTGTCAAGGAAGGTGTTAGCAGGCAGACTCAGCAGACTTCTCGAATGCAAAAAGAGGTGCTTTTATTTCACAGTGCTCCATCATTTAAATTACAAAATTATTTACAAAAAATTAAAATTAAATCAAAATTAAACTATAGCTACTGAAAAGAAAATGTTTACTGTCACAGCACAGCCCTCCTGTCTCAATCCAGCCTCCAGTTCCCCTGGCATCCAAGTACTCATTCCTTAAATAGTGCCTCCAATCCCCCCTGTGCTCACTTCAGCTCCACCATTTGGTGTCATGGGGACTGTGTGTACTCTGAGTTGCAACTAATCTGCAAATCAAAAATAAAGGATCACTGCACACACTACAACCCTCTAAACCTTTATCCATTTCCTCAAAACTAAACAAGCAAAAAAACAATTTACGTATTTTAATAGCCACCATTTGTCAAAAGGAAACAAAAAGAACATGGTCAGTTATATATAACAGGTCCACAAAGGTCATATATTAATTCATGATGTTTGTAGCTAGAAAACCTTTCAGGCGACACATGTGAACATGTGAACTCTCTCTCTCTCTCTCTCTCTAATGTTGTTTTTAATGTAACTCAAACGTGGTTTGGTGTTAGATCATTTTGTCTGCTGAAATGGAATCAATAAAAAGTTGAGGATTAGAAAGGCATGCAGAGGCGAGCTGCGACAGAGAGCGAAAGGAATGGAAAAACATCAGTAAATCGCATATAGTGGGTTGCAACCTTTAACAGACAATTCTAACAAAGCCGTGACACAGTCAAAATCGCTCTGTAGCTTCCACCAGCATAATTGAGGTTCTGCACCCTGAGTCGCCATAAATGGGGGATTTAACATTCATTTTATGGTCTCTCATTAAGACCTGTGTGATCTGACAGCAGGCTTGTTATAGCAGAGGACAGCTGATTGTGCTGTATTTGAGACATACAAACACAGCAGCAACAGCATATATGTAAGGATGGAGCTCCAAATAGTGGACATAGAAACACTCTCTGTTACACACTTGCACACTGCGGGGTGTCTGATTAGATCTCTTCTCTCGATGGTTTCGATCAGTCTGCAGCTTTTCAAACCAGCACATGCAGTGCTCCATGCTGTGTTGACTCGCATACACTCCCTCTCATGTTGTTGCATTTTAATATGGTGGAGATATGAGGTGCTGGGCTCGTGCTTCAGAATTACAAAACAGGATGGTGATTGATTATGCATCGCCTCTTGACGGCTTCCACAGAAACAGGGAAGGAAGCTGCTTAACCAGTTTTGCCACATGCTGGACTACACACCGCATCATTTCCGACCGTCTAACCCACATTGATATGCATTTAAATTGGCTGCCATCTCTACTACTGAGGAAGTGAGCAAGGTGGAGTTTTTCAGAAAAAAGATGCCGCTGTCCATTTTGCTACCTCAAATTATGTCTTTTATTACACATTAGTCACAATTTGTCTTTTAGACAAAATAACTTGACAAAAGCAGGTTTTGTAAAGGCTGGTGAAAGATGTATTTGGTTCATGAGAACAGCAGCAGGATGACATTGCTTGTCTGCACCTTACACAGACACTGGGCCAAAGGTTTTGGCTATCTTTATAAAACGATAATGGCTATTGCTTAAATTAGTACTACTAAGGACAGGGGACCCATGGTTACAATAATAACGATGTTCCAAAGGCTGGGGAAACACGGTGGTCATGGTCAACAGAAACCAACCATTAATAGGAAACAGAACGAATTATACACTGGTTAAGTCCAATGTTTTGTTGACGTACACATCCACCCTAACCTGCTTCTGTTGCTTTTCACTTCAATAACCTAGGAAGTTCCGTGTTGCTCAGCTGAATTGACAAAGGTCTCCACCTCCAAGATGAACCTCTCATCATCCATGGTGTTAAAAAATACCTCTGACCGGTTGACTTATGGCCTGGTGCCACTGGTTATGAAATAATATTCATATAGTGATAAGATATATGATCGGCGGTCTGCACTGGATGTTTTCGAAAAGTGACTGGATCCTCTATGCCATTTCTTTGTCTGACTTCCTGCCCGGAAACATCTGCTCTGTGCTGAATGACAGAGCCAGGCCGTGACTTCCGTCAAAACCAAAAGACCAGAGACCTCAAGATTGCACCACGGCACTTCTGGTGAAATTTTAAGCATTTACTTGAGCAGGCGTGATCAGTTCCAGCGGCCATGTTGCAGCCAGAACACAACGCACGCGCTTAATATTATTTAACCTTAAGACACAAGTGAGAACCTCCACTGCTCAAAGCCACCGATTCAATTGGTGGCGATGATTCAGTGTAGCCAGTTTAATTTGTAGTATCGGCGCTAAATATTTGATTATACATGCCCTGAACACGTTCACCGAAAGACCTCTAGCTCTACGACACCAATAGTTTGGTTCAAGTCAGGGCTTTCTTCTCCACAACCTTTATTAGCCACGTTTTCATCATTCTATGCAAATTATGAAGTATCGCATTGCAATAGGTTGATGGAAAAAAATGCTTCCTTAAAAAAAAAAGTTTTAAACTAGCTTGAGGTGGTTTTGCCTTTTTCAAAAAAGGGTTAATGGGTACCATCATCGAATAGGTTCTGATGTGGCAAATATTTAACTCACAGGACTGATCAGCTGTCGGCGTCTTGGTCTGTGTATTAACATTATTACATTTCTTTGTCTTCATCTCTGGACAGCATGAAATAGTGGTGTACTGGCCATCTGGCATACTGGGACAAGTCCTGGTGGGCCGCTGCACCGGTGGACCAGCGGACCGTCAAAAAATCACGGCCATCTGGCCCAGTCTGTCTCTTTATATGGGGTACGCATGTGAGCGTGCTGCATGCATGTTCTGGGCCTTCAACAACCCAAACATTCACTCTAAACCAGTTGATCAAAACATCAGCCTTTCTTTTTTTTGCAACATATCAGATGTTTGCTTAAAATGAACTTGACATCTCGTGTTTTTGCGGTCACAATCATTTGTAAAGAATTAACTATTAAAGGCTTCCCTTAAAAAAATCCCACATAATTTTGTTTGGCTGAAATCCTCTCACACAATGTATCTGCATTTAGGTGATCTTCAAGTGGGACCCGATAAACTCCCTCTGTGCCCCCTTGGTTTAGTCTACACTAAGCTGCCAAATTGTCAATTCCACAACATCTCCTCTCTCTAGTCTAGACCAAGCCTCTTTGTGTCATTAAAGGATTATCTTATTTTATCTTAGTTGTTGCAAGTGGTTAATGTGAGACTGGATTTTATACTGACTGATTTTAGACTTGAGGTGCATAATTACCCCATTATTTTTGTCTGAAACAATTCTGTGCAGCATTCCCTTCCAATCATCTTTGATGTTGCAAATTTGTTGGAGTATAGCTTGTGTTTCATAGACAAATTAAATTCTTCAAGTCGTGGCGAAAGTGCACTATTGTTCAGGATCTCTTTTTAGATGTCTCAAGATATGCAGCATAGGGAATATGCAGTATCAACTGTGTACAGTATGTGCAATAAGTCTTGTATTCTGCTTGTCTTGCCCGTCTCTGTTAGAGGGCTGGGATGCTTTTGGGACTCACAAATCACATTGGTGCTCAATATTGAGAGTGCCACACTAACTGCCACCATCACACATACGACTAGCATCCATCCACCAGCACTCAGACACCACAACCACTTAAATAGTAACTGAGCTCATTTTCCCAGGACGAGATAGTCAATTATGAACTCTATTTGCTGCAGATCCCGATGGAGGTAAAAGAAAACACAAAGTCAATCAACTGAATGATCCTGTCCCTAAAGCTGTGTAGAAGCACACCACATTAGGAGGGGGGGGTATCTATCTCACTAATGTATCGAAGTCAGCAAACCAGAAGCCCTTCTGACTGTGACAGTGAGGAGTGAGTGAGACAAAGATGAAAGAGGAATACAAAGAAAAAGAGCCGGCTTTGGGATGTAGAGAATTGGGTAAACTAAATCAATCAATCAGATAATTCGGCCATACAAAGATTATTGGCTCCTGAGACGAGAATAAGTTCTACTTTTCCAGATGGTTTTTGAAAATTGTAGAGTGCTCTGTTCTTCAGGATAAGGAATAAACAACACTGTTTGCTTTATCAAGCAGTAATCATATGATTTTAAGTTTACCAGGTTTGGGACTGAGCGGTTCTTCCAGGGTTGGAGTAAGATCAGGACCAATTAGTGTGAATCTGCCTAAGCTGATACACATCTGCACATCTCCTTTGTCCTTTTCATCCTCTTCTTGGTCACATTGTGGTGCCCTCGTCCAGAGAGCAATTATGTGCAGCAGAGCCTTTACAACAGTGACTGCTCTGCACTTTGATTAAGTACAGTGAAGGCCACTGGTCAGGGTTGCACACCATTATAAGCTGATAGCATATATTCCTAATTTATTCACTGGTATGTAAAAAATACATGTGTTGCCTCAATGTAGCAGCTGAGTATCATAAAAGTACCATAAAATGATATATTCAAGTAAAGTATAAGTATCCCAAATGTCTACTGAAGACATTTGTTTACACACAAGATATTTAGAGACTAATGTGCTGTGAGCTGGCTGAGATGCAGCTTCAAGCTGCTCAGGTCCATTCACTCAAGGAACAAAACTAGGAACTAAAAACAAATGCAAGCCATTAATGGAAAGGTTCCTTTTTGTTAGCATGTGACACTGATTTGTCTCATGTTGACACAGACGACCTCCAATCAGTTCAAAATGCATTCAGTTCTGAAGTGAAGTCAACAATAAGCTGCCTTCTCATCTGTCTTTCAGAATTTCTGTTGTTTTGTACATTTTGCGCCAAACAATAATCATACTTTCTTAAAGAAGGAAATTACTGCTTTGCACATTCTGTCGATGAAGGTTGAGTGGAGAAGCATATTATGCTATTTGCCAATTTCCTTTGTGACAATGATCCTTGGTGTTTTCATTTGTTTCTAGTCTATCAGGCATATATATACATTGTTGCCCATAAAGTTGGAATAATTGTTCAATACCCCCAATTTTGTTAAAGCCTGCATACACAGTTTGCAAAGGTTAATTGTGGTTTAAGGTTCACTGTGATATGTTTGGAAGAGTTTGATCAATAAAGTTGAGAAGATATACACTTTATTTATCAAGAATAAATCACATTGTCACAATCATTTCATGAGAAGAGGTAAAAAACAACTTTATTCCAACTTTATGGGCAACAGTGTATGTATATATATATATATATATATATATATATATATATATGTATATATTTCCATATGTGTAAATCAGATTATTTTGTGTTTTAATACTTTACAGATATTACCAAAAATGCCTCAAAAGCAGACTATTGGTTGGCACATCCCAGGTTGTTTCAAGTTCCAAGACATGAAGGTTAAGTGGAGCCAGCAGTATTTCCAGACAAAACTTCTCAGCTGTAGTTTGGCAGTTGAAAGAGGAAGTTAAGGTCAGGACGAACTCTGTCGCGCGTTTCTTTCCAATTAAAGAGACACTTTGCTGATTTTCAACCAGCTATATATCATGAGAGCTTCCTGCTCATTTCCCAGCTCATTGTTCATTCTGTGCCATCTGGTGGCCATTTACCAGCTCTAGGGGTTGTTGATCAATTGAATAACTGACCTAGCAGTAAAACTATCTCTGTTATTTTACTGTTAAGTCCGTTATTCAATGAAACAACATCCCTAAAGCAAGTAAATGTGTCATGTTGCAGACAACCAGGATGACAACCTGGATGACAAGTGAGGAGCTCTGGCAGCAAGCGACACAGAGGAAAGGTAAACATTGTTAATTTACATACTACTGACATTTTAATGACGCAAAGCTGGTTGAAAATAAGCAATGTATCCCTTTTGGTAGATTATCCTGGTGAGTTATCTACCTAAAGTCAATTGGTTAGCATTGGCATTGCATGGCTATTTCACCTGTGTTACTATTTGTATTATTTTCAAATCAAAATAACAAAATAGACATATAGTTAGATAGTTTGGTTCTGAAACGGTTACTCTATGTTGAGGGTTGTCTATGTTGGACAACATCGAGCTGATTATCATCTCTGTCTGTGGATGCCTTCACCTTGTATAGACAAGAACCCAATCAAAGTAAACTTAACTAAGTAAGACTCTCTGAGATCTCAGATTATTTTTGCGATGTTGGGCCCAAGACTGACGGCAGTCAAGCGGTCTTTTGCCCGTTTTGTGGCGAACATATAAACCGATTAACGCGGTACATTCTCTTTCCGGTTGAAAAAGTTACTTGTAAATTTGTTTCGGCCGCTTGTAAAAGTGTTTCGTCACTTGTAAATTTGTCTCTGCGTTTGTAAAAGTGTTTCACGTCTTGCAAATTTGTTTTCTCAAATGTAAATTTGTCTCAGGACTTGTAAATGTGTTATGGCAATGTAATTTTGTTTTCTGATTTGTAAAAATGTTTTCTAAAATGTAAATTTGTCTCCAGCTTTGTAAAAGTGTTTCTCGTATTGTAAAATTGTTTTGCACCTCCCGGCCACCGTACTGAACAGCTGTAACGTAGAGTATTCTACTGTCAACCTCCTTACCAAACCTAGTAATTTAGTAAACCTAAGAACCACCAGTCGATCTACGTTCCAACCCTCACCTATGGTCATGAGCTCTGGGTAATGACCGAAAGAACGAGGTCGCGGATACAAGCGGCTGAAATGAGTTTCCTCCGTAGGATGTCTGGGCTCAGCCTCAGAGACAGGGTGAGGAGCTTGGACATCTGGGAGGGGCTCGGAGTAGAACTGTAGAAGTCTGGTCAGGATGCCTCCTGGGCGCCTCCCCCTGGAGGCTTTCCAGGCATGTCACTCCGGGGGGAGACCCGGAGGGCGTTTGGAGTGCCCTGCTTAACCTGTTGCCACCGCAACCCAACCTCGGATAAGCGGAAGATAATGGATAGATGGATGGATGGATGGATGGATGGAAGAACCAAGTAAATCTGTAAGCAAACTGAACTATATGATCTTGGGTCTAAAATACTTTGGAGAGGCCCAGATGTTTCCACCCTTGATACAAAATGCTTAGATATTTCTATTCTATAATTCACATCATTGTATTAGTAGTTCTCTATGTCGGGATTGCGACTACCTAAAGATGTGTCCTGTTTTCAATATAAAATTAGATAAAAATGTTCTTCTTGATAATTCATCAATGTCACCGAATTGTTTTAGATTACAAAGGAAGACATATTGCATGTACCCACCCTGTGTGCAACACCTACATACAGAAAGGAGCTCGCATTGTGTTGCACTACTGTGGATAATGTGAAAATAATGGCTGCATCTGTGGTCACAGGTGTGGCTGTACGTTGTTTAGGTTTCACTGCATGCAGACAGCAAAAACTGCTGCCTCATGACATCATTCTGATGTGCTTCTCTCCCTGCGAGAGGCTTAGAGTAAAACTAATCTCGCCATTCTTAATGCTTTCCTTGCATATTTGAATTGTTGGATGGTGTAAACCGTTCAGTTTGGACGGCATTACACGTTGTGAAAGATCCCATTACTGTTTGTTTTGCTCTATCCACGCATTATGCTGCAAGCTCAACAGCTTCTTCCTGATCGTAAATGTACCTGGCTGCTGAATAGATTCAGGCAGGTGGAGCTTAATAAAATGATGCAGCAGCAGTTTCCATGAGTCAAACATTCCTGTTACATCAAATTTCATCGACTCATTCGACTCTGGGAATATTTATAGCAGCCCCACATAATGTTGTTAATGCTCAGCTGTAACGCTTTAAAGGGTGAAAACCCATCTGAAATAAATGGGCAGTAACTAGGCTAATGAGTGTGACAAAAGTAGACTTTGATTGCCAGTCTTTGTTCTGTCTGTTGGTGGGAGAGAACACAATTAGCATCGCTCTGACAGTCCATCAGAGTTTTGGAAATTGGATTCTGGTCCAAAGCGGCTTTCATAAGAACGCTCTGACACAGCAGTATTACTTTTATAGTTAAGCCTGAGGACTGGCATACACTGTCTGCCTTATGGCATATTCTAGCATTACTTGATTATGATTATAGTGATTGGAAAATAAAGAGTTTATCCCCTCAGTCTAAAATAAAGCAACAAAAAAACACCTTAAAACATGAGGAAGCTGGGAATGCAGGTGGTGTGTGGAACAGCGGCGCCACCCAGTGTCCTTTTATTCATTGTATAGAATACCCACTTTGTTACATTTTCACTTTTAATATCCCTTTTTGAATTATTCCAAAGCTTCAGTGAAGCAATGTGGTGCCTCAAATCAACTTTAAAATCAAATATAAGGTGCAGGTTTTGTATGGCTGCATGAATTACATGAGATTTTTTTCATTGAGTACTTTAGGATGCAGAATTGAATCAGAGTGATGGAAGGAAAACACAACTTTCATATTTACTGTAAGTATTAATGCAACTAACTTCTGCTGTCCCATCATATGAGAGGTTCTTTCATGAAAGATAATCTAATATTATAACATATAGTCATCTAACACTGATGCACCCTCTTTTGGCTGTGTGACTGACTGCTGAGTACACTTACTTTTGTACTTAAAGTACATTTTGCTAATACTACTGACTTGATACTAATGACTTTTACTTGTAAACATGTTTTTTTTTTTTTATTGTAGTATTGTTGTAGTGGTTGAGTGTGTTTGAGGCACCGTCAGTCTCCCCTAATGTTACATAATGTGCAAAAGAGAGCAGAGCAGAGCAAAGACAGCTTGGATTCAAAGGGAACAGTTTTAAAGGGGTCAGCATGGCTAGAATTTGTTTATAGCAAGAAAATAGGGTCTACAAATGATACTTGCCTTTTAACTTAGTTCTCATGTATTTCCTATTTGCTGAGAAGATTTAGCGCCTCTACTCATACCCAACCAGAAATGTTTGTGTGGGTTTTTATGCATTGCTGATGAGAGCCCTTGCAATATTTTTCCATGAAAAAAAGTTACATTTTTGAATGGAACCATAACCTATGAATTCTTGTGCTATTGTACCATTGCCATCTCTTGTAAAATAAATACATTGGCTGATAGAGGAAAAGTTTTATAATTTAGGTATGAGCATTGCAGAAAGTACCAATTCATGAATAAACATGAACTCAAGACATTTGTCACATAGACCAGGCCAAGACCCGTTTAATTGCGGGAGAACAAACAATTCAATAAATCTAAATGAAGGATTCCAGAATCCAGAAGAAACCTCAGACAGAAAGGAGGGGTGAGAAGCACAGCAACAATTATAATAGAAAATATAATGATAATAGGAATATGACTAATAATGAGTAATATGACTAATAATGGATCTATCTGTAATGGATAATGAGAAATTATAGGAATAGTGGGAGTCACGAAGGCCCATGGCAGTGAGCCATGGAAGCTCAAGAACCTCAGCCCAAGAGGAGAAAGGACAAAAGCTCAGAGGGAGATACCAAGTTAGTAACATCATGGGAGGTCCTGGCAGTCTGACCCTATAACAGCTTAACTAAGGGCTGGTCCAAAGCAAAGCCAACCCTAACTATAAGCTTCATGCAAAAAGAGAGGTTGAAGCCCACTCTTAAATGAAGAGAGTGTCTCCTGCACCCAAACTGGGAGAAGGTTCCACAGCAGAGGAGCCTGATAGTTGAAAGCTCTGCCTCGCATGCCTGCATTGAGGAAGGGCAGTGCTCTAGTGGGGTTATGTGGTACTATAAGCTCTTTAAGATATGAAAGCCCCTGACCATTAGGGGCTTATAGTCTGGATTTCATAGGGAGCCAGTGCAGAGAAGCTATCAGTTTTAGTCAGTACATGTGCACAAGCATTCTAGACCAGCAGTTCTTGCGATGTGTTGTCTGCGGGAGTTAAAGGACATACACTACTCACAAAAAGTTAGGGATATTCGACTTTCAGGTGAAATTTATGGAAAATGTAAAAAGTGAATGTTAGTGATATTAGATTATGAAAGTAGGGCATTTATGTAGAAGCATGCAATGGTAATTTTATTCATCTTAAACAATTTATTGAAAGAAAAGCTAACAGTGGTGGGTATACCACAACAAAAACTTTTCAGTGTCTCAATAAATTGGGATGTGGCCAAAGGACGTCCACTCCTCTCCTTTCTGTGACTCTTCCAGTCTCTCTGTATCACTGTTACAACCTCCTGATGACACTCTGTGACCCTCTAAGCTCAGTGAACACCTCCGTCTGAGGACTTCCTGTTTGAAGCCTCCAGTGTTGAGGTGCTGCTGATCAATTGTTAGGTGTCGTCTTGGTCTCATGATGTCAGAATGTGAACAGCAGGATGAGGAGGACTGTTTAAATACCAATTCTAACTGAAGCAGGAAATGTATTGGTCGATTCATGGATCAAACCTGTTGTGAATTTTGCTGCTAAGCTTCTTGTTAGAGAACAGCAACTTGTGCAAAAAGTACTGAAACACTGAACAGTTGGACATGTGCATTCAAAGGTTTAGAGAAGGTCACATTAAGTTCACCTGGAAAGGTTAGAATGCATTTTAGGTTCATCCTGAAATTTCACCTGAAAGCCGAATATCCCTAACTTTTTGTGAGTAGTGTATGTCTTGACCCAGGCCCGCCCCCTTAATAGGATCCCTGGCCACCAGCAACATGAAACAGACAGGATGCAGTTTAACAGTTTTTGGCCCCTCCTTTTGGTACACTTTTCAGACCATCATCATAAACAAACACACTAGCCAGGCAGTTCTAACGGTCTATGAAAAACACACGTGAGTAAAAAGGTTTCAGAGCATTTGCATTACAGTGGCACCAGACACACAATTCATAACCACACAGTTAAGTCACCGCAACCCACACTATGCTGCTGGCAGTGTGCTGTAGCCACCTATACACCCGTAAACCAGGGGGGGGGACCCACACACAAATGGACAGACAGACAAACAAATTAAATAACTAGCTCCGTCTGGGGGGACTGGCGGCTCACCCCTGGCCGCCCACGAGGCCCACTCCCCAAGCAGAGCAAACAAAAGGAACACAAACCCCGACCAGTCCAGTTTTTCCTACTCGGGCACCCCAAGTCCGTCCAGGGCTGCTCCTGGTGAGGCCTAATGTCCTCCCTGCATGTGCGTCATTCCAGCAGACGTCCTTGGCTCCCAGCAAGCGTCTCCTGTATCAGCAGTGTGGGCCCTCAGGCTGTTCCCCTCACTCAGCCTGTTGCTCCTCTTGGAGTCCTCGTCCAGGGGCGGTGAAAGGGGCAGACGGACCCTCAGCGGCGTGGCCCAGAGCTCCCACTCTCCTGCATCCCCCAGTGGGTCAGAACCGGTTCTAGGCAGTGACACACACACACACACACAACACCGACAGGGAGAGGAAGGTGGGGAGGGAACGCGGGAGAGACCAAGAGGGAAAAACAGTATGCAGGCAGCCAAAAGAACACACACGGCCCAGAGGTACCAGTCCCTCTCCGCTACCGTCCTGGTTCTGGTCACTCCACCTCTGCTCTGCTCGAGTGCCAGAGTGTCTCCTCTCTTTGTCCTGCTCAGCAGCCAGTCAATCACTCCAATCATCAGCAGCCGGCTGCTGATTACCAATTAATTGGCAGGGCTGCAGGTAGGCACACACCCTTCCCCCTCACCACACACCGTGGGCACAACCAAAACAAGACAAAAAGCACACATCCCTGGCTGGGATGTGACACATATCCCAATCAAAGATGACTTACGATGTTGTTGGAGGTCAGGGCATGCACCGAAACTTTTAATCCTGTCGTATGTGCAAGTTGTGTCCCTTGGGTTTTGGGAACTGATGAGCAAACACATCAGGACTCACTCCTGCCCTATATCCAACACCTTCGCCAGCTTCCACCCCTCCAGTACGAGGGGCGTGGTCCAAGGGTTCGCCTATCGGGGCTGTAGCCAGTGGCCTGCCTCCTGCGGTGCTGGAAATTCTCCACTCCCCTTTTCCCCTCCCCTATTGCAATGTTGTTATTGTCATGTGATGTGCTTAAATTTGTGCTGAGGTTTTTTACCGGTCCCACACTGCATTCCACATGAGTACAGTCTGGTGTTGCATGTTTTTTCTCCTCCCCTCTCTCTCCTCCTGTTTTCCTCCCCACTCCCCCCCCCCCCCCCCTCTCCACACACACACACACACACACACACACACACACACTGTAAAAAATGGAATTTCCCCCCTTGGGGGATCAATAAAGGTGAATTGAATTGAATTGAATTGAATTGAATTGAATTGAAACTGGAGACGAGAATGGTGAGGACAGCCCACATGAAGAAGGCACCAGTGAGCCACTGCCCCAACTTAGTGTTTTATCACTGCATAAGCTTTATGGACATGACACTCCGCATATGTGCATTTGTTTTTAGATGCAAAGCACAATGCGATAAACTGTCATTGTCACTGACTTGCTCGCTCATTCATTTATTCAGTCAGTCAGTCAGTCAGTCACAATGAGCCACCTTGCTCATGGCGGCGGCTCACAGGCATGGCGCTTTAAGGCCAGTTCAATCTGTGGGCGATTCTGAGACACTGTATGTTGATGTTATTTCACACACCGCACTCCAGAATTATCTGTATGCTTGGTAAAGCACAAGCAATATTTGTGCCATCAAGGAGCCAATAATTCTGGAGGGCACTGTACAACATGTCGCGGGCTTCATGATTCAATGGCTTGGAAAAACAAAATGCAAATAATGTGGTCATGATCAAGTGTATAGTGAAACTGGTCTTTGTTGTTTATAGATGAGTAGAATTTACATTCATGTCTGGTTTCTGCCGACCGGCGAAATTCGAACTTGGAACCTTCTTGCTGTGAGGCAACAGTGCTAACCACCACACCACCATGCTGCCTGCATTAGGACAGGCATGACAAAATAACAATAAATACGATATTTGATTTATTTCTGTGGATACGCTTTAGCGGTCACTGTGGTAGCAGCTACTCTTCCTGGAGTCTTCACACACGAAGAAAACAACAAAATTAAAGCCATTAAAGCGTCCAAAGAGAATCTGAAGGCTTGTTTAACAATGGCAATTTTGCAAGAAATAGCAAAAAATGACCCTCAAATAAAAAACACATGAATGCAAGTGCCATGCTAAATACATGAGCAAGGTCGCTCAAAATGACATCCTTCGTTGTAAATGGTAAATGGTCTGTATTTGAATAGCGCCTTTCTAGTCATTTCGACTGCTCAAAGCAGTTATACATGACATCCTCATTCACCCATTCAAACATCATTCATTCAGGAAGAATCTAAGTCGGAGGAGACGATTCTTTCACACTCATTCACACACTGAAGCTGAGCCTCAGGAGCAAGTTGGGCTTCAGTGTCTCGCCCAAGGACACTTCGACAATGCTGACTCATAGGAGCCGAAGATCAAACCAGCGAGATTGTCTGGCAGAGATGGCATCCGCTGACACAATCAGAGAATATAAACTAATGTAGACAGAGACATAATCTACAGTCCACTCGCTGATGAAATGAAGTACCCTAGACAAAGGAACAACAAAAAGGAATCATGTTGTCATTTATTACCATGCTGGAGCTTTTCATGAGAGCTCTTTAGACCTCAAACAAACAGAACAATTGGATGCAGCTGATCATCTCTAGGCTGGAAAGGTGTGGCCGGTAATACAGAAGCCATCATGTGGGGCAAGGCTACAATGGAGTGTTCGCATTGAGCAGCAAGCCCTTAGGAGGAGGCAAAGCATGTCTTTTATAGATAGATAGTTAGATAGATAGATGGACTTTATCGATCCCAAACTGGGGAATTGTATAAATATGTTATTTTATGTGCAAATGCACTGCACACTGTTTAAATCTTGTGCTTGTAGGCAACAGTGAAATCTGTGCTGATGGATTATAGCTCTTTTTGCTATTCTTCAGTGGCTCTGTGTGTTTATGCCTAGCTCATACGTGCACCAGAAGAGGGTAGAGGTTGAGAGGGAGACGTAAGAAGGTCAGCCCAGGGAACTTCAGCGTCTCAGTGTATGTAGTAACCCTGTCTGTAGTAACTTGATGGATAGGCCTCCCCGCAGTTACATGTATTCTTAAGGCCATCACGTATAAGAGCAGTGCAGGCAAGGCAGTTGATGCATGGGGTCAACTTGCACAAACTGATCTGACATTCATAGGACTTTTAGTAGTATGCTTTTGAGAAGATCAAGACTGAGGTGGATAATCCTCAGTGTTCAAATGGGCCAAAGGGCCAAAAGAGACAATACAGGATCAGCTCTCAACTGCATGGGTCCCTCATCACATTTATACTGGGGGGGGTGTAAGAATGAACCAGTTTCTCTAAAAAGAACTGCAGTACTAATTTGACTACTAAAAAAGGTAGTCAAGCCCTGCACCCTAATAACACCACTTTTTTCTGCATGAGAAAAGGTTGTTTGCAGAACAATGACTCCAGTGTGGAGGACCTGAACCATGAGGTCCATCAAGTCAAGAGGCTGATACCATCTACATCTTTTGAGTTTGCAGTTTTTCTTTAGCCTTTCAAAAATTTTTATCTCATGAGGTATTCAGGCTTTTGAAGCCATCCCTGATCCTATGATGTGTGCGAAGTGCATTACACGTTTGCATGCATGGACGTGCAGTACACTATGGGACCCTAAAATGAGTGGAGCTGAAAGTGAGAGAAGTTAAGAGGAAAAAAGAAGTGGATCAAATAAAGTGCTGTCAAAGAATAATAAATGCCCGTGTTTATGTCTTACTGTGCTATACTCTAAAGCAGGGGTTCTCAACGGGGGGGGCCACGGCCCACTAGGGGGCCACAGGGAGCTGCCAGGGGGGCCTTGAGATGGCTGTGAATGTTAATAAGAAACTAACTAAACTAACTGCCTAGTCCAATAATAACAAATACATAAATTGATCGAAATGCAGTGTGGGGCAGTAGCATGGCTTTAACACCAAGATCACACGCAATTTTATTCAACTTTAGCACTTGATGACATTTTTTAATTTAATAATTTCTTTTGGAAATTGTCAAACAAATATGTTATTTGTGTTAAGCAAGTACTAAAATAAAAATTGGTTTGAAAGAAAGCACTTTTGTCATCATTGAAGCAAAACACACAGGAGAGAAAGTCTTTGTTGTATGTGGTGGGGGGGGGGGGGGGGGGGGGGGGGGGGGGGTTTCATTGGACACAGGGGAACCGCTGCTCTAAATAATCTAATATGTTTTGTTCTTGTTCCTCTGCTTGCCTAATGTTCAAGTCACAGTATTGAAGACCACATTACTTTTTACATTCATACTTAGTTTTGGTTAATGTGTTAATGTTAATGTGAAGGGCAAATATCAATACCAGAATTCTGTTTCTCTGGTATGCTTTAAATTAACAACAATGATAATTTTATAAGAGCATGCATTATTTTTCTTTGAATGGTGATTTTCTCATTTCAAATAAACATTATATACTAACTACTGTATATGTTGCAGTAGATATACAAAGATATCTGCTTAGGTAGTGTTTATCGCTTTGGAATGCAGGGAAACGCCTTTGAACAATGAATTTAGTGTATGTGTCATGAGTATGTGTATCTCCAACCTACAGGGGAACAGGAGTCTGTGGCAAGATGGCTTGGTGGTTAATAATTGCTAAAACTATCCAGCCTGATTCTGGTCTGTATGAAGCTGAAGTGAAATTATCTTCCAGCAACATACTTGAAACTTGCAGCTATAGTGCAGATTTAAGTATATGGACATATATCCCTATCATAAAAGAAAAATTGTAGGTGGACATGCAGATGTTTACTGTAGATGTTAGCTCACTGGGACCATCTGCATTAACTGTCTGACGATACAGATTTATACCAATCGCGAAACTCACCTGGAATTTTAGTTATCCTGTTGTTTCCCTCCAGTTTCTCTCCTTTCTTTTTCTTCAGGTTCACGAGTTCTTTATGTAGCTCTAGTGTTTTTAACTTGTGCAGATGTGTCTGAGCCTTAATTCTAATTTCCCAGAGCAAACTTTGGTTTTGCATTTGTTTTCCTTTGCATGGAGCACCTCTAAAATGTACTTAATTCAATCTAAAAACAGGTTTTGGGGAGAATACTGGTGTGTATGTGGTTTCCTCTCAAAAGAGAACATTGTTTTTTCTTTAACCACCATACATGGTTGTGTTTACTGTGGGTGGATTTACTTACTAAATTCAAACAGTTTGTATGTTTCTTACTTCTTTAACATTCAAATTTCCCTTGCAGATGAATAAAAGATGAACGCACCACATAGTTTCTCTCTCTCCTTCTTACTAAATCTCTGTCTTTCAAACACACAGCTGACTTTTACTGTTTATTTACTTTACATGTGTTGTTTTTCCATCGTGTCCCTTAGAATAGATGTGTGAAATTGTGTTTTTTTTTAACTGTGTCTCTTCACTTTGGCTCCCTTAAAATTGCTGAATATTCAGGCTTCACAGTATTCAGCACCTGCATGGTCTGTATAATATGGTTGGCTAATGTGCATCGTTCCATTCTGCCAGCTAATGGGATTCCTGCAAAGAACAGAATGGAGAAACAGTAGAGCGACGGGTGAAACTTAAACTGTACCAGAACACTAGAGCGGATTCAGCTGAGGTAAGAAGTTTGGAGGACGATACCCATTCCTGGCAGAACTTGAAATGTCTTGGGACATGAGCTGAATTTTTGGAGGCAAAACCCAGATCTAGTCTTTATTTTGCTGATACGGCGCTAATGTTATTTGTGGAAACATACCTTGGAGCACTAAAATTAGCCTTTGCATAAATGGGTCTTATCATGACGAGCTATTTTCCCTTCTGAATCAGACACTGGAACAATAGTAATAAATAGACTCTGGAATGTTCTGAGCCTATATCAATTATTTCTATTTCTGTTTTTCAAACAGCCTCTATTACTCATCTTGATAGAGGGTGTCAGAAAACTCAGACGAAGGCCGAGTTTCTTTTTCATTGAACTACCTCCAGCACCATTTCTAAGGAAGTTTAAATTGAGTTTTTCTTCATTAAGACTTTACTATTCTTTCAGATTGGCTTGCATATTAATTTGGCGGCTATTTGCAATTCTCCTAACAAAAAAATAAAAAAAATAAACAAAGACACAGTAATGGGAAACTCCAGACGCAAATCGCACACCCTCAAAAAAAAAAAAAAAACATCACTTCTGCTCCATTTATGAGAGAAATCTATTTGCTGAGTGTGTATGGCCTTGGAGGAAGACAACATTATTATGTTCATCATTTTAATTATGTATTACTTAGCCTCTGCAGAAAACTGTGTTATTCTAAGCACTTTGCAAACAAATGGTTGATAGCTAGTGTATTATTATTAGTTTATCTGAAATAATAATGTCCAAATAACACACCGGCCATTATTCTTCAAAAGATATCAAGCTGGGATATAAATGATTTTGTGGGATAACCATTAGGCAAACGGGGACAGAAAACATAATGCAAAACGTTCACTTTTCACTTAATTATCATAGAAGTCTATGAATATGGTTTGAATATGATTTTACGACTCTTGACTGACTGATTGAAATAAATATCATAGCCAACATTTAACTTACGAACTGACAACTTTCTGTTCGGTTATCACTACGATGTATTTCCTGAATAAACTGAACAATTTCCTGCTTTTCAACTCAACAAATCTAATTTTTTTTTACCATATCTAGTAAAACTTTTTCACATGAATTAACCTCTACACCGACCCTAGTTCTGTTTTTATTTGTTTTTTCTTGCAGCAGAATCTGGGTGGAGCTGTGGCTGGTGCCAGCAGCTGGTTATCTTAGCTTTGCATAAAGACAGGAAACAGCTGACCTGGCTCTGTGAAATGGAGTGGCGAAAAGTACTCGGATCATGTACAAATATTCTGTTACAAGCAGTTGATTTCACTGTCGTAAAGGTACACAACTGTAGAAAGCAAACTGTACTTCACAAATCAAAACTAAAAGTACTTGTATACATTACATGTTGAAGCAATGTATAATAAATGTAATGCTGTAGCCAGTCGAGGTGGAGTTATTTCATTAATGTCAAATCATTTATTTGTGTGTAAACTCTTTATTTGCTACTACTATCTAGTTACTAGTAATCTAGTTACTAGTGTCTATATCTGCCGGATGTTTAATGTAAGTAAATGTAAGTATGTAAATGTAAAGTAGCATAAAATACAAATAATCTATGAAAGTAAAGTATCTCAAAGTTGTTTTTGAATGCTATTGTTTTTGTGTGGTATATAGTTCATTTCCCACCTACCAGAACCTCAAAGGCTCACTGATTAACAAGTTATATCCTATTTGTTTAATCTGTATAAAAACAGATTAGCAATTTAATGTTTAATGGCTAAATTCCACCTGGGATGTCTGCACCGCGTTCCAGCTGTTACACGGCCACTCGAGCTAATTGCATTCTCACACTAGTTAATGCCTCTAAGTAGCTACAAGTGGTGCATCAAAGTATCTGCAAGAAAGACAATCAGAGGAGACAAAGTAAGAAATGTGACTAAACGCTCTGCTTCTGAAATGCTCCCGGTGGGATATGAGGCCATGTGGAGGACGGAACAAAACTGAACCGCACACTGGATGCAGCACAGATGTGGGCTTGGGAATTTTGAGGACCCAAACCTGCTAAAACATCTGCATTTTGAGTTATACCAATTGTTTTAAATGGCTGAAAATTAGCCAAAAGCATTGTGAGGTGTGTCAACACCCCAATGAAAACCCAGTTTCAATTTTGGTGCGTTAAATGAGTACCCAGCGACCAAAGCTACTTTTTCTGCAAGGCCAAAAGGCTAAAAGGACAATATTTTATTAAATAGATTATTAATAATACTAAACAAATAAATAGATTGAAAAAATAATATTCATATATGTTTTTATGGGAGTCCTTCGGTTAGCTTCTCCCTCTCCTGTGCTGCTCTTCATGTAACTACATGAACCTTGCAATAAACATAGTACGTGGTTATGATTAACTGTGCTCTATGTGGCTTTCACTCACCTGGAAGAAAGAAAAAAAAGATTAAATGAGAAGGCTGTTTAGCTTTACTGGTGTTTTACTACCAGCTGACCAGCGGCAGCACATATTTGCCTTCCTGCCTCGCGTTACGCCAGCGGCTACTCGAATGGAAATGTATATATACATAAAATGAATGGGGCTATCTGACCTTTTCCCAAAATACTGCTGGTGCTGTGGTGTTGGCATTTCACAGAATGTTACTTAAATAAAAATAGAAAATAGGAGCATCAAATGACACAGTTAAATGAGGCGCACCAAGTATTGCTTTAAGTGCGTTCAGGCCTTTACAGGGGTTATATGCTTCACTGTTTCTTGGCCTGAAGCAGTAACTTCCTGGATTCTCAGCTGGTTGCCTGGCAACTGCTCAGAGCCAAGAAATATTCCCCCATAAACAGGGATGGGCTCTGTAGGTTCCGTGACTTCAACCTCTGAAAATATTTCAAACTTGTGGTGGCACTGACATCCTGGCTCTGGCTCAATCCACAAACTGTCCACTGCACATGGACAAATCCTCAATCTGGTTGGGTAATTATACATATATGTGTGTGTGTGTGTGTGTGTGTGTGTGTGTGAGAGAGAGAGTCTGTGAACAGCAGTTAACCTTTTCTGAATCTGCCAAATCAGCCTAGTCACACAGAAGTTCATGAACTAGTCGTGGAATTTAATCTATTAGTTTGTGTCCATGGAAACGAGAATTTCATCCTTGTTTTCCTCTCTTTATCTTATCAGCCTGCGACTGTGCGGAGGCTCCACTGCAGGTCAAAAAACGTGAGCCTCATAAGTCAACAATACAACTGCTTAACGCTACGTCCATCCATTTTAATCAATTTCTACTTTAATCCTGGAAAAAACATGTTTTCCGTCAGCTTTTAATAACGATCTTGTCTCGATCGCTCACACGGAGATGAAGATACTCCCGTTTTTTCCTCACTGTCACGGTTTTCCTGTTAAGCATTTCTCAACATAAAAACACGACAGTGCCCTTGATAGCTCAACAATACGGCCGACTATGGTGAAGGCCATCAGCTTGAATTACATTGTCCTTGATTCTAAAGGAGAAATAGCAGAAGTGGCTTCATGACTGGTGCTATGGAGACAAACACACTTCGCATTACATTACAAAACCTTTATCATTGCAATGCTACTAGTATAGCGTTTACATGACTGAATTTAGCTGTGCTAGATATGTGCATTAGATATTTCTTTAAAATAGTACACCGTGTTGTGGGTGCATTCGACTATTGTTTTGGGTTCTGTGTGTGTGTGTGTGTGCATCAAGTTTGGCCATATAAATGAGATGAAGTTGTCAAACTGGATTTCATATCCCTCATTTAATCCTTGCTCTTGTCACTTTTATAGATTTCATCATATTGGACTTTAGACTGTGAAATGTATCCAACCTCCACTGTTACACAATTTAATTATTTATCCACACGTCACATTTAATTTTTGCTCTCGTCAACCTTCATATATTTAATAGGCCCACATTTCATTTGTTTATCCATAGTACAGTCCATATTTCCTTTGTACGGTTAATATTTAATTTCAAGTTTTTCCATTGCACAACTATGAAAAAATTTGATAATAATAGATTATCAACAAAGTTGTGTTGGCCAAACACACAAAACAATAGTCTTAAACTAACTTCCAGCCTAAACAATCTCTCCTGAGTTTAAGAGTTACACTAAGAACCACCTGATAGCCGAAAAAAAATAAATTCTCTCTGTCTTTAAGCTTCTCTTGTCTGGAGGTGGGCAGGACAGAAGAAAAGCATGTTTTTTTTTCTTGCTGTCAGGTGTTAGAAAGAGGCTATGACACCGCTGTCATAGACTCATCTGAATAAATGATTCATGACATCGGGGTGGAGAGCCGCAGTGGCTCCTCGCTCGTCACTCACGGAGAGAACACGGAAAGTGATGCAATATTGCGAGGATCAAATCAGATTTTGAACGTGGAGTGCAGGGAGAGAATATATAGTAAAGAATGGAGGTTTGAAAACTTGGGTATGTCGTGAGCGAGAGAAGAAAATGGGAGCGGAAGTTTTATAAAGCAACCCGATACAGATAAATGTCATTAACATTATTGAATATATCCTGAACCGCACCATCAATAACACATACATTGCAGGTAACAGGCATACAGTCAGATTTCCTTCAAAAAAAAAAAAAGATCCTGTTGGGGATTTCATTGCGCTAATGCCTCAAACTCTCTCCAAGGTTCCTCGGTCCAAGTTAATTTAGGATTACTGAAATGCCAGGGTGTGAAGGTGGAGCAAAAGGATTTGGGCCACTAGTACTGTACTCAGGGTTTTTTTTCAAAAACAAAAACCTGGGTAATTTGAAAATAATGCCTATATCAACTATTCTAGTTAGTTGTAGATGCATTGTAGTCTCAGATGCATAAATGTAGCTATAATATGCAAATATATAGCCTTTATTTACTATGAGAGTAGCTCATTATACAGTCAGCTCTTGAACGAGACGCCCTCTGTGAGTGAAGGAGAGCTCGTATGTCCGGTCCGGTTAGGTCACCAAGATTGCAAAATGAATGACAATACAGTGAGCGGCATAACAAAACATTTCCTTGGGTTGCAGTTCATGTAAGTATAATATTATACTCTTTATGTCTAATCATTACCTCTGGAGGAAATGAACACATTCATGGGAAATGACGATGAAAGAAAAAAATAAAGAGACAAACCAAAGATGCACAGGCCACTGCACCTGGTGGGGAAAAGCAGGTGAGGGTTTAGATGATGTTGACACATTGATGTCTCACTAATACTGAGGTCAAAGCAGCTAAACACTGTCAGTGTCATATTAAAAGAATGCAGCCTGAAAGCTTCTGCATTCCTGTGGACTTGTGGTTGTGTTGTCGGTTCACCAGTTTGACTCTGTTTCCTTGTTTTCTCCGTCTTCCCTCATTCACTTTTCTCAACCTTCCCTCCAATTTGCAACTCTGCTTGAAGGATATGGATTGAAGTCAAATCAGGGACAGTTTATATGTACGGCCCAGTACATAAAAAATTGAAGATGGACCTAAAATTGGAGAAATATTGAAAAATACAAAGAGATTCTTCAGGACATTCAATGTAGACATACACATTGGTGACAAATGAAAGGAAAAAGCTTCATAAATGAGTAGATAAAAATGCAGATGCTTCTATACAGGGAAAACATAGTAAATACAATCAAATAGAGACTAAAGATATAGGGTATTAATTAACATATATTAATCAACTGGATCATCATATCAAATCCATTTTTAATACTATTCGTGTTTGTCATTTTTCTGTTATATCCATTAAATACACACACTTAAACCACAATTAACCTTTGCAAACTGTGTATTCAGGCTTTAACAAAATTGGGGGTGTTGAACTATTATTCCAACTTTATGGGCAACAGTGTGTATACGCACACACACTTGGATACCTCTCTGTTTTATTGTCAGCGGCAGGGTACACAGGATTCAAAGGAAATGAATATGCACAAATAATATGTTTTCTCTTGTACTGGAAAAAATTTGAAAGACAAGAACATGCATCAGTTACATGTTTCTCATAGTGGCTTATCAGCTGGTCTGGGAGATTCTAAAGCTGAAACATTTGTGTATAGCAGCAGCATTTTTGGAAGAAGTGCAAGTCAGCCAAGTAGTGAATGGTTTCCACTGTACAAGGTGCATGATTTTGAGTAGGACTGAACATACTGTGTTCACGCAGAGGTCTGTTGAAGATGATTCAAATCGTGTGTTGACAGTCACCAGATTTCAACCCAGTTGAACGGCTATGGGAAAGTTTGCAGTGAAATGGTGCTACTCTCCACTACCATCAAGAACAGGGAGGGCAAACACATGTTTAAATGATGTTCATTCATCCCCGTAAAGCTCCATGAAAAATTCCAATATCAGTTGTTAATAAAGGTACCGCATATGTATTACCACAAACTGGTGACACTACTGTGCTTTTTTCCTCTGAATTGGCAGATCAGCAAATACAAACTGGCACATCTAAAGCTGTTAACACGATGTAGTGTCCCAATGAGTCGAGCGTCCCATTAATGTGTAATTAATTGCCAGAATGTGCTTTGGTACTGTCTAAAATGTAAATACTGTTCCACAAATGCATAGACTGCTAGACAAGTAAATACAATCTGTCACATTCCAATACAATTTATAGATTTAAAATTCAACAATGTATTGAGGTTCCTTTAACCCAATTTATGAGGTGCACAGGTTCTCGACCATCCTCTAATGGTGGCCAGTGCAAATAAATGAGAGAGAAGCCTAACACCCAGTAAAAGATGCAGTGCATCATGGTGAAAAATGCTTTGTTGCCATTCTGTTCTGTAAGTCTTGTAGAATATTGTGGAAACATATTCAAAAGTTAGCATGTGAACTCTGAGCACCTGCAGCGGCTCATACACTTGTATTTAGTGCGATGTTACATATCGAGTTAGTTCCTCTTTAATCAGGTAGGCGGAAAAAGCAGAGGAGTAAAAGAAAAGCCTTCCCCTTGTAAGCACACACACACACACACACACACACACCTTTGTTACACTGAAAAGATACCAGAGCATGCAATGCATTCTGGGAACTGCCCTTGCACGGAGTAGTACAAGGTTGTACAGCACTGAAAATAAACATCAAATTATCAAAGTTGCATTTCCTGAATCGACTAGGAACAAATTCTAGGGGACTTGTCAGGTATTTAGTTATAAGGTACAACATATATACACACACAGTTCAGGGTAAAATGTTCTTTAGGGAACCACTTAATACCTGACTGTCAAGGTGAGCGCAGTGGAAACATGATGCAGCATGATAATCATCTGCTGGAGCTTGGCAGTTTGTGTCAAAACTTTTTTTCGTTTTGTTAAGCTATTGTACAACAGTAGTAACGTTGTACAATACCAAAAAGTATTGGTCTCATAATTTGGACTGATAAAAGTATAATGAATAAAAGATCATTAAGACCAAGATGGTTCAGATTGTCTACAACCTGGTGCTGCTTTGACAGTCCTGTAACCCCCAAATATACAAACTGAGACAGACAAACACACACAAAAAAATGGTTCCCTCGACAAAACGTCAATGTGATTTTTCCATTGGATTTTGGATTATTGCAGAAAATAAGATCTGTGTTAAACAAAAGTTTATAATACTTCCAGGTTTTTTTCAGAAAGGTAATCTTCACAAATGAACACCACTTTAAAGATTTTTGAAGCATTTTGAGTTAAAAAGCTAATATTTAGGCTATAAACCAACTACACCACGGTCACATGACTTCATAGTCAAGTCCATTAAGCTACACTACAGTTTGAAAAAAAACTACAAGCATAAAATGCTATACATTGATAAATGTACAAATTGGAAAGTTTGAGTTAGAATAGTTAGCAAGAGCGCGAGTATAAACATAACTGTTATGAATGTACATGTTTGGTGTAACGTCCAGACAACCTTTGTAGTCTCATTTAGTCTTGTTATAGATAGATAGATAGATAGATAGATAGATAGATAGATAGATAGATAGATAGATAGATAGAAATACTTTATTGATCCCCGGGGGGGAATTCTGGTGTTACAGTAGCAGCATAGAAAGTTAAAGTGACCACCACCATGCATGAATACAAACAAATAAGCAAAAAAATTAAAAAATGTTGTAAGTACCAGATCAACAATAAGAATTAGCAAACAAATTTGCAAGGTAAATAAATAAATAACATAAAGGTAAATAAATACAAAATGCAATATACACTATAAAAAGTACCAAATGCAATGTTGTTAGCACCCACCCTTTTTAAGACGTGAAAAATCTTCAGTGTGCGTGAGTGGAACATTTACTGACATATTTTATGTCATAGAACAAAGCGTGAAAATCTCCTACGTTTGTGTTAACCTTATTTCAGTCAGCTAACCAAAAACCCATTCAAGAAAAAAAACCCATTGACTTTGACATGAGGGAACTGGAAGTGCAAAAATGCTAATTCATTCCTTTTTTCATTTGAGGGCTCATTCTTTCAGCATTCATTTCAGCTTGAACGCTCCGTTCATCACAAGTCCTTCTTTGAGTAAACCTGCAGCCATTAACTTTTTTACCTCATCAGAACAAGGGTAAGGTCGTTTGGAGAACAGAAGCTAAACCAGAGATGTTCACACATCTGGATATTATCTGACCAAAAGTACTTTATGGCCTTTTTTGTTGGCCTGTGTTAGCTCAATTTATTTTCATATTGTATCTCTGTTCAAACCACTGACAGTAAAATAAATAGTTAGCTAGAGCTAATGTATACCACATACAACATGTTCATATGTTAATATGAAAACGACAGCTGTGGATTGAGCAAAAGACATATTTAGATGGAGTGATTTAATGTTTAACTGAACATTCACTCGCTTCACATACTTTGTTTGACCAATAAAGATATTATTTAAAACACGGAACGTCACACTTACACATGGAGAATTTTTATTGTGTGGTAGTGCAACCTTTACTTGAGTAAATTATCTGAATGCTCCTTCCCTGAACTACAAGGTATCAACTCAACTCCTGTTTCCAGTGTAGTCATATTGTAGAATCCCACATATCCTCCACCGTTTACAATATTTGGAGACATCCTGGTTGACAGACTTAGTAACCCTCAACAGACTCTAATTAAACCTCAAACTTAGGAATCATGGAAACAGCTGTTGGGCTTAATGTGCATTTGGACTGCTCTTCTCCAATTGATCTTCCTGAATTGGCTTCAATGATTTCCTTACCCAAACCGTTAACTTTTCAGTCAGGTTTTAGAGCGCACCATAGCACACAGACAGCACTGGTGAAGGTTACAAACAACCTCCTAATGGCATCCGACAGAAAACTTCTCTCTGAACTTGTCTTGTTAGGTCTGAGTGCTGCATTTGACACCATTGACCATCACATCCTATTACAGAGACTGGAACACTTCACTGGCATAAAAGGAACTGCATTAAGCTGGTTTAAGTCCTATTTATCAGATCAGTTTCAGTTTGTACACGTTAACAATGAGTCTTCTGTCCACACTAAAGTTAGACATGGAGTTCCACAAAGTTCGGTGCTTGGGCCGATGTTATTTACCTTATTTATGCTTCCTCTGGGTAATATTATCAGGAAAAACTCCATTATTTTCCACTGTTATGCAGATGATATCCAATTATATTTATCAATAAAGCCAGATGAATCCAATCAGTTGACCAAACTCTAAGTCTGCCTTAAGGACATGAAGTCCTGGATGACCAGCAATTTTCTGCTTAGCCCTAAACACTATAGAGACACACACACTGGATGGCGTTACTCTGACCTCCAGCTCCACTGTGAGTAATCTGGGAGTTATCTTTGATCAGGATTTGTCCTTTAACTCCCACATAAAACATATTTCCAGGACTGCCTTTTTACATCTGTGTAATATTACTAACATCAGGCCCATCTTGTCTATGAATGATGCAGAAAAATTAGTCTTCAAATCTGTCACTTCCAGGTTGGACTATTGCAACTCCTTATTATCAGGCTGCCCCAATGAGTCCTCAAGGTATCTCCTACTGGTCCAGAATGCTTCTGCTCATGTACTGACGAGTTATGGAGAAGAGATCATATTTCTCCCATATTGGCTTCTCTTCACTGGCTTCCAGTAAAATCCAGAATAGAGTTTAAAATCCCTCTCCTCCACAGTACCGTACTACCCCACTAGAGCACTGCGCCCCCAGAATTCAGAAATACTTGTGGTTCCTAAAGTCATCAAAAGTAGTGCAGGAGGCAGAGCTTTCAGCTATCAGGCTCCTCACCTGTGGAATCTCCTTCCAGTTCGGGTTCGGGGGGCAGACACCCTCTCTACATTTAAGAGTAGGCTAGTTTAGGGCTGGCCCAGGCCTTGGACCAACCCCTTGTTGTGCTGCTATAGTCCTAGACTGCCGGGGGACTCCCCATGATGCACTGGGCTCCTCTCTCCTCCTCTTCCTGTCCATCCTTATGGTACATGTCTCTTTAATGTCTGCTACTAACTTGGTATCTTCCCCGGAGCCTTTTTGTGCTTTTCTCATCTTTCAGGTTCCTGTGGTCGTGATCCTGGTTCTGGTTCTCTGGCTTCAAGAATCACTGCTGCGGATCATCAGACACAGCCACAGCCACCTTTTTACAAATTTTAGTTGTGTTATTGTTGTTCATATTTTAACTATTACATACTATAACACGGACCCTGACAGAAAGCCGCCCACCTCTGATCCTGGTTCAGTTCAAGGTTTTTTCCCGTTAAAGGGGAGTTTTTCCTGCCACTGTTGCCTAATATAATATCTGATGCTTGCTCATGTGGGGATTCTTGAATCCTTTATTTTTAAATCCTGAATCGTTGGGTCTCTCTCTTAATTAAAGAGTTTGGTCTAGACCTGTTCTTTATGGAAAGCACCTCGAGATAACACTGTTATGAATTGGCGCTATATATAAAGATTGACTGAGTGAGTGAGTGAGTGAGTGCAAATCAGGGATTAACTGCCAAGCTCAGAGTGATGTTCTATTCAGCCTGAGGCCTAGGACAAAATCATTTCTGTTGCTTCAATAACTCTGACCGTTAGCATTGCCATGAGTGAAGCAAGGGTACATTTCCTTAGGAAATAAACACACATTCAAAGACCACTAAGATCACTAATAAAACTGAATCAAGAAAGAAATTCTTGATCTTGCAGTTACAATTTTTTTCTGGTTAAAAATTTCAAACTGCTTTTGGGGCAGCTGTGGCTTTGAGGTAGAGCGGGTCATCCATCAGGTGGGTCGATCCCCGGCTCCTCCAAGTCTACATGTCGAAGTGTCCTTTGGGTGAGACACTGAACGGAAGTTGCTCCTGAAGCATTGCGTCAGTGTGTGAACGTGTATGAAAGAATAGTCTCCTCCAACTTAGACTTCTCCTGTATGAATGTGTGAACGGGTGAACGAGGATGTGATGGAAAAGCGCTTTGTGTTGTCGAAAGGACTAGAAAGGTGACGTACAAATACAGAGCACTTACTGTTTTAAGATTCAAATATGAATGTGTCCTATTTAGTAAAAAGAAAAAAGTTTGTATCTTCATCCTATTTATTTTCTATTGCACAGTACGTGGAGTCCAATCAGATGTTTAACATGCTTACAGGCATTTACTGTGACTGTCAGTTGTCAGAATGTCTCTGAAATTACATCACCACCAATTAACCATTTCGAATGTTCCTGCGTTAGAATGAGGCTGCTTCTCTGCTGAGTAAAACAACAAGGAGAAGAAAAAAATACACTCTTTTCTTCAGTCAGCATTGCTGAGGGAATCTCTCGAGAATCTACAGTATTGTTCTTCTCCTTAAGTAAAATAAGAACAGTGTCTGACGTATATTTTTTTTCCCAGCAGCAGCTGCTAAATAGAGTCTGAGTTCCATATTCTCTGATGATTCCCAAAGTTAATAGTGTTTCATAACTGCTCAGTCATGCGCTACGAAGCAAAGGCAAGAACTGTTTTTATTGACGTGTGGCAACAAGATCTGAATATAACACGTCAGAAAGTACATCCACCTTCTTCTTCGTCAGTTTTCATTCAAACTCACGCGCATGCATACTTGTACTTCAGTACTTGTGAGGACCCTCTCTCACATGCATTCGTGTACAGTGTATTTCTTAGCTCCTGACCTGAAAAATGACTACCAACTAAGAAGTGGTGGCTGACCAAAATGTCCTCACTTTCCTCTTATGCTGTTTAATTTCTATTGGTCCTCACAAAGACAGAAGATAACAGCGCATACGCACAAACGCACACCTTGAATTCATATAATCCAATGCTGCCACCAAGTGTTTCATAGTGGACTACATAACGTGCAATATGCTGTACTCTTTCCCTTGTTACTTATATGTGTATACATTCAATGTCTTATCTGAGCCACAGACTGATGGCCCACCTAAGCACAAGTCAACCAATTACGGGAACAAATCATCTAATGGTTTCTGGAAATACTGATGCTTGACAATAACAATAAGAGGCCATTTACAGTGTTACAATGCCACACTCAGTGCAGGATTCCAGAGGTATTGCTGAGTCTAGCTCAACAAACAACTAAAACGTATTGTGCAGTTAATACAGCAATTTCACAGACATAATGGTGCTTTTTCCCCAGAGGACACTAATGATAAATATTAGAAACCTATTACAAGGAACCCACACCTTAGTACAAGCTTAGGTGTATGCAATGTTTGAGTTGTGCTATGAAAATTAACATGAAAAACCAAAAAGGCAACACAGAGTGCTTGAGTGCCCCTCTCTGCGAGAGAATATTCATGTTATGGGTCTTTGCTGTGACGCCTTTATATATTGAACTGTGGTTCTCAAGGCTTCCATTAAATGAGCTCCATGCAGATGTACGAACACAAGATGGCCATGTTACGTCAGAGAGAGCAAGTTGATATCGTAGCATCCATCCACCTGGGGAAACAAAGGACAAAGAGACAGATTTTTCTTAAAAAGCCCTGAATACTCGAACAGGTGTCAAGTAATTCGGCTATATGTGCTTGTACAGATGTACATGTGGCAGTAATGCAACCTGTAGAAAGATATTTAACAATGTGCCAACAAAGGCAGGGAGGAAGAAGACAGCTTGCTGGTAAATATGGATGTGAACAATGCTGGTTTCCAACTTTCAACTTTCAAACAGTGTGATTCGATGCATAACACTGAGTGTAAAAAAACACTTCTGCTTGTTTGCAAGATGACCCACAGTATATAATAAAAAAGTATAATATTAGAGTAAAAAGTATAACATATATATAAAGTATTGTCTCCCTGGTTTTAGAAACAACTGAGCCAGTGTGAATCTTTGTTAAGTGGAACTGAAATTCGGAAATTCATCTGAAAGTGCAAAGGCCAAAATCCTGAGAAGTATCGTAACAAAAACAAGGATTAAACTGACACAGCTGCTGTTGTAAGCCAGAAAAATATATAACAGAGCTTAAATTACATCACTGTGTCCTCGAAAGGTGTTTTACAACATAGGTTTTGGGAACAAGGAAGAAAAATGTCTCCCTTGACTGCCTCTGTGTCAACTAAATTTCAATATCAGACTAGCTGAAAGCAGTGGTGATCTTCAGACTTACATCAAAGCGGCCGATAGAGGCGGTGGTCTGGTTGCTCTGCATCACCTCAGTCAGAGCCCACATTTGCTGGATACTGGAGGATACAGTCTGGGGGTCTGGGAGGCCCTGGGAGACACGCAGGAGAACATTTATTCTACACACAATGCTGGTGCCACGCATCAGTCTAAGTCCCTCCTTCCCCGCTCTGCCATAAAAATGGGTTTAATTGTTTGGAATTGTAAAAACTTGACTTGAAAAAATGTCGTGACCTAAGTCTCCTCAGCTGTAACCGTGGTTACAGAGACAGACTGACAGACAGACAGACATGTTTACCTCCAGGTCAGGGTGTTGGTCAACCACGGTCAGGTCAGACAGCCAATCAGAAACCTCCTTCTCTGGATCCTGAAAAGAGGACCAGGAAAATGCCATTTTAATTATGCAGTTAAGTCCAATGTTTCAATCACCAAGCTGACATATTTTCATTAGCTTGATTTCAAATTTCCATTTATTAATTCTGGGATTTGAAAAGTTTACTTTGGCGCCATCTGGTGGTAGCGCCGAGAATAACAACGTAGATAGTTACGCCTGCCTCTGCACTCCAGTGATCTAAAGCCAGGAGCATAATTACACTACAAATCAAACATTCCCTGGCATATCATTCTGATGTCATGTACATAAAAGCTAGAGGAGTTCTTACCTCCTCTCTCAGTGGCATTTAGACCTTATGAAGTACATTATTCTGCCTTTGCTATCTTACTTGATCGTCTAAAGTTCTGAATACATTTTCTGCCAACAGAACAAAAGCGAAAACTAACTGGCTCCGTATGAGGGAACATTTTGATCTCTTCAAGGCTGAAGGTTAGCCAGGCAGAGGACGGCTGTCTCAGGATCAGTCTCACAGACACCACGTGATCCGGCTCTACCTGCATCTGTACAAAAAACAGAAAAGAATGAATTAACTAAATGAGGCAGTTAAACAAGCAAGTTTCTCTGTAAAAACACGTACATGTATTTGATGCTGCCATCTGAGTTGATGATACTTGAACTTTTTTCAGCTTTTTGCTGTGACTTCTTGTGTGACCAATGGAAACCACAGACACTAAGCTAATTGTATTGGTATCTTTGGTGTGAGCTCTCTAAATTACATGCTCTTCACCAACAGCAACAAGGAATGAAGAGAAACGGTCCCAGCGTCAGTTTTGATTAATGAAGCAGAGTCAGTAAACACTTCATGATATTAGTTAACAAAATGTGCTTAACCCTTTCATGCATGAATTATGATAACCTCAGTCAGGATTGTTTTACTAAGTGTTTTTATTCATCTTTAGGCATGAAAAACAAGGTTTGAATTTTTTTTTTTCAACCCATATTTTATAAAGATATATTTACATGTCCAGTACTTGAAATACAGCTAGTGATGAATGATGTACAATTCAGTGGACATGTGATTAATCATAATTTCCCCCCAATGTAAAATCAATACTTGGAAAATTTCGCAATTGCATGACTCCTTAGATGTTACTTGATGTCATCATATTTTTTTTTACCTGCAAGGGTTTCTTTTTATAGAAGGTTTGAACAGAAATAAATTAGCAACTTGGTGTTTCTGTCTGTCTGTCCACCATCTTGGTTTCACTCTTCTTTGTTTTTCACTTGCAATGGCTTCCCACTGGGTAGCAGTGTATGAGATGATGCAATAGCATCCACTGTAGTGGCTGATATGCAACTATGCCATCAAAACTCATGCATATACAAGAAAACAGCTTTTGAATAGCTGCACACTGTAGTGACCTCTATGCATGAAAGGGTTCATCATGTTATTTTGCCAACAAATGTTCTATATTTTGAGCTACAACCTCCTCTATTTGGCTACGTGATGAGAAAACATTAGGTGGATAACTGCAGCATGCTTCCTACGGTACACATTGTTTGCAGTCAGTTGTGGCTGGCAGCCATGGCGGGGGAGTTGCACCTTGCTGCTACCCAAACAAAATACAGTACAGTGACATTGGTGGGCACTGCGTGCAGGAATTTAATCGGATAAAATTTGGATTTGTGTTTTTAAAGTAATTCTGTGAATTTGCTTGGCTCATACAGGGGTTCACGTCCCCTTACACAGTCCCAGGATACATCCTTAAGGCTAAATGTGACAAACAATAATCCATAAACAGAATAAACATCATTTACACATCAGACCTGGAGCACCATCTGAGGTAAACACAATTTAAATCACCATTCACCATCTGGCTCTACTTGCAGAGAGAATAAACAAGAAATTAATGGAAGAAATGAAAAAGATAACTCAGCTCGTATTGTCTCCACATATCAACATTACAGCGCAGTACAATTGAGACTTTCCTGCCGAGTTGGCAGGACTGAATCCAACGCTGCCTGAGAGGTAAAATAAACTGCACTAAGCTCTGGCAGGCAGTGGAAGTTTTCTGCCTAATGGGATCTGTTGGTTTACAGATCCAGTGTGGAGTTCAGCTACAGTTGTGTAGAATAGTGGGCTATCATTTAATGCTCACTTGGGATAGAAGAGAAATAAATATTCAGGGCTGGCCAAGCAGTGCCTACACGGAGAAGGTTTGGCTGAACACGACTCTGGACCAACAAAACAAGAAAAATGTGGTATCATCTTATAATTTCCGTTGCTATGAGCACATTTGCAAGTAGAATAGTCTTTACAGAGTTCTAATATCTCATGTAGATGTAGTCAGCCCTTCAGGGTGGAGGTAGAGTGGAGTTAGACGATTGCTATAGTCAGGGCAGTGACAGCTTGTCACAACTGGTGCATCTGTGTGACAACAGGTGAACGGGAGGCAAATCGAAAAGCACTTTGAATAAAAGCCAATAATCTGAAGAGCTGAATTGACGTTATGGACGTCATTCTATCGTTATTGAAAGATGTGCTTTAGGTCATTGTTAAAAACTCTAACATGTTCCACCTACATCACTAAGACATCCCTTGTCAGTGTGTGTGCAATATGTACGTTTAAATCTCAACCATGTTCTAATGGAGGGGACTTTAACCCTTGTGATGTCTTAACATTCTGTATATTCCCCTTCTCTAAACCCCTCAAATAATGCAGCTTAATTGAATTTTAAACCCCAAATCTAGTTTACATGATGAAACAACCTGTTATTCATCAATTCAAGTCAACTTAAGTCAGTTTCATTTGACATTCAACACAAGTCATCTCAGAGCGTTTCGGGGGTTTTCTCTGCTGTTTACCACGGTGGCGGGTCATTTTTGACCCTTAGGACAACAGGAAGGTTAAGTTGTCATGTGTAGAAACACTATGTGCCTGAGATTCTGAGATTTTCTACATTCGCATTTTCAAATCAAAGCCTTAGGTCTTCAAAAACTCATGGATTTTTATGTCCCACTGGCACCTGAAACTAAATTCCGCCACCAGTGGATCCCCTTAAACTGTTTTAACATGAGCTTTGACACAGTCTGGAGCTTTAAACTATCAACCTCACAGTCAGAAGGCCACTACTCTATTATCAGCTGTTCATCTGATGAATTAAGGACACAAGACTCTATAGTCAATCTCACACACACACACACACACATGCTTCAGGCCACCTGCATCCTGTGAATGGAGTAGTAGTCTTGGGAGCCTCCCTCAGTATGGGGGTTGTCCATCAAAGGCAGGTCTCTCAGAGCAGTGCACCACTTAGCAGGGGCCTCCTGCCCGGGGCTCCTCTTCAACACACGCACAGTTACATAGGCTGTGTAGTTGTTCTTAAAGGTGATTTCTTTAATCTGAAAGATAAAACATTGCCCGTAAATTATGAATACCGTGCGTATCGGGGGGGGGGGGGGGGGGGGGGGGGGGGACTGGAGTCCCTATGCTACATTACTTTTTTGATATGATATGATGCTATCGGGATCTGATTTAAGTGGACATTTGGAATTGATCTTTCAAATGTAATCAATAAATGAATTATGATTTGCTTAAGCTCTCTCTGGTGTCCTAATGGACGAGATGACACTTACAGTAAAAATAGAGTTGCAGTCAGACTCATTAAAGCGAGAAGAAACATGCCTCCAGTCCACAGTTGGGTTTAACCCGTTGTTTAAGAAGAGAGAGAGTGAGAGAGAGTCTGCCGAATCACAGTATTACCATTTAAACCTAAAGACAGCACCACTGAAACTCCTGGTAGAGATAATTCCTTCATGCATAAACGTACTGCAGGCGTACGCCTTTGAAGCTTTGAGCTAATGAGGAGTCACTCTGCATTAAAAATGATTTTTAATTAGGACTAAATGCTAAGAAGTAGGTCAGTGCCCAAAATGTTTGAAGTCTCTCTCAAGACAGGGAATGCAAGCTTTATATTTAAACAAATGTTTTGTTTTTATGTGTGTGTGTGTTTTCTTCTTAATGAGACAGCGCTGCCGGGGGACGCCGGAGATACTGAAAAAGAAAGTTCAGAGAAAACGGCACTTTGAGAATCATATTTATCGAGCTGCACGCTGAGGGTCGAGGGAGGCGCACTCTGGTTAGATTGCAGATTAGCGATGTGCTAGTACTTTGTTCTAGACAGATAGATTTTTGACACCAGGATCCGCACAAACAGAAAAAAATCATCAGCACCTCATCAGCAGACGAGGGGATGACAGGAACTCAAGTGATCAAGTTACAGTGTGTGTGCGCCTGTAAGGCCTTTTGTCTGGATGTGTGTAGAAAGAGACTTTCCAGCCATTTCTCATCCAATCTCATAATGTGCTTTGCATCGTGGTAAAATCAAGAATTTAGCAAAGATAATACAGCATGGTCACCACTTTTTGATGATACTGAATGGTGGTTTCTGTGCCAAGTAGTGTCTTACGTTGACAGGCTTTCCAAAGGGTAGGGCAACATCTACCACAGACACACCGGAGTGACACGGTTCTGTTTTGGTGTCTCCAATCTGTAGGTGGACCGGAGGCTTGATCGTGCAGCTCACAGGCTTGATGTCATCAGTGCTTCCACTCATCTTCTGGGGGGGGGGACACACATTTACACAGGTACACACTAGATTCAAATCACACACCTTACATTTGATTTCTCACCAGTCACCCTGACCTACCTGCACGTGTACATGTATATTTGTGCACGCCATCGTGTGTATGCATACCTACGTCACCACGTCAACGTAATACATATACAAAATAGAGACAATAAACTGTTGTCAATGTCATAAATCTTTCATTATTTCACTGTAAAGCTGTGATGCTCTCTAGCTAACGTTAGCTGGCCTGTCACAGCACCATGGACAGCGACATAGCTGAGCAGAGAGCAGGAGCAGTAACACGGATGACTCGCTATGTTAAAAAAAAATGGTGTTGTTATGCTGCAAATCAGCTGCGCGAGACGTGCTAATACACGAAGGTAGCATAACGTCAGCGCGGAAGCTAATAGTGAGGAAACTGGAGATAGCAGCGGCAGCAGCAGCTGACGGGTTAGTTCGGCGTTAATGGCGAAACAGGGGTCGAAGGAATAAATAAACAGTATTGGGGGCAGAGCTTACCTTTCTTTGTCAGGTAGGAGTCAGAGTTTAAAAAAGCAACGGTGAGGCTGAGGACAGATGACAGAGGTTGACATGCTAAAGACACTCTGTTACTTCCTGACTGTAACCAAGGCGACAGCGAGAGTCTTAAAGGGCCAGCAGCACGCTCTACTGCCTCCTTATAATTAATCAGTCAGCTCCATCAATATTTGGACATTGACACAATTTTTTTCAGCGTTTCTGTTTTGAAATGAAACAATCAAGATGTGCTTTAAGTGCACACTTTCAGCTTTAATTTGAGGGTATTTACATCCAAATCAGGTGAACGGTGTAGGAATTACAACACATTTTTAATGGTGCCCTCCACCTTTTTAAGGGAGCAGAAGTAACTGGACAAACCGACATAATCATAAATCAAATCGTCACTTTTAATATTTGGTTGCAAATCCAGTGACATGTCAATGTCAATGACAGCCTGAAGTCTCGAACCCACAGACGTCACCAGATGCTGGGTTTCGTCTCCGGTGATGCTCTGCCAGGCCTCCACTGCGGCTGTCTTCAGTTCCTGCTTGTTCTCGGGGCAATTTCCCTTCAGTTTTGTCTTCAACAAGTGAAATGCATGCTCAATTGGATTCAGGTCAGGTGACCGACTTGGCCATTGCAGAACATTCCACTTCTTTGCCTTAAAAGGACTCTGGTTGCTTTCGCAGTATGCTTCGGGTCATTGTCCATCTGCACCGTGAAGCGTGCACCTAAGAGTTTTGAAGCATTTGGCCGAATATGAGCAGATATTATTGCCCGAAACACTTCAGAATTCATCCTGCAGCTTTTGTCAGCAGTCACATCATCAATAAATATAAGAGAACCAGTGCCACTGGCAGCCATACATGCCCACGCCATTACACTACCACCACCATGCTTCACTGATGAGGTGGTATTCTTTGGATCTCGAGCAGTTCCTTCCCTTCTCCATACGCGTCTCTTCCCATCATTCTGGTACAAGTTGGTCTTTGTCTCATCTGTCCATAGGATGTTGTTCCAGAACTGCACAGGCTCTAAACTCTAATCTGGCCTCACCAATGGTTTACACCTTATGGTGAACCCTCTGTATTCACTCTGGTGAAGTCTTCTCTTAACTGCTGACTTTGACACAGACACGCCGACCTCCTGGAGAGTGTTCTTGCTCTGGCCGACTGTTGTGAAGGGGTTTTTCTGGACCAGGGAATGTTTTCCGGGTCTTTTGGCGTTGCTGAGCTGACCAGTGCGTTCTTTCTTTTTTTTTGATTTTTCAGCCTAATGGTGGCTTGCTTCACTGATAGTGACAGCTCTTCGGACTTCAGATTGAGAGTTGACCTCACCAGATTCCAAACACAAATACCGCACTTGAAATGACCTTTTATCTGCTTCTTGTGAATGACATAATGAGGGAATAACACACACCTGGCCATGGAACAGTTGAGCAGCCATTACTTCTGGTCCCTTAAAAAGGTGGAGGGCACATAAAATGCCATTCACCTGGTTTGGATGTCAATACCCTCAAATTATAGCTGAAAGTGTGCACTTATGCAAAACTTATTGTTTGATTTCAAATCCATTGTGGACCTTTATGGACCTGACTGTATTAAACCTATTTATACATCTTTTAAACACTTATTTTCCAATCCTCCTCCCAGGGACCCACGTTGCAGAAACATCTAATACTTGCAGGGCAATGGGCCCCCCAAGACCAGGATTGGGAAACACATCAGCCACTACAGTGGATGCCACTGCATCACCTCATACACTGCTACCCAGTGGGAAGCCATTGCAAGTGAAAAAAAAAAAGAGTGAAACCAAGATGGTGGACAGACAAACAGAAACACCAAGTTGCTAATTTTTTTCTGTTCAAACCTTCTATAAAAAGAGACCCTTGCAGGTAAGAAAATGGTGACATCAAGTAACAACTAAGGAGTCATGCAATTGCTAAATTTTCCAAGTATTGATTTCATGTTGTGAGGAAATTATGATTAATCACATGTCCATTGAATTGTACATCATTCATCACCAGCTATATTTCAACTACTGGACTGAAATGATTGTGACAATGTGATTTACTCTTGATAAATAAAGTGTATATCTTCTCAACTTTATTGATCAAACTCTTCCAAACATATCACAGTGAAACTTAAACCACAATGAACCTTTGCAAACTGTGTATTCAGGCTTTAAAAAAATTGGGGGTATTGAACAATTATTCCAACTTTATGGCCAACAGTGTCTTTATAAAATTTGGGTTGAAAAAAAAAAAGTTCAAACCTTGTTTTTCATGCCTAAAGGTGAATAAAAACACTTAGTGAAAAATCCTGCCTGAGGTTATCATAATTAATGCTTGAAAGGGTTAAAGATGCCTCCTGTTTATGTAAAAAAAAAATATATAAGTGATGTATTTATTTATTCATATAAATATATATAATTGTAAATATAATATATAAAATTGACAACCGTTTAATAGAAGATCATCATTAAAAGTTTGTCGTTGTTCTTGTTCTTGGTGGGGTCCAAAGTAACTAAGCAGTGCAGCTGTTGCAGGATGTTCATGTGTCATAATAAAATCTGACCAGCAGAGGGCAGGCTTGCTCCACGTACCGTCCTCTGGTACACGTCAGTGAGAGAATAATATGTTAAGATTTAGAGGCTTCTTGTTCACTAAGCTCATCGCCTCATTCACGTCTCCACGCCTCTCTGAAAATGTCCCATCTGCCGAAAAATGATATATTACGGCTCTCCCCGCACCGGACACAATCTCCCCCCCGTCAAAATGAGATTCAGGTGTGCAGCCTCGGTATCAGGGTGAGACAGCACACCTATGGCTTTATCAGTCAGCAGCACACATCAGGTGTTATTTCTCCGTGGCCTTGTAATGATATCCCCTGAAACAGAATAAAACTGAAACGGAATGTTTCGTATCAATTTGAAACAAATTACCTGATGTTCCACATCATCCACTGCAGTGTATTAGATTTGTAAATTTACCGGTATGCTTAATAACCCTGAGAGATAATCAGCACGGGAAAGCAAAGATACTCACGGTGCAGTATGACAGACACTATATTGGCTGTTTTATATGTTTTATGATTCTTATTTTTCATTGTTTGTTTTGAATGTACACCACCCAGGAGTCACTGGACAGCAGTACTGATGCTGAATACCTCATTTCACTGTAGCTTAATTCAATTCAATTGACTTTTTTGTTTTACTTTACACATTTCGATACAGAAGTTCATATTATCAAAGCAAAACACCACATATTGGATAATCATTGCAGATTTCACACATCGTGTGATGTTTGCCTCAACACCTTTTAAACTAAATAATGGGCTAAAAGGACGAGCACATCTTTATTAACTGCCCTTTTTATTTATTGTCAATTTTCAGTTGAGGAAATGTTTTTCTTGAAATTATTAAGTAACATTGCAAACGACTCTCCGTTCACAGAGCAGTGAAGTGCTGCTCTGTCTTGCCGCACACGTCATTCAGTGTTCAGCTTTTCCTCCTCAGTCCCTCCATAACTGTGTTGTTATCACTCCAGCTCTAAAAACCCCCTACGCTCTCTCCCCTCCTCTCTCTCTCTCTCTCTCTCTCTCTCTCTCTGCCCTCACCCCCCTTGAGATACAGTACAATGGCATACATTCATCCGCTCTGTTTATTGTGCTTGAAGCAGAGGGAGTAGGGCTTTCCAAAGCCGCCAGATCAGTCAGTGTAGGAAGCTGGCAAAAAACAATCCCCTTACTCCCAGATGGTCTGCAAAAGCAAGCGTATAGCTGCAGGGGCTTAGAGGAGGCAGGGGGAAGGAGATAGGGAGGGGGACAGAGGGAGAGGGAGAGAGAGAGAGAGAGAGAGAGAGGGGGAGAGAGAAAGCCCCTACATGTCCAAGTAGCAACGTCCAGGGGTTTTTTATCTCTGAGACCCATACCCTTGGCGTTCACTCTGTCTGCCTGTCTGTCTGTCTGTCTGACTCTTAGCTTTCTCCTTCTATCCAACTCTGAGCTATCTCCTTCTTTTCCTCCTTCATTTCTTCCCTCCTTTCATTTCTCCTTTTCTTTCTTGCCTTCTTAATTTCTCTTTCTGTCAGTCCATGTGTTTTTCCTGCCAGTTGTCAGTGCCATCTGTCTGGTTTCTCCACGATAAGAACTTGTTTTTTTAAGCCAGAAAAACCAGGGACCAGGATTTTTTTTTTTTTTTTTTTTCCTGCGCTGGGAGACTCTTTCTCTATCTGTCTCCGTCTGTATCATTTCTGAACCTGCCTACCCCGCTGGGTAAAGCACCTCTGAGACGGAAGGGAAAATTCATTCGGCCCGGTCGATGATATGTTCCTCACATAAGAGCGCCACTGAGGTGCTGCTCTTATGTAAGAAACATGCAATTGACAGAGCCCTGCTGCTTTACCCTTTGAGCAAACAGAGGATAACCTTGAGAGAATGGAGGGAGAGAATATTTGTTATGGTGAAATTAGACGACATTTTGAGGTGCCAAAATGTGAAAACAATTTCAAACGCGTCCAAGTTAAAGCCTTAAGCCATCCATGGAACCAATTAGTGCAGAGGAAGCTCAAAATTGAAGCAGCAAGAGAGAGAAAAAAAAACAACAAAAAAAACTCAATTTCAAAGTTTACAGTGGTTTATTTCAAAGACATTCAAGTGATAAAGATTTTCAAGTGAAAGCAGTATCTAAGTGGAAGAATGAAAAACACAGCGATGACATCACATGTAAATAGACTATTGTAACACTTGTACAGGTTAGATATAATAAAAGTCAAATGAAAAAGAAGCTCTCACAAAAACACCAGAACGCAAAACCAGAGACAAACAAAGGGATTGAACAAAAAATCTGAAATCCAGATTCCCAGATGTGGCTCTGTGATTTTAATTGCTGTACAAATTAGGATTGCTGCCCTGAATTAACACCAACATTATGATGACATGTTTCAGAGGTCTGCCACAGTTTAGTGAAACAATTTTCACAACAACAACAACAATTTTCATTCGACCTGTATCTGTGATTGATGTTGACAGAACTTTATACAGCATCCCGATCTCACCCCAAATTTCTTCTTGTGTATTTGGTTTTTCAGTATTTGGAGTTTGACCTCTGTGGGGCCGAATGTCGCTACGAATACATACGTACATGTACATGCACAGCCCATAGACCATATAAACCAAGAAAGATTTACTTATTTGGTGTAAAAATCAATGCTTTATTACGATTTCTGCATTTTATCATTAGAGGAGTGAAAGAACGAGGGAAGAGATGAATATTTCTCATGGTAAAATTATGAGAAGACTCTTTGAAGGTGCCAATAATCTATAATTAAAGCCATAAGCCACAATCTTTATAAAGATATATTTACATGTCCAGTAGTTGAAATACAGCTAGTGATGCATGATGTACAATTCAGTGGACATGTGATTAATCCCAATATAAAATCAATACTTGGAAAGTTCAGCAATTGCATGACTCCTTAGATGTTACTTGATGTCGCCATATTTTTTCTAGAAAGTTTGAACAGAAAAAAATGAGCAACTTGGTGTTTCTGTCTGTCTGTTGATCATCTTGGTTTCACTCTTTTTAGTATTTCACTTGCAATGGCTTCCCACTGGGTAGCAGTGTATGAGGTGATGCCGTAGCATCCACTGTAGTGGCTGATGTGCAACTATGAGCATATAGTGCATAAACAAGAAAACAGCTTTTGAATAGCTGCACACTGTAGTGACCTCTCTGCATGAAAGGGTTCATCAACTTTGTTTGCATTTGAGCACTGAGTCCACCTCCGGCTGGCTCCCCGGTCTTACCACAGACTTATGCTCTGTTTTACCCAGAGGATCCAGGACGTGGACATGGAGACAGATCTCTGTATCCGAGTAGCATTTTATCCACTCCACCACAATAGCCAGGTTCAAGCCAGGTTAGCTTTGCTCTTATCCTGGTGTATCACCGGCTCCCTGCCCTCCCCTCTGGGCTGGCCACTGCGGAGTTTAGTACTGCTGGTGGACCTAAGACACTCTAAGCAGCGAGTGCCAGGTCTGCTGCTCTAAATCCAAACCCCTTGCTTTGTTTCTGATGCCTTTGAGTGTATTATTGACACACCACCCACTGCAGTGTTTGGTCTAGCCGGTTGCGGCGGGCAGCGATCATATCAGAGTCCATTATTCCTAAAGCAAACGAAGAATAATAGATTAGTGATGTTTGAAGGGGGTGGAATGTTTTTTTAGTATGGTTTGTGTTGTCATCGGTCGTACTAAATAACCAATGTTGGCAGTCAGCTGGGGAAACACTAGTTACTCCACTTCTTGTTTTTGGACTAAGGCCAGACTGGACTAAAACTAAAATTCTGTCTTCATTCCTCCTTTAAATCTAAAGATATGTGTGGTTGGTGGTTTCAGAGAGAACAAAAAAAGAAATCTTTTCCATTATTTACAAAAAGGAATATGTTTTTTGTCTTTGTAAATCCCATATAAAATACAAAATATCATTTCATTTTCCTCATTTGGTTTGGTTACGATGATTTACTGTAATTTCTCATTTATATAATTTTGTCAACTTCAAATAGTAAGTTAAGTTTCTGGCAAAGGGAAGACTAATCCAATACTCCAATACTACTCTACATATTTGGTTTAATAAATTCAGTTGAAAAGCAAAACAATACTTAAAGGGAAAATGGTTACATTTGCAATTATTCATATTGGAACTACACATACAGCAGTGGGACAAGAAACAATGAGGAAGTAAAGCCGATCTCAACAGAACACAAGTGTTAACAAAATGGAATGAGATTTTGACTCTCATTAGTGAATTTCTTTGGAGTCGATAACACGACAGCCCACGCACAGACACCACCTCCTAATACCACAATAACCCCGCACAGCGTTCAGTTTCATACTCACAGATCACAAATCAGGAGCAAAATGGTGCACTTATCATAAAAGTGAACTGCGTTCCAAACAAGGGGAATGAGTCACTACAGAGGCCTATCAGCAGTCGTTCAACCTTAGCCCCTCTAACCTCTAATGCCGTTGCGCTCGCACACACATACACACACACACAAAGGAATATTAAACGTTATGAACCAGCACAGTAACGATTAAGTGAGGCAACAAGGATTAGATTAGATAAAGTATCTCATACTGTCCCACAGTGAAAAATAGTTTCAAAGACTAAGTGACTCCGGCATACAAAATGCATGAGCAGGAAAGAAAAAGACACAACAATATAACATGTATACATGCATTTTTTATGCTGCTCTGCCTCCGGTTGTTAATCTTACACCCTGACCTCTTGACAGAAATACTCTGGGAATCGTATCTTGGCATTTACAAGAAACCTTTCACACGGAGGTGCTGCAATACACCACGTGGCTGTAGAGAGAGGAGGAGAGTGGTTTTCGAGACGAGGGCACAGAAGACAGCGTGGAGGTTGAGCGCTGATCTTTCTTGTGAAATAAACAGAGTTGGGTGCTTTAAGGGGTGAAAGTCAAGCCAGTCTCACTGAAGTTTGTGAAATAGTCACAACATTTTGATCTATGAATTTGTGTCCCTACACACGAGTTTCTCATTGGTGTGAACGCTGCGAGCCTTTTTTTTGGCACGCGTCCCCTCCCCACACCGTTCAAGGTATCAACGTCATTCAACTGCTAAACGTGCAGCTCAATCGGTAATTGACCGGAATTACTTTTCTCATTCATAACATTCATAGTTTCCATAATATTCAATATTTAATTTTCGCGTGTGGTGCATTCAGGGGCAGTAGGAAATCCCAGCAGTGCAGTGCAGCGCAGCATGAGCTATTCAGCAGGCAGCATTCACACTGCAATTTCTCCAGAAATTGCAGTTTGTAGTTATTTTTTGTGTCCCTGAGCACAAATTTCAAAGTAGTTGTATTTCTTTGGGATTATATTTTTATGTCTATATCATATCTTTTTTTCTTCTTCCTGTCAGTAGGATCTCTGTAGAACCTGGGAGCACAGAAGCTGTGCTGTTAGTTCTCATTTTTACATTTGCTTTTAAATTATAACCGCAACATTACTCAAGATTAAACCAAGAGATTTCATCCTTGTTTTCCTCTTGTTATCAGTCCACTGATGTGGTTCATTATAAAATGAGGAAACTTAAATATTCACCAAACAAAGGAAACATGGACTGTACTATGGATAAACAAATGAGGTGTAGGTCTATGAAATATGTGACAAAAGCAAAAATGAAATGTGACATGTGGGTTATGAATTAAATGGAGTAACAGTGGAGGTTGGATGCATATCACAGTCTGAAGTCCAGTTTGATTAAGGAAAGTGATTTAATTTTTTAAAAAAAATGTATAATCCTATAAATTTAAATGAGCAACTTCACATTTCACAATCACAGGCTTATAAAAAGCAATTTTTCAGAACGCTTGATTGTTTATTGAATCCCAGGAGGAAATAATCCAAACTGCGAAGCACCTTCACCTTCATTGAGCCGCTTTCGCTGTTAAAAACAAATAAAAAAAAACATGATTATTCAGTATTGTTGTTATTTTTGACCAGCAGCGGAACCTCCGAACTGCCTTGGACTGATAATATATAGAAAGGTAAACAAGGATAAAATCTTGTGGTTAAATGTTGAGTAATCTAGTGGTTATATTTTAGAAACAAATATAAAATGAGAAATAACAGCACAGCTTCTGTGCTCCCAGGTCCTACAGAGGTACAACTACCAGGAAAGAAGATGTGATATAGACATGAAAAGATTATCACATAGAAACACATTGGTTTGAAATCCGTGCTCAGGGACATGAAAAAATTTTTGAAATTTGTGCTCAGACACAAATTCATAGATTAAAATGTTGCGACTATTTCTAAAACTGAGACTGGGTTGTATATGAGATAGTCATGCTAGTGATTATCCTCACATTATCTGAAGTTCTGATATATTTAAGGGTGTTTCCCTGGAATCTGTCAATATTTCACTGGGTCAATAGTAATTATACACTGTTGCCCATAAAGTTGGAATAATTGTTCAATACCCCCAATTTTGTTAAAGCCTGAATACACAGTTTGCAAAGGTTCATTGTGGTTTAAGTTTCACTGTGATATGTTTGGAAGAGTTTGATCAATAAAGTTGAGAAGATATACACTTTATTTATCAAGAATAAATCACATTGTCACAATCATTTCACGAGAAGAGGTAAAAAAAACATTTTATTCCAACTTCATGAGCAACAGTGTATATGTAGGCATGCATCTGCCTTAGACCTGTCCTCCAATAATACAGAAGTACACTGAAAACTGCAAGTAAAAGTGTGAAATTGTTACAGACTTTCACTTGGATTTCAAAAGCAGAATGCCTTTTTGTTTCAATTTTCCAGTGCAACACAGAAGAAAAAAGGAGGAAGATTCTTTACCACAAAGAAACACCACAAAAACAAGAAAAACCAGGCTTCCAGTCTGCAGCCATGCCAGCAGCTCTGTGAGGCTGTACCCACACTGTAGGCAGAGCGGTGCTGTCAGCTAAATGATAACATCAGCACAATAAAAAAAACGCTAACAGACTGGGGCCTTTTTTTCCAGAAAGCAGGTTTGACAAACTCTGAAGGCTGAATCCCGTTGTACGTGTCTTGTGTTGCATTCCGGCTGCGACGTGGTCGCCGGAGATGATCGTGCCCAATACTTTAAAACCCATCCCAGAGGCGGCACAGCGCCCTGCACCGCTAAAGATAGGCACCTGGTCTATTTTTTGACACAAGCACGTCAGACAAAGAATAGTGAAACCATAGAGAATCTGGTCAATTTGCAAAATAAAACGCTCCTTTCACCCTCCTGATAACCCATCACTATATCGATATTATTATATATAACTGGTGGAAACAGGCTAGCTGTCAACTGGTCACAGGGTTTTGTTAACCCTTTGAGGGTCTTCAGCACTTTCTAGTGTGTTATGATTTTTATTTTTAGCATATTTTATCAGTTTTTCATGCATATTGCTTATAATTTTGCAAGATGGTGAATTTTTCAGAGTTCTCAATTTTTTTCATGTATTTTTTGTGTATTTTAGACCATAAAATGATGCGCATCATGACAAAAACATGGCAATTTAAGGGTTAATTTTTTTAAAAACTAATTAAAATTTGATATGTATGATTAGGGCTGATGCTGGTCTAAAAAACTATTTAAAAAAAATTTAAAAAAAAGAAAGATTTTTAACATTTTTATGGCTTGTTTTTATGCATACACATTTATGTGTGTAAGGATCTTTAACATGATTATTTCTGAGGACCTTCAAGGGGTTAATACCTTGGATGACAAGAGGTTCATCTTGTGGAATAACACTTTCACTTCCAGTTTAGCCTGCTGTCATGGGCTACAGCACAACAAAGAAGTAAATACCTACATTAAACACAACTAAAACAGGCATAATAAGAAACATAAGAAACACGTTGGAAGTATTCAAATCAAGGGAAATTACCAAGTCAACAAAATCTGAGCAAGTTAACTAAACAGCCACATCTGAAAAGCTCCCAGTGGGACATGAAGCTGCGCTGAGGACGGAACAAAAACCGAACTGCAGCTGGAACGCGATGCAGACGTGCCCAGTGGAAATTTTTGGGCCTAACCCTAAATCCTGTGTATGTGGAGATATTCACGAATGTATATGATGAGTGTACACATTTAGCTTTACAAGAAATAAGAGCAGGGAAAATAAAATGTTCTTCAATGAAATCACAGTAAAACTTAAGCTCTGTTTTTGGTGCCCCAGGTCAGACCGACATTCTCCAACACCTCAGTCCAAATAGAAAACTCTGCCTTTGTGTCCTCCTAGATTACAGTAATGCTCTCTATTCCTGCCCATGCCAAGATGCTGTTACCTAGTTACAGTTAGTCCAAAACTCTGCAGCAAGACCTCATATAACCCTAGTTTTTATTTCACTGCACTGGTGTCCGAATAAATGTAGCTATAAGACTTATAAGATCTTGCTCCAGAGCAAGTCCCTCAGGTCCGCTTAGCTGGGCCTGCTAGCTGTACCTCTGTCTAGACAGAAAACACAGGTGGACTGTACATTATGATCAGGTCAGTCAAATCCCTTGGATGTTTTACATCTCAGCTGAAGACGCATCTTTTTTCTAAGTGTTAATATGCTTAAGTTTTCCTCATGCGTTTTGTTGTTAGTTGTTATAATATTGTTAAAGTGGTTGTTCTTTTAATCTTCTGTACTTTGCAATACAGGTTTGAAAGGTGCTATGTGAATGAGATGTTACTTGCTTATGAGTGACAGAGATAATTATTTATCGACTCTAATGCTTCACACTGATTTTAAAATTTAAATTACACAGCTGGCTTGTGTGCACAGTGTTACCAAAGAAAAAGAAATTCCACCTGTGGAAACGACATTCTGAGGTTTTATTCTGAGGTGAGGGCGACTCCATGCTGTGTGGTGTCTGGGCAAAAAGTGTCATTCAAAGAAATGACTGAGAGCACATAAAAGCGTAACTTTAGATAGCCACGGTTTTGATCCTGACGTACAGTAAACGTCTGCTAATTAATGTGCTTTGATATGTACTGAATCAATGAGAAAATAAAACAACATGTCTGGTTCTCTGGAGACAGAGAAAAACAGGATTTGTTAAAAAAAAAAACCTGCCAGCGAACAGGTTAGGTTCACAGAGTCAGTTCTCTCTCTGGAACCTAAAATCCATTGTTTACTTAATCTCAGGGTTAACAAACCTAAGTTTAACATGTTAGCATCCTAAAATTAGCTCATTAACACAAAACGCTAAGTACAGCTGAGGCAATGTCATTAGACTAGCAGGAATTTGAAAATAAACCAAAGTATGTGACAAGTTAAAATGCTGACCTGATGATTGCGCTACATGAGAGGTTAAGGGATCACAATTTACAATCATGCACCAAATTTCACAGCAATCCGTTCAATAGCTGTCAAGACATTATACACAAACCTGCAAAACAACAGCCGTGACATTAAATTCTTCATTAAAGGGTAATCACATTAAAGCAGCAGATGGTAGACGATAGTGGACTTTTGAAAAAGTACAACTTCAGCCTGGCTGGCTTCAGTGTGTGAATGAGTATGAAAGAATAGTCTCCTCCAAATTACATTTCCTCCTGAATGAATGATGTGTGAATGGGTGAATGAGGATGTCATGTAAAGCGCTTTGAGTAGTTGAAATAACTAGAAAGGTGCTATACAAATACAGACTATTTACCATTTAACCCCTGCTTGTGCAGCATGTACACAAACAGGGATTGACGCTGTCTCTGAGACAACTCCTGTGTTGATTAGTTGTTTTTCATTTAGGCGCTGGGGACTCTTGCAAATGATTTTCTCACAGATTGCCTGCCTCATGTAGTATTGTCAAGATATTGTGACAGTTTGAGCTAAAAAATACAAAAGGAGATTTCTATAAAGGCTACTGCTGCTTTAACCCTTTATCGGGCGAGGGACCATATTTGGTAACTTAAGTGGGAGGTCAAAATGCCGCCCCTTGCCTCACCATGAGGCAGTAGAACTATGAGATTTCTCCAAGCCAATCAGCGACAATCAGGCTACATGACAGACCGGCAAGAAACCATATATGGTAACTTCACTGACCTTGATTTTCACCATAAAACTGACATTTTTAATGACCACCAGTAATGGTCTAGGGTTGAAATTTTGAATTTCTAAGTATTTCAATGAGTGCACTATAAAGGAGTGACACTGAAAAAAATGTTAAATGTCACTGGCAAAACAGAGAAACACAACCAAAGACGTTGTTGGTCAAAATGATTAGGGTGAGACATGAGTGTCACAGTAATGCAGCAAGTGCACAGGAGAGGTAAAAAAAAAAACAACTGAAACAACGATTCAAGTACTAAAGAACTCCGAAGGAACAGACAAGTCCCTGTTTCGCTGTAGAGATCAGCGAGCTCTGGTCCGCAGATTGAAAAATGCTGTGATTGTCTTAACCCTAGTGAGTCAACTTTGCCAGAGCCATCTCCTCTGCTATCGATCTGTGGCTTTAGAGCATTGCGTCTGGATGCAGTGGGCTCATTACAGGTACATGTCAGAGTTTCCTCTTTAAGTTTTTTTGTCATCTCTACAAGATGGATGCGTGCTTGCTTTTTTTTTTTTTTCGGTTTCTTCTTGTACCACTTTAACCTCACTGTAGTGTCTCCTATTCCTACATCCCAGGGTTTTTTTTGTGAAAATGAGAAGCCCACCTATCAAAGCCTTACTTACTCACACTTACAGCAACAGGAAATTGCTTAATTTTCCTGTAAATGTAACTCATCAGTGCCATAAAGTTGGTATTTTATTATCTGGAAGTGAACCAATGATCGGATGCATTTCCTGAAGAAAAAAAAAATTTTTGCAAGAGTAGGACTCGTGCCCACAGCCTGTTTTCAGCTTTGGAAGACCTGTTCTGTGAACTGTCTCAGATCACAGGAATGTTTTCAGGGTAATATCTCTTTGAAGCAGTAATAGACCTAGTTCTCCGTCTTTTAATATTCACTTCACTGATAAAATCTGCTTCATTTTTGTCACAAAATGTGTAAAAGCATTTTTTATTTTTTATTTATTTGGACACTCTTACGTGGCATAGTGTGACAACAGAGATCTCAAAATTAAGCAGACTTGGCATCATCGCTATCCACCACCTCCTCAGTGTAATTTTCTTCCCCATCAAGACTTCTTAACACTTCGATGATTTGCAAGCACCTCTCTGCAGCAATGCAGAGCTGAGGCTCCTATGATTTAAGGCTTTATTGATTGTCATGAAATGAGAAGCACTCTTAGTAAGAAAGGTACTTAATGATACCAAAATGAGGATCTGTGGCATACAGTCATTGACACCATTATTTGGAGTCAGTGATATATTGGTAAAAAAAAAAAAAAAAAGAGGGGTTCCAAATTCATGCGCTCCATTAAAAAGAGACAGATTAATAGTCATAGTTCTTTTTTTTTTTTAGAAAAATCTAAACTATATTCCTGATAGAAGCTCCAAATTTTAAACGACCTATTCTTATCCACTTTATCAGTAGTGCTGGTAAACCCAACCAGTGATTATGATTATGTTGATTTCGACATGTACTTGGTCTGCACTAGTACGGACTTCTTTTAGAAAGTTATCTCCAAAGACTGTGCGGTGAAAGCAGCACATCAGCACAATCTCTGTGTTTGTGTGCCTAAACCACATGAAAATAGACTCAAACATGAAATCTGACGCTGACAAATACTCTCATCCTCGACTGTTTACTGGTGTTTTACAGCATGTGTCACCAAGCAAACTGTCAAAATGGAAACATTACAACATTACTCATTGTCTGATCAAGTTCCAAACTCTTGAAACAGTTTGTGAAGGATGAGCTGTACTTGTATGTGCTCACTGCTGACATCATTTTGGATACAAACCTGTATGACGAACCTGACTTGACTTTTTTTCCTGTGGATAGTATTTGTGGTTGGCATCAGAGTTTTGTCAGACTGTGTGGCAGTATGGTTTAAACTTGGACCACTTTGCTTGTTAGAATTAACAGATGATTCTTTTATACTGATTTAAATACTTTCACTTTCACGCTCTCTCTTTCTCTCTCTCTCCCCTCTGAATTTAGGAACCACCGGGGAGTCTTCACTCTAGTCTTTATGTTGCCAGCCAACACGCTCCATCTACTTACTCCATCCATCAGACCACCACTTCAATTTCATCCCCTATCCTCCTGCCCTTTCCCCTTCACCCCTCAACCCTCTCCCCCTCATCCCTCAACCCTCACCCCACCATCCCTCAACCCTCCATCCATCCTACCTACTTCTACTCAGCCGTACTTCCTCACCGTTTAATAAACCTTTCAAAATCAACAACTTTATTGGTATGGTTGTTGTTATTGAATTCAGTATTACAGAATATAATATCTGATCTTTGCTCATGTGGGGATTCTTGAATCCTTAATTTTGAATTTCTGAATCGTTGGGTCTCTCTCTAATTAAAGAGTTTGGTCTAGACCTGCTCTTTATGGAAAGCGTCTTGAGATAACACTGTTTTGAATTGGCGCTATATAAATAAAGATTGATTGATTGATTGAATTCATGGACAGACGATTATTCCACCATTATGTTAATTAATTCACTCTCCATCCGTCGTTAAGAGACACGTGTGCACATTTTCTTCTTCTGCTCTGTGTTCTTCTTCTTGCATTCTCTCAGTTCAGCGCCAGTCCTCCGTTAGTGGTGAATTACAGTATTGCGGTATAATAAATACATCAATAGAATGGAAAAAGGAGGCATCTCTGCTCATGAAAGTAACACCAGCAGTTGTGCAACCAATGACATTTTGATTACACAAGAATGTTTCGACCAACCGATTGACCAGCTGACCAGATGGTGTCAGTCCTACTTAACACTTAAACTTCATGGTCCTATTTATGAGTCAGTTCACATTTTATGTCACACAATGAAAGCATGAGCATGTAGGGTTAAATCCCCCATGCACTCACACCACCTCCCAGTTTCATAGACAGAGTGTATACAATGACATATACTGAATAGAACACTTTTACAGTGTTCTACTGTTTTTCCCCTCCGGCAAATGTATTATCTATGTGGTTTTTCAGTGATGTCTTGGTCTGTTTTTGACTGCCGCTTACTCTTGATCATACAATGAGGAATGCACATTGCTTTTTTTTTTTGTGAGAGAGAACAGAGTGCAAGGAAGAGAGGAGCAGTGAAAGATTGAGGTGAAAGAAAGAGATGGCGTCAAGAGAGATGTAGAGAGAAAGAGATTGGTGGCATCGTCAAAGAAGAAGAGAAATGATCTTGGGAACTCTGTCTGATTTTTTGCCTGAAGAAGCACACGAAACCCACCAGTGCAAACACCTGCAGATTTTTATTTTCCATGCATTTGTTATCAGCCCTGTGTTTTATACCCGGGTCCTATAATGGTGCGGTAAATCACAGCTGACAAGTCAGGAACAGTCGCAGGCCCACCACTCCTTAAAACGAAAGACAAATGATGGTGGGAAAAGGAGCAAAGTTATTAAAAGCTGGGATGTCAGTGTTGAATAAGAGATTGAGAAATACATTTCTGTAAGTGACTGAAAATGACTATGTGTGGTGTAAATGGATTAGATGTATTAGATGTATTAATGCAGTCTTGTACTGTTTTAATTTGTGCCATTTTCCGTCCTTGATTAAGTTATACGCTTGGCAGGAGGGATGTGCAGACTGTCTGCTGATGTCACACCCAGGCTGTTCCTCTGGCCTCTGTAACGCAATGCAATCTCTTATTGAAGATTCATTACCTACTATCTGTATTCCGCGATCAAGTACCATCTACAGTGCTTGAGCACTAGCTGTTATAATTTGATTAACAAGTTATTTAGCATCCGCAAAACTACAGCTTTTTTTCAGGGTGGCTCCTCTGCCAAATGCAGCATTGCTAAACATGCTTCCACTGAAGGCTGAAGCAGCTGCTGGCTGTTGGGGTTTTAACTGGAAGCAATTGTTGAACTGATAAAATAGAACTGGACAACAAATTCAATGGCGGTGACTGCAAACCAGGCGGCTGTGGCTCAGCGGTAGAGTGGATCTTAGTAGTTGAAATGACTGGAAAGGCGCTACTTATATATATAACTTATAATATCAATTTTTAACCCAAATACAGGGTTCACTAAAAATGTTTAGTTTAATCAACTTGAAACTGAAGTTTAGAAACAACTGAAGTGAGGTGTTTCAATCTGATTGGCTGGTTACCTCAAAACTAGTCTGGACTTGTTCGAGGGAGAATGCGCCATTTTCTTGTTTTTACACAGCTTTCCCTTACTTAATAGAAATTAAGTAATTTGAAAATTCTCTGGATTAAGCAATTTATTTGCTGTGCACAGAGGGCTGGAAAATCCTACGGTTGACAGTTTTTAAGAGGATTCTCTTTTCTTCCACCATAAATTCTTCACATTCTGGAATTTGGTGAGTCGTTTTCTCTTGTATATTTAAATGTTGTCACTGAAGCCTAAAATTTAACTGAGAAATTTTTAATTTCTGTTAATTGTGGTACGTACACATCCTGTCGTGTAACCTCAAAATATTGTCACGTTATTTGGTCAAGGTAGTTTACAGTAAAAACAAATAATTTTCCTTTTTTGGGCCCTAGAGGTTACACACTTCCCAACAAGCAAAGCTTCTAATTTTATTCAAAAGGTAGATATTTTGAACATCAGTCCTAAATGCTTTGGAAATGCAAGTACTGTCCTGTTAGCTTTGAGAAAAGAGCACCACTTTTTAAACACTACAGACTAAAACACTGCATTTATGCAAGAACTGAACCCATTCCTTGCTTGCATCAGGATTGTCTGTGTACTTTTAAGTCTTTCAATGCACTACACACTCATTTATCTCGCTTTCATGCTCAAACTGTGGATCAGCAGGGAACCATAGATTTACACATTAAGTTTCGTTGTTTGTCATGTGACTTTCTTGAGTCTTGCTCTGACACAGAAGTACAGGTTAGTGAAGAAGCCAGTGAAAATGATCTTCAGGATATTGGAAGACAGCTTGAGCACAATCTGGCTTCACTTTTGTTAAAGATGCAAACTTGTTGGAAGAAACCTTAAGGAAGAGTTCTTTGGTGCCCTTGATGGAATGAGTCCAGGCCTGCTGGAAATCTTCAAGAAGAAGAGAGGTCTGGCTGGTCAGCTGTTAGCTGACCTATTACAACAGATGAAGGTGGGTTTATTTTGAAGGTTTTTTTTTTTTTTTTTCGATTTGGGGTGTAGTTTTTTTGTAAATTGTTACTCTCTTCAGAAAAGCATACTGTTTGCCTTGTTCTTGTGATATCCATTCAGATGGTTTTGGTTTCATGTTAATTTGTCCAAATTTTTAGATCATTCACTGGAATTTTTTTCATCAACCAAAATGCAATAGGTGTTTAAAGTATCTAATTGAATATGGTATTTTAAGATTCTACAAAATTGGCTATTCCTGAACACAGAGCTAATGCTACTATACTTAACACAAGGTAGCTACTGCTGGAATTTTCCAAGTACTGGAGAATTTGCTCCTAAAAATGATTAGCA